>NC_058374.1:88293214-88614642 GCF_018350175.1 Felis catus
ACGAATGGGTCAGAGGGAGGAAGAGAGAGATTGGGGGGCTGAAGAAAGACGGAAGAGCGAGCAGTATCTACGGAGCGGCCTGGGAGGGAACTTCCCAGAGAGCAAATGAACGCAGACAGCTGATTTTGTTGTGATGACAGAGGAGGGTCCATGCGGTGTCCTGAGAGCACCCTCGCGGGAAGGGTGGAGAGGCAGAGCCAGACCGTTGTGGTTGTGCAGACATAGGGGATGCTGTTGCTGGCGGCCACCCGGCTGGCCTGGGAGAACACCACCGGGGTTCAGTTGGAGAGCTAGGAAGATGGCTGTTAGTACTTGTGTGTCACATGTCATATTAGTGGGGTAGCACTATTTGTAACTAAAAACAACTCTACTAGGATTTCAGAGTTGAGTTCTCTGTGACTTTGGCCCACTCTGCCATCATTAGGGCTAGACGTGCTCACAGAGACACAGCTTTCTATTATGTTCTTGAGAAAATCAGAGGAAACACCTGTTAATCTGTATCAGGGAGTGAAATTTCTGGCAGCTCGCAAGCTCACAAAAGACGCAGGTTGAACTTGTTTAGGGTCCTCACTGGCACTAAATAGTGTTGTTCTTTGCCTTGTCTCCTGTATGCGCTGGGATCCACCCATGGCCAGCATGACCTGCACCCTCTCTCCTGGACCCCCTCATCCTTCATGACCCAGGGCAATGGTCAACGTGTGTGGCCAAGCTTCCCTTGTAGAGTCTCCATAGTGCTCCCGTCATACCCTGCTTATGGTTATTTCATGTGAACATTTCATATGTAGGGAGCTGGATCCAGGACCCTTGGGTCACATGCACGTGACATGGCTTTTGGCCTAAGCACGTCCTTGCTCCTGACCGCCAAATCATTTCTTCCTGTTCTGGGAGGTAACCCTTACTTTCCGCTGCATTTTGTTCTTGTAATAGCACTAAACGGGCCACCTTTGTTTCTACTCAAGCAGCATTTGATGAGACTAGGCAGCGATGACAGGAGGCCCTCATTCCCCCACTGAGCCAATTCTACCCTGCAGGATTGCACGTGCCCACCTTCATAGGTGGCGGGACAATTACTGGTCGCCTTCTAGACCTGCTTCAAAGCTTCCTGGAACCTGGCAGTGAATGAAATGCACAACCTTCCAACTCAATGACATTTAAGGCAACCACTCATCGGTTCAGGCAGCAAAATAAATTGGTACTCAGATGCTCCCAGTCTATTTTTCTGGTTAGAGCTATAAATAAAAGAAATGATTGCACCACTGCCGGTGTGACACCAACCTGCCCCCTCCCCAAGCAATCACATTTTCTTGCTCGCTCTCTGGCTTTGTTTTGGGCCCCCTGAGGAACACAGTGTTAAGGATTGTATTTCGAGGTTGCCTGGTGGTGTATCTACATTTGAGTCTCACACAAATAAATATAATGAATGAATGTGGATACATTTCAATTGCATATCCACCCGTACTGAATTTGTAATTCATTCATAGGAAAATATTTTCCATTAAATATTCTAACTCTTCCAATATTCTTACTTAGTCCCTTTTGTTCATGGGACTAAGTTGCATCACTCAGTGGTGACATTTAAATGACAGTTTCTACAGTCACACTGAGTGATGACCTTGTGAAGTGTGGTGCACTGTGTGCTTATCCAGTAATTTATATATCTCATAAATACTAGTTGTGATGTCTGAAGAGAACTCAAATGGCAAGAAGTATTTTCCCCCACACAAATGCAACATCTTTGGAAGCATGTTCTGATACTTATTTGCCCCATGATTCCCCAAATTCCTTCCCTTCAAGGCCATAAACATTCTAAACATTGCTTTCCCCACCCCAATACCCCAGTACTTGAACGTTAAAAATAAAAGCAAAACAGGGTTCCCACTCTCCTTCCCACCCCCCAAGACACTGATGTCTGTACAAACACAAAAGGCGGGGGGGGGGGGGGGGGGGAGGAATCAATCAAATCAAATGATCTTCACCTCTTTCAAACGAAATCTGCTTTAATCAGTATGCTAGCACATTCTGTCAAACTCCCCTGACCTTTGAAACAATACATTATTCCTTCAATTTCAGCCAAAGCTAAGCCTTTGCCAGCCCCAAACCGGCTCTACATAGGGGCTGTTGCCAAGCTGACTTCCCTGGCTCAGTCGAGAGGCTGCTCCCCGGCTCTGCTCGAAATTAATAAGGCCAATCAGAAATGCACAAAACCTGCATGACCAATCATTCTCCAGGCGTTTGCCATCTCCTCTGCGGTCAGATAAATCACGTTGAAGCTATTACACCAATGACCATAAATTAGGGAGCCTGGCGGTGCGTCCCTCCCGAGGACACAGCAGGCTGAGACTGGGGAGAGCGAGTGCAGGTTCCCGCAGCGGGGGAGGGAGGTGGGAGCGCCGGCCCGAGGACCCCCCCCCCTCCCCCAACCGGAGCTGGACGCGCGCCCCCAGCTGCTGACGCGGGCTGCTCAGGGCTGGCCTCGATCCCCCAGATGCGGGGACTCCATCTGCGCCGCTCCGCCAGGCTATTTACAGCCGAGGTTAGGCCGGTGATTGCTGGCATGGAAAACTCATTTCTCAGCCTGGCTTTTATTTACACTCTTATTAAGGAGCCCTTCACTCACGGCGGAATGGCAGCGAGTGGCCGCGGCGCGCGCTTGGCCCCGGGCCAGGCAGCCGGAGGGGCTGCGGGTGAGCGACGGCCGCCCCAGAGAGCGCGGTGCGCGCGGGGACAAAGGCGCCCTGGAAGCCGGGCGCCGCGGCGGGCAAGAGCCTGGGCGTTAAGACCACCCTGCAAGAGTTCGAACTCTTTGTGTCCAGATCGCCCCTCGCAGTCTCCGCCCCCTTGCTCGCCGAGCTCCTGGTAAACGTTGAACAAGAGAAAGCAAAAGAGTGATGTGCTTTGACCTCCATCCAAAACCCTAGGTAAAGATTCTGTCCTCCTGCAGCCCCTCTCCACCCGCCGAAGCCTCCCCTGCCGGGTGTAGTTCCCTCCCCCCTGCATCCAGCGGGGGTGGACTCAGCAGTAACGACTCCGGAGGGGGAAACTTCCCGGCTGTTCTTTCCTTTCCGTTGGCAGCACGTAAAACCTGAGCAGGCCTGAGTGTGTATGCCTGTGAGCCTGAATGTCCTGAAAACCCTCCAGCAGCCCCTGCGCGTCTGGGGGCTCCTCAGCATGCATATTCATGCTCAGAGCAGTAAAACCCAGGTCAGCTGCTTGGAGACTGTGATCCTGAAAGCTGACCAAGCTGGAGAATTCAATAAAATGAAGACTGAGCAGTCGGAATCCCGTGCAAAGAGGACTTGGGGGCATTCGGGCAACGTTTTTTGACCCCCCCCCCCCAAAAGGGACAAAGGAAAGAGGAAGAAGTTTCCTGGGGGACGGTTTCCACAGCCCTTCCCTTTGCTGTGGACATCGTGATTTCTTTCTTGAATCCCGCCCACTCTCTTTCCTAATGTCCTCAACCCCTGTCATCTTAATGCTTTTTTCTGCACAGGGTCCCTCTTGGTTGAACACGTTCTTCCTTCCTCTATCCTCTCATCTGATGACACCACTCTTCCCCCTTCCTTTTCTTCCCAGAAAATAGTGGGTTCCTCTTCTGTCCTCCTGATCCTCATTTCCATCACTCCCTTCAGAAATGCCCCTTTCCTCTTTCCTGGTAGCTCAGGACACGGTCATTTTTTTGGTCTAGGGAGGTGCTGGGGAGAGTGAAGACACCAGAGCAATAATGTACTGCCCTCTAGGACTGCTGTGCAACGGGCAGCAATATTATGGCGCTGCACTGAGTCTCTGAAAATTTATTTGTTGAAGACCTAACTTGTAGTGCCTCAGAATGTGACTGTTTGGAAATAGGCCCTTTAAAGAGGTAAAGAAGGTAAAATGAGGTCATATGGGTGGGGCCTAATCCAATATGACAGGTGTCCTTCCAAGAAATTTGGACACACAGGGTAGACACCAGGGATGCGTGAACACAGACAAAAGACTATGTGAGCACACAGTGAGAAGGCCAAGCCAGGCAAACAAAGCAGAAAGGCCTCAGGAGAAACCAAACCTGCCAACACCTGGATCTTGGACTTCTGGCCTCCAGAACTTTAGGAAGTAAAATTCTGTTGTTTAAACCCCCCAGGGCGTGGTGCTTTCTCATGGTGGCCCTAGCAAACTAACACAGGTACTAAGGAAGCCTGCCTGGAACATTCCTCTGGCCCTCCCTCCACCTCCATGATTTGGAAACTCTCCCTCAGGATGGCTTTACCCTGGTACAACTTTCCTTTTTGTTATGTTCCAGGTGATCTTGTTTAAGATAAGAACCTACCAACCAGTGAAATTTCTCTGCTGGAAGAGCTTGATTTTTATGCCTTCTAATCTGCACTTTTGTTCTGTGTAGGGTTTCCAGATAAAATACAGGATACCCATCTAAATTTGACTTTAAGATGAACGGCAAATAATTTAACTATGTCCCAAATACTGCATGGGACATACTGTTCTTAAATTTTTTTTAAATAATTAATGTTTATTATTTTGGAGAGACAGAGACACAGCGTGAGAGAGGGAGGGGGAGAGAGGGAGACACAGAATCCGAAGCAAGTTCCAGGCTCTGAGCTGTCAACACAGAGCTTGACTTGGCTTGAACTCCCGCACTGGGAGATCATGACCTGAGCCGAAGTCGGACGCCTAACTGACTGAGCCACCCAGGCGCCCCTGTTTTTAAAAAATTCTTTATTTGAAATTCAGATTTAACTAGGTAGCCTGTAGTTTTTATTTGCTAAATCTGCACTAGTTCAGGGGTGTGTATCTTTAATATCTTTACACTGTGGTTCTCACAGTCTCCTGAAGAACATTTTGAAAATACTGATGGCTGGGTTCCTCCCTGGGGGATTCTGATTCTGATTTAATTAGTCCGAGGTGGGGCCTTGTCAAAGGGACTTTTTTTTTTTTTCTTTTTTAAGCTCCCAGGTGATTTTAATGTGCAGCGAGGGCATAGACTCCCTGCAGGAGATAGGTATTAGCTAATTAAATGCTCAGGGTGACTGCATTGTTGGATTTAGGCTCCCTTAAGCTTGAATTCTTTGGGTTTTATTCTGTGAAAAAATGTCATCTTATCACTGTTCTTATGGCTGAGCCCAGAGGCAAAGGTCAACAGATCACCGAAAAATGCCCTGTTGGTATGTGAAATGGTCTTTTTACTTCAGGTCAACTGAGCCCATAAAGAAAGATGTCGAGAGCTGTAATATTGACACCACTGTAGCAAATGACTCTCCATCTCAACACTTCAGGTTTTGTAATAAATAGTGCAGCTGGGCCCCCCGGTAAAAGATTTACCTTTTACCATTACTTTTATTACAGGTCAGTGCTCAAGAACGCAGGATCTGTTTTTAAGTACACTGCTAGTTCAGGAGGAGTTTGGACATAATTTTGTTCTGTGCTTCCAGACCCTGGGTTTCTGTTCTTCAGCTGTTAATTGGCATGTATGGAGAAATTCATAGAAAGTTTAGGTATTGTGGCTACTACCTCTGGGGTAGCACACTTTTTCTTGTGCTTGGGGACAGGCCTTCTAGTTGAGCCTGGTACTCACTTTCATGCTGAAAATAACCGTTGCCGACAGAAACCTTTCCACTGACTGCTTAGGAGATGGTGGCACAGAGCTCCAGCTGCGAAAGAGTCAGAACCAGAGTGAGAGGGAAATAAAATGCCTGCGACAACACATTTTATAGAAAATGACATGGGTGGGTCAGCAGATGATATTGCTTGATGGCTCTGTGCAAAGTTCAGGAATGGAGATTTGAAGTGAAAGAGCTTTGTGGGCCACCTGGGTGGCTCAATCAGCTAAACATAGGACCCTTGGTTTTAGTTCAGGTCACGATCTCATAGTTTGTGAGCTCAAGCCCCATGTTGGGGCTTGGGATTCCTTCTGACCTTCTCCCACCTGTCACATGCTAGCCCTCTCTCTCTCAAAATAAACATTTAAAAAAGAGCTGTGTTAAAAATGTCATCTAAGTAATCACAGACACGATGGAGGTTTTGCAACTACTGTTTACCTAATGAGAAGTTCTAGAAGCTGTTACAGTGAGAGGTAGCTGAGTGCAGAATATAAGTTTTGGATTTGAAATTCTGCTTCAGTGCTCCTTGCTTCTCGTGTCCCTGGGCAACAACTTAACCTACCTGAACTTTTATTTCTTCATCTGCAGAAATGCTTCTGGAATAGTAGGATAAGGACTTTTGCCATTCCATTCTCCCATACAATCAAAGAGAACAGTGGTCAAAATTGTGAAAGTCAGCTTTTTCAAAACACTGGAAATTAACCAAAGGATTGCAACAATTCAAGGAGTGTTTATTCAAGAAAATCAGCTGAATCTCAGTAAGAACAGGGAGCTTTGTGGCATTTTAACTTAACCACTTTCCTTACCCTCACTCCAGATATGTGATAGCCTTGAGCAACAATAGCCTCACAACCAGAGTAGCTTTTTTTTTTTTTTTAATTTTTAATGTTTATTTATTTTTGAGAGAGAAATGCACAGAGTGTGAGCAGGGGAGGGGCAGAGAGAGAGGGAGACACAGAATCCGAAACAGGGTCCAGGCTCTGAGCTCTCAGCACAAAGCCTGATGCAGGGCTTGAACTCACGAACCACAAGATCATGACCTGAGCTGAAGTCAGACGCTTACCTGACTGAGCCACTCAGGTGCCCCCCAGAGTAGCTCTTAAACCCAAAAAACTAACAGCCAATGAAGGGGGAAGAATGGGTTCATAGCTCCCCCAGAAGCCACAGCCCCAGAGAATTGACACAACTTGACTGTCTTGAACCCTGGAAGCAGTTCCCTGGAAAGACCCCATTCCTAGGGCTTGTCTTAACTTGACCAGTTCTGTGTGAACAGTCCTATTCCCGATGCATTAGTCAAAAACAATTAGCAACAACTGTTTAACATCACAGCTGTCTAAGGAATTCATAGCACTTGAGGCTAACAAGAGACTGATCCAAAGTTTTAACTGAAAAAGCTAAAACTGGTCAATGAGATGTCCACAGAGGGCACTGAAAGGCTCTAGCATATTCCTAGAGATCCGTGAGTCCTTGCACATCTGCAGGTCAGTGCACATACCCAGGAGATCTGACTAGGGCTACTCTCTATCTCTGGCTGACTTTAAGGCTCTTTAAAATAAGAAGTAAAGGCTAAGGTAGGGTCGTCAGCTACTTTCCAAAGCACTGAACGTACTCCGACTTTGATGAATAACATTAACCCACATATCCAAGGAGTTCAGTGAACTCCAAGTAGGATAAACCCAAAGAGATCACACATAGACACAACATAATCAACTTCTTGAAAGCAGTAAGAGAGAGGTAACTGACTTATCACAAAGGATGCTTAGTAAGTTTAATGTCCCAACAGAAACCATGCAGGCCAGAAGGTGGTGGAATCAGAACATATTCAAAGTGCCAAAAGAAAAGAAAACGAAACAAAAACCCCTATTAGCCAGGAACTTAAGAGCCAGCAAAACTATTCTTCAGAAAAGAAAAAGACATCCCCCGATAAACAACTGAGAGAATATGTTACAAACAGGACTGTTTTACATGAAACACGGAAGGGAATCCTTTACTGAAATAAAAGGATACTAGATAGTAACTTGAATTCACATGAGAACACCAGTAAAAAAAAAAAAAAAAAAAAAAATATGAGAATTATAAAAGAGTAGAAACTTGTATTTAAACCTCTTCTGTATTTTTTAAAAGCTGCATAAAATAATTATTAAACTTTTGATAGGTTTACATTGAATACAGATCTGTATGACGGAGTACAAAAAAGAGAAAAGGAATGTAAGTATATATTGGAGAAATGTTTTTGTTTACTAATGAAATTAATCTGGTATTAATCTAACTTAGATTGTTTTAAGATGCTAATTGTAACCTTTAGGAAAACCAGTAAGAAAGTAACTTTAAAAAATATAGTAGTGACACAAGAAAATATGTGGAAAGATAACAAATACTTGCAGACTAAAGACCATCCTACTAAAGAATGAATGGGCGGGGGCACCTGGCTCAGTTAGTTAAGCATCTGACTTCGGCTCAGGTCGTGATCTCACGGTTTGTGAGTTCTAGTCCTGCATCAAGCTCTGTGCTGACAGCTCAGAGCCTGGAGCCTGCTTCAGATCCTATGTCTCCCTTTCTCTCTGCCCCTCCCCTGCTCATGCTCTGTGTCTCTCTGTCTCAAAAATAAATAAATGTTAAAAAAAAATTAAAGAATGAATGGGCTAACCAAGAAGTTAAAGAGGAAATTAAAAAGTACATGGAAGCCAATGAAAATGATAACACCACAGAACAAAACCTCTGGGGACGCAGCAAAGGTGGTCATAAGATGGAGGTATATAGCAATCCAGGCCTTCCTAAAGAAGGGAGAAAGGTCACAGATACACAATCTAACCTTACACCTTAAAGAGCTAGAAAAAGAACAGCAAATAAAACCCCAAATCTGCAGAAGACAGGAAATAATAAAGATTAGAGCAGAAATCAATGCTATCGAAACAAACAAAAAACAGAACAGATCAATGAAACCAGGCGCTGGTTCTTGGAAAGAATTAACAAAATTGATAAACCAGCCAGTTTGATCAAAAAGAAAAAGGAAAGGACCCAGATAAATAAAATCACGAATGAAAGAGGAGAGATCACAACCAACACAGCCGAAATACAAACAATAATAAGAGAATATTATGAGCAATTATATGCCAATAAAATGGGCAATCTGTTAGAAATGGACAAATTCCTAGAAACAGATACACTACCAAAACTGAAACAGGAAGAAATAGAAAATCTGAACTGACCCATAACCGTTAAGGAAATTGAATTAGTAATCAAAAATTAGAGTCCAGGGCTGGATGGCTTTCCAGGGGAATTCTACCAAACACTTAAAGAACAGTTAACACCTATTCTCTTGAAGGTGTTCCAAAAAATAGAAATGTAAGGAAAACTTCCTAACTCTTTCTATGAAGCCAGAA
This sequence comes from Felis catus, assembly GCF_018350175.1. Lineage (NCBI taxonomy): Eukaryota > Metazoa > Chordata > Mammalia > Carnivora > Felidae > Felis > Felis catus. The sequence continues at coordinate 88,302,189 of NC_058374.1, forward strand.
TTACCTTGATTCCAAAACCAGTCAAAGACCCCACTACAAAGGAGAACTATAGGCCAATTTCCCTGATGAACATGGATGCAAAAATCCTCAACAAGATACTAGCAAACTAGATCCAACAATACATTAAAAAAATTATTCACCACTACCAGTGGGATTTATACCTGGGATGCAGGACTGGTTCAATATCCACAAAACAATCAATGTGATACATCACATCAACAAAAGAAAGGACAAGAACCACATGATGCTCTCAACAGATACAGAGAAAGCATTTGACAAAATACAGCATCCTTTCTTGGTAAAAACCCTCAAGAAAGTAGGGACAGAAGGATCACACCTCAACATCATAAAAGCCATAAATGAAACACCCACCACTAATATCATCCTCAATGGGGAAAAACTGAGAGCTTTCCCCTAAGGTCAGGAAAAAGACAGGGATGTCCACTCTCACCACTGTTATTCAACATAGTATTGGAAGTCTTAACCTCTGCAATCAGACAACACAAAGAAATAAAAGGCATCCAAATCGGCCAGGAGGAGGTCAAACTTTCACTCTTTGCAGATGACATGATACTCTATATGGAAAACCCAGAAGATTCCACCAAAAAACTGCTAGAACTGATCCATGAATTCAGCAAAGTCACAGGATATAAAATCAATGCACAGAAATCGGTTGCGTTCCTATACACCAATAATGAAGCAACAGAAAGAGAAATCAAGGAATCAATCCCATTTACAACTGCACCAAAACCATAAAATACCTAGGAATAAATCTAACCAAAGAGGTGAAAAATCGATACACTGAAAACTATAGAAAACTTATGAAAAAAATTGAAGACATAAAAAGCTGAAAAAAATATTCCATGCTCCTGGATAGGAAGAACAAATATTGTTAAAATGTTAATACTACCCAAAGCAATCTACATATTCAATGCAATACCTATCAAAATAACACCAGCATTCTTCACAAACAATCCTAAAATTTGTATGGAACCAGAAAAGACCCTGAATAGCCAAAGCAATCTTGGAAAAGCAAAACCGAAGCTGGAGGCATCACAATCCCGAACTTTAAGATGCATTACAAAGCCGTAATCATCAAGACAGTATGGTACTGGCACAAAAACAGACAGATCAATGGAACAGAACAGAGAACCCAGAAATGGACCCAGAAACGTATGGCCAAGTGATCTTTGACAAAGCAGGAAAGAACATCCAATGGAATAAAGACAGTCTCTTCAGCAACATGGTGCTGGGAAAATTGGACAGCGACATGCAGAAAAATGAACCTGGACCACTTTCTTATACCACACACAAAAATAAACTCAAAATGGGTGAAAGACCTGAACGTTAAGACAGGAGGCCATCAAAATCCCAGAAGAGAAAGCAGGAAAATACCTCTTTGACTTGGCCGCAGCAACTTCTTACTCAACACATTTCCAGAAGCAAGGGAAACAAAACCAAAAAGGAACTACTGGGACCTCATCAAAATAAAAAGCTTCTGCACAGCAAAGGAAACAGCAAAACTAAAAGGCAACTGACGAATGGGAGAAGAGATTTGCAAACGGCATATCAGATAAAGGGTTAGTACCCAAAATCTGTAGAGAACTCATCAAACTCAACACCCAAGAAACAAATAATCCAGTGAAGAAACGGGCAAAAGACATGAATAGACATTTCTCCAAAGAAGACATCCAAAAGGCCAAGCGACACATGAAAAAATGCTCAACATCATCACTCATCAACAGGGAAATACAAATCAAAACCACAATGAGATACTACCTCACACCTGTCAAAATGGCTAATGTGAACAACTCAGGCAACAACAGATGTTGGCGAGGATGCAGAGAAAGAGGATCTCTTTTGCACTGCTGGTGGGAATGCAAACTGGTGCAGTCACTCTGGAAAAAAGTATGGAGGTTCCTCAAAAAATTAAAAATAGAACTACCCAAACAACCCAGCAATTGCACTACTAGGTATTTATCCAAAGGATACAGGTATGCTGTTTTGAAGGGACACCTGCACCCCAATGTTTATAGCAGCACTATCGACAATAACCAAAGTATAGAAATAACCCAAATGTCCATCGATAGATGAATGGATAAAGAAGATGTGGTGTGTGTGTGTGTGTGTGTGTGTGTGTGTGTGTATGTGTATATATATATATATATACATATATATATATATATATATATGTATACACTCAATCAAAAAGCATGACATCTTGCCATTTGCAACTATGTGGATGGAACTAGAGGATATTATGCTAAGTGAACTTAGAGAAAGACAAATATCATATGACTTCACCCATATGAGGACTTTAAGATACAAAGCAGATGAACATAAGGGAAGGGAAACAAAAATAATATAAAAACAGGGAAGGGGATAAAACATAATAGACTCTTAAATATAGAGAACAGGGGGTTATGGGAGGGGTGATGGGCTAAATGGGTAAGAGGCTTAAGGAATCTACTCCTGAAATCATTGTTGCACCATGTGCTAATTTGGGTGTGAATTATAAAAAAATAAATATAGAAAAATAGTAGAGGTACAACAAAGGAACTAAAATGGTATACTTGAATTTGTTTAATGCAAAAGAAGGCAATAATGAATGAACAGAGGAACAAAAAAGACGTAAGACACATAGAAAACAAATAATAAAATGGTAGACATAAATCCTACCTTCTCAACAATTACATTAAATGTATATGGATTAAACATTCTAATCAGGGGAGCCTGGGTAGCTCAGTTGACTGGGCATCTGACTCTTGATTTCAGCTCAGGTCATGACTTTTTGGCTAGTGGGTTCTAGCCCCGCGTGGAGCTCTGCACTGACAGTCTGGAGCCTGCTTGGGATTCTCTCTCCCCTTCTGACTTTCCCTGGCTCATGCTCTCTTCTTCTCAAAATAAACTTAAAAGATAAATAAACATTCCAATCAAAAGGCAGAGAGTGCCAGAATGAATTTATAAACCTGCTGTAATTATATTTTCTCTATAACAGACACTCTTTAGATTCAGAGATACAAATAGGCTCACAATAAAAGGATGGAAAAAGATGTCCTATGCAAGAAGTAACCAGATAAGAGAACAGCTATACAAATACCCAACAAAGTAGACTTTAAGATAAAATCATTACCAGAGACAAGGGAGGACATTTCATAATGATAAAAGGGTCAATCCAACAGGAAAATATTACACACACACACACACACACACACACACACACACACACACACACACATATATCTAACAAGAGTCCCAGAATACACAAAGCAACCATAAAATCGAGGAGGGAAGCAGACAATTTAACAATCATAGTTGGAGACTTTTACACCCCACTTTTAATAATGGATAGAACTAGGCAGAAGATCAACAATGAAATAGAAAAGGTGAACAATAGATAAACTAACTATATCTAATAGACAACTAAAGAACACACCCAACAGCAGCCAAATATAAATATACACTCTTCTCGTGTGCATGTGGAACATTCTCCAGGAAAGACTACAGGTATCCCCTGCTTTTCAAAAGCTTGCTTTAAGACACTTCGCTGTTATGAAAGACCACCATTAGACCTCCATTACGAAAGACCTCCTGTTTTTGCTAACTGAATGAAATCCAAAGAGGATTTTCACGTTTACAAAGAAAAGGTAAAAACAGTGTTCAGCATTGGTTTTGTAGCAAGCCATTATAGATAAGTGCACATCCTGAACAACAGGAGTGGCACCACCAAGCTCTTTTCCCAGGAACTACACTCAGCATTTCAGCATCAAGCTGCCAAAGCTTTGAACGGTGTCTGTGAGCATCTGCTCTTCAGCTTGATTTATTTTGTGCATCCATTAGCAAGATGTGTTATAAAATACGAAAAAGCCCAAAAGAGGTCTGGGAATGCTCAAAAATCTTTCTATATAAATTAATGATAATTGCTTCTTCACTTTATGCCATTTCAGCTCACAAAAGGTTTCATAGGAACACTCCACTGTTGGGTGGGGAGAAACCTGTTTATGTTAGGTCATAAAACAAATCTCAGTAAATTTTAAAGGACTGAAATTGAACAGAGTACATTCTGTGATCAGAGAAGATCGTTTGTAAAATGTGATAATATTTACCTGAGAAGGGGATAAAGGAAATCAGCTCTCAGGTACCTGGCACAGGGCCTAATAAATAAGAATATAAGACACAAACGGTGTTGTATTTTATCTCATGCTAGAGCGTGGTAAATGATAGGGTAACTTCCTCCTTAAAAATTAAAAAAAAATATTTCACAGCTTTAAATTGGTGGTGGATTATATAACTGATGGTGTCTCAGTGTTGAAGAAATACAGTGTCACAACCCTGACTCTTCAACCACCACTATGGCTAGAAATTGAATATAAAACTATCTTAGCAGTAAACAACTGGCAAATTTCTAAATTATCCTGTTTGTAACTAAATAAGATAAAGGATTATTGATCTTACCTGTTTTTTTTAATGCGTTTACTTTATTTTTGAGAGAAAAAAATGACAGAGAGTGGGGGAGGGGCAGAGGAGGAGGGAGGCACAGAACCCAAAGCAGGCTCCAGGCTCTGAGCTGTCAGCACAGAGCCCAACACAGGGCTCGAACCCACAAACTGAGATCATGACTTCAGCTGAAGTTGGACACTTAACCGACTGAGCCACCCCCAGCGCTCCTACCTGGTTTTTCTTAATGATAGGCCATTATTGTTCATTAATAAGTTTGACTGTTTCATTTGCTACCAGAGAAGATCAGGCCTTATTTTCAGGAGTTAATTCTTCTGATCAAGATCTAAAGTTTGAATTTTTACTTTGCAACAGAACCTAGTTCAGATGATCTGTGGCTACTTTCATGCAACAAAGCAGAGTTGAGTAGTTGTGAGAGAATCTAAATGACCCATAAAACTGAACTATTTATTAGCTGGCCCTTTACAGAAAAAGTTTGCTGAAGCCTAACCTAAGAACTAAATAATCCTTAGGTGGGCCTGGTAGATGATATTTCAGGAAAGACACTGAAAAGGCACGCAGTCATCCTCTTATTTTCAAGTTTGTATAACTTTTTTCAACATGGCCAATCTTGTCTCATTCTGAATGCCCATCACTGCCCCCCACTCAATGTTTGAAGCAATTTCCGGATATACATTGTAACATCATCTATAAATATGAGTCTATCTGAACTGTATTTTAAGACGCATAAAATGAATAACGATAGCACTTATCTTTTATGAAAGTATGAGCACAACCAAACTACAGTGTTAATTTTCAAATTCTGTGCATTTGGTAGATCGGCCAGGTGGCCCCTGATTTATATTTTGGGCTTCCATGATTTGGAATTTTCATTTTTTCACCTGGGACAATGAGAGTAGAGATTTTATAGTTCTCTAGAATCTCCCCCCAACTTTTTGTCTCACTGACCAAACTCTGCAAGGAAGTGATCTTGGATTCAGAACTGCTAAGACTACTATTTTCAGGTTCCACAATTCCTTTGTTTTCACTAGAGATGCCTGGTCACTGACATACTAGTAGTACTTAAAGGGTTTGAAATGGCTTGGTTTGGGACATTTTGCTACCGTGACTTCACTTTTCCCTCATGTCAAACATTCCCCCAGCCCCACTCCCACCTCATAGCAGTGCCTTCTGAATGCCTTTTTGGTGACTGTACTTGGAAATTACAATTAAAAAAATTTTTTTTAATGTTTATTTATTTTTGAGAGAGAGAGAGACAGAGTGTGGGTGGGGAAGAGGCAGAGAGAGGGGGACACAGAATCTGAAGCAGGCTCCAGGCTCTAAGCTGTCAGTACAGAGTGGGATGTGGGGCTTAAACCCATAAACCGCAAAATCTTGAGCTGAAGTTGGATGCTCAACCAACTGAGCCACCCAGGTGCCCCTGAAATCATAATTTTTTTAAAAAGGGTAAAGGGGGTGCCTGGGTGGCTCAGTTGGCTGAACGTCCAACTCTTGATTACGGCTCAGGTCATGAGTTCGAACCCCACACTGCTGACATCTCTGCTGACATCGCAGTGCCTGCTTTGGATTCTCTCTCTCTTCCCCTCCCCCAGCTCGTGCTCTCTCAAAATAAATTAAAAAAAAAAAAACAGTAAAAAAAGGGTAAAAGAGAAAATGCAGATTTATATTCCCCTTTTAGAGAAATGCTATCCCCCAGGTTGGCATCCAACCTTCCAAAGCCCTGTCCGTGGTCCCCTCCGACCAGCACATGGTCAGATCTAGTGCCCGAGAGGAAATCGGTGAGCACCCTGCCCCCACCTTGTGCTCATTCACACTCTGAATCTCTTGCAGTCAGCTCAAGTGGAACCAATAAAGCAAAAGAGGTTAGCTGGCTGGAAAACGGCATCACAAGTGAAAGAGACTAAAAATGGAGAGTTGCACTGAGAGAGCAGTGGTCTCTTCAGGGCTCTAATGATAGAATAAGCAATTAAAAAGACAGACTAATGGCTGGGATGCATAGCTCACTTTTTGGCCTGACATTTAATTGAGGGAAAAGCTGGGATGGCAACAACTTTGAAGGGGGGATTAAAAAAAATACACATGTACATACAATTCAAATATGGTTTTGTTTTCTCTCAGATATAACTTGTCACTCTCAAGCAACAGTCCTGGGAGCGAAAGAAGCTGGTGACTCCCCCAAGGGTCACAAATGGTACATCATGGGATGGTCCTAGCGTTAAGTGAGGGGTTAAAGACCTTCCTTTCCCCCTTGTAGTCATCATTCTCCCGGCTTAGTGATGATCACTGTAAGCTGCACAGTGACACAAAAACATAGGTGTGGAGGAGAGCTCTTGCTGGGACCCAGATCAGCCATCAGATTCTCCACATTACTGCCCTAAGTTGGTTTCCCTCATTTCAGTAACTCTGCCAGGTTCCATATGGAGGATTCATTGCCCAGTTAACACATGTATTTTCCCAATGCCCTTCTCTTTTTAATTTACATTTTAAAACACTTTACCCCAGGTTCTCTATACCTTGTTTCAGTTGTGTATTAAGGTATCCAAATCTTAAATGGCTTAAAGGAAAACCATTGTATTTGTTCATGTTTCTGTGGGTTAGGAATTCAGGCAGGGCTCAGTGTGGATAGCTCCTCTCTGCTCTGTGATGTCTGTGGCCCCAGCTGGAGTGGACTGAACAGCTGAGAGCTGGCTAGGCCTCTCTCTTCTTAGGGTATCACCTGGAGTGACTCCAGAGGGATTTGGGGATGAAGGATGGCCTCACTTCCAATGTCTGAGCACTCTGGTTATCTCCCTGGTGACCTCTCATTACTCAGTAATCTAGTCTGACATTTGCAGTGTGGCTGGCTTCCAAGAGTGAAAGCAGGTGCTACAAGGCCTCTAGAGACCTAAATTTGGAATTCTCAGAACGTCACTTCTCCATTCTGTTAATCAAAGTAAGTCACCATCCAAACCAGATTCAAGGGGTGGGGAAACAAATGTCACCTCATGATGAGAAAAGGAGCATTTGTGAACAGACACAGGAGGCAGATGGCAGCCATCTTCGGAGACAACCTACCACAACTTTCAAGAGCTAATCTGATAAGCTAACTGCTGCTCATGAGAGAATGCTAGAAGACTCCTCCACCTTCCACAGAGACTCCTCCATCTCAACCTTCAGGCATCTAATCCTGGGATTGACTCTTCATGAGTTTCTACTACTGAGTGGGGAGCAAGAGGCATCATATGCATTAGGGTACAAGTGAAATGAAAAAAGCTGGGAGGGTTTTACAATGAAACCATTCTGAGTGTTTTCTAACTAGTCTGCTCTTCCAAACTAAGCTTCAGACAAGCTATAGCCTCCTTTTAGCTTTCTTTTGTGAATCAAATAACTTAGTTATTTTTAACACTGTGTTATTTTCTAGATTACTTTTAACTTCCTGGACTCTAGAACTAAGCAGAATTAGCATTCTTTGCTATCCTGTCCCATCTGTTAACTTTTCTCTATAAGACAGAACATTTTACTAACACTTTGTAAGCACTTAAAATGTTTAAGTGACTAAGGAGAGTCTTGACTTTTATAATCTTAGGCAAGTATATAACTCACTAGCCCTCTCAAAAATATCTCTTGGGATGAATGGTTCAATCAACAAAGGATATAATACTTGTAAATATTTATGCATCCAACAAAGGAGCAACTAAATAAAGCAAATATTGAAAAACTGAAAGGGAGAAATAGACAGTAATACGATAATATTAAGGGACTTTAATACCTCACTTACATCAATGGGCAGCTCATCTAGAAAGAAAATCAATAAGGAAACATTGGCCTTAAGTGACGGGTTAGATCAGATAGATTTAAGAGATCTATATACAGAATATGCCATGCAAAAGCAACAGAACATATAGTTCTTCACAAGAGCACATGGAACTTTCTCCAGGACAGATCATTTGTTAGGTCACAAAACAAGTCTTAACAATTTAAGACTGAAATCATATCAACCATATTTTCTGACTACAATCGTATGAAACTAGAAATTAGTTAGAAGCAAGAAAATTCACAAATATGTAGAGACTAACCAACATGCTATTGAACAATTGATGGGTCAATGAAAAAATCAAAGAGGAAATCAAAAAATACCTTGAGACAAAAGAAAATGGAAATACAACATACCAAAACCTACAGGATGCAGCAAAAGCAGTTCAACAGGGAGGTTCATAGTGATAAATGCCTACCCTCAAGAAACAAGAAAAGTCTCAATGTAATTACACATCTCAAGGAATTAGAAAATGAACAATGTTCAAAGTTAGTAGAAGGAAGGAAATAACAAAGGTCAAAGCAGAAAAGAATGAAATAGGGACAAAAAGAAAATAGAAGAGATCAATGAAACCAAGAACTGGTTCTTTGAAAAGATAAACAAAATTGACAAACCTGTAGCCAGACTCACCAAGAAAAAATCGCCAGGACTCATAAATAAAATTGGAAACAAGAGAGGAGACATCACAACTGATATTACAGAAATACAAAGGGTCATAAGAGACTGCTACAATTATATGCCAACAAATTGGACAACCTAGAAGAAATGGATAAGTTCCTAGAAACATACAACCTTTCAAGACTGAATCATAAAGAAATAGGAAATATGGGGGTGCCTGGGTGGCGCAGTCGGTTAAGCATCCAACTTCAGCCAGGTCACGATCTCCCGGTCCGGGAGTTCGAGCCCCGTGTCAGACTCTGGGCTGATGGCTCAGAGCCTGGAGCCTGTTTCCAATTCTGTGTCTCCCTCTCTCTCTGCCCCTCCCCCGTTCATGCTCTGTCTCTCTCTGTCCCAAAAAAATAAATGTTGAAAAAAAAAAAAGAAATAGGAAATATGAACATACTGGTAAGGAAAACCTCCCAACAAACAACAGTTTAGGACCAAATGGCTTCACAGGTAAATTTTGCCTAAGATCCAAAGAAGAATACCAATCCTTCTCAAATTCTCCTACAAAAGAGGACATAATACTTCCAAACTAATCATATGAGGCCAGCATTACCTAATACCAAAACCAGACAAGGATACCACAAGAAAAGAAAATTATAAACAAGTAACCTTGTTTATCCTTGATAAACATGAATACAAAAGTTCTTTAAAAAATATTAGCAAATCAAATTCAACAATATATCAAAAGCATCATTCACCCCAATCATGTAGGATTTATTCCAGAGGTACAAGGATGGTTTAATTTCCACAAACAATGTGATACACCACATTAACAAAATCAAGGATAAACATATCATCATCTCAATAGATGCAGAAAAAGCATTTGGCAAAATTCAACATCCATTTGTGATAGAAACGCTCAACAAAGTGGTTATAGAGGGAATATACCTCAACACAATAAAATAACACAATATACGACAAGTCCACAGATAACATCATATGGAATGGTAAAAAGCTGAAATCTTTTCTTCTAAGATTATAAACAAGAAAGTGATGTGTGCTCCTGTAACTTTTATTCAGCATAGTATTGGAAGACCTAGCCAGAGCAATAAGGCAAGAAAAAGAAATAAAAGGCATTCAAATCATAAAGGAAAAGGTAAAACTGTCACTATTTGCAGATGACATATTATATATTAAAAACCCCAAAGAATCCCTCACAAAACTGCTAGAGCTCATAAATGAATTCAGTAAAATTGTAGGATACAAAAGCAATATATAGAAATCTCTTGCATTTCTATACACTGATTAAAGACTTTCAGAAAAAAGAAATTAAGAAAACTATTCTGTTTATAACAAGGTCAAAAAGAATAAGATTCCTAGCAAAAAACTTAACCAAGGAGGTAAAAGAGTGTATACTGAAAATTAAAAGACACTGATGAAAGAAACTGAATATGACCCAAAGAAATGGAAAGGTGTACTGTGTTCATGATTGGAAGAATCAGTGTTATTAAAATGTCCATACTACCTAAAGCTTTGTACAGATTCATTGCAATTTCTATCAAAATTCTAACGGCATTTTCCACAGAAATGAACAAACAATCCTAAAATTTGTAAGGAACCACAAAAGACCCCAAACAGTCAAAACAATGTTGAAAAAGAACAAAGATGGAGGTGTCATGCTCCCTGATTTCAAACTATATTACAAAGCTATAGTAATCAAGACAGGATAGTATTTACATAACACTAATAGATTAATGGAACGGAAGAGAGAACCCCAAAACAAACCCAAACATATATAGTCAGTTAATTTATGACAAAGGAGCCAAGGATATACAATAAGGAAAGGACAGTCTCTTCAAAAAAATGGTGCTGGGAAAACTGGACAGCCACATGCAAAAGAATAAAACTGGACCACTATTTTGCACCGTTCAAAAATGAACTCAAAGTGGATTAAAGACTTGAATGTAAGCCGAAACCATAAAACTCCTAAAAGAAAACATAGGCAGTAAGCTTCTTGATATGGATCTTGGCAGTGTTTTTTGTTTTGTTTTATTTTATCTGACACCAAAGGATAACGCATCCACAACAAAAATAAACAAGTGTAATTATATCAAACTGAAAAGCTCTGCACAGCAAAGGAAACCATCAACAAAATGAAAAACCATCCTACTGAATAGGAGAAAATGTTTGTAAATCATTTCTCTGATAAGAGGTTAATATCTAAAAGGAGCTTAATATCCAAAATATATAAGGAACTCCTACAACTCAGTAAAAAACCCAAAGCAACCCAATTAAAAAAGAGGCAGACGATCAGAATAGGCATTTTTCCAGAGAAGACCTACAGATGGCCAACAGACACATGAAAAGAATCAAAACCGTAAGATACCACCTCACACTTATTAGAATGGTTATTATAAAAAAGACAAGAAACAACAAGTGTTGGCAAAGACGTGGTGAAAAGGAGAGCCTGTGTGCTGTTGGTGGGATTGTAAATTGCCACAGCTACTATGGAAAACAGTATGGAGGTTCATCACAAGATTAAAAACAGAACTACCATATGACCTAGCAATTCCACTTCTGGGTATTTATCCAAAGAAAATGAAAACACTAACTCAAAAAGATATATGCACCCCCATGATGACTGCAACACAACATAATTTACTATATCCAAGATATGGAAAAACCAAGTCTCCATCAATGAATGAATGAATGAATGGATAAGGAAAATACACACACACACACACACACACACACACAGAACATTATTCAGTCATAATAATGAAATACTGCCATTTGTGACCACATGGATGTACCTTAAGGACATTATAAGTGAAATAAGAGAAAGATAAATACCATATGATCTCACTTATATGTAGAATCTAAAAAATAAATAAATAAAAAACAAAAAAAAATCACAGGCACAGAGAACAGATTGGTGGTAGGGAGAGGCAGGTGGTGAGGAGTGGGAGAAATGGGTGATGAGGGTCAAAAGATACAAACTTGCAGTTATAAAATAAGTAAGTCATGGAGATGTAATATACAGCATGGTGACTGTCAATAATACTTCATTGCATATTTGAAGATTTCTGAGTGAAAAGTTCTTATCACAAGAACAAAAAAGTTATGTTAATATGAATGTGATAGATGTTAACCAGATTTTTTGTGATGATCATTTTGCAATATGATAAATATATCAAATCATTATGTTGTACACTGGAAGCTACTGTAATGTTGTATATCAATTATACCTCAATAAAAAAGAAGAAAAAAGAATACCTCTTGGGAGCAATTCTTGGGAATAATATCCAAGGTGCTTCTTCTAGATGCATTGTTGAAATACATAGCCTTTACTGCTATTCCTGTGAAGGTTTATGGTGTTGGCATCCATTCCCTTTTGATTTTCTTTGGAGTCTGTTCATAGTTCGAAACTTCACACGAGACCATGACACTCCTCATTCCATCACCTGATATGAAGAAACTTCATAGCAAGTTAAAAGAAGTAACACAAAACTTTTTCTAAAGGTATCCTATATACATATATATAATACTTTATTTTAAAATGTCATTGAGCATATACATTTCTTTAGCTTTGTCCAGGGAACATTGCACCTAAGTTTCAAAACACACAAAATAGATCCCCTTTACTAAACAGTGTTCATTTTTTGGGTTACAAAAGTCAAGGTTTCACAATCACAAAGCATAAAGGTACTTGGTTCTGAAACCATTTTCAGGCAGATTCCTCTCATTCACTGTACATACGACGTTGTTGGAAACCCAGACCGTGATACATTTCTTACAAATGATCTCCACTGTGGGCCTCCCTGGGTCTCCAGAAGAAGCAAAGAAAATGGAGGCAAAACAGAAATGGAGAATAACCTGAGGATTCCCCAAACACAAAATACGATGGAAGATTGAAAGATTGGGGGACACAGGGCTGTCCTTCAAGTACATCACAGTAGAAAACAACAGCACATTTTACAGCCTCATTTGGTCACTGTCTACCTGGTTGCTACGTGAACAGAACTTCATCTAAGACGCAATTAAGGAACAATTAAAGCTATTTACATATAACATCATGGATTAGAAAGAGCAGTAGTCTGCAGACGGGCACTCGGATCTCACGAAGAGCTGCCTCAGTGCTCACACAAGAGGCAAGTCAGTCTGCTCAGGTAGTGTCCTTTGAAATATTGCAGTGTGCACACAGACACCACATCACCCACAGAACTGACGTCTGTTCATGGTGGGCTATGGTATGCAGACTCCCGGCGTTTCTCTACAATGGTAAAGCCCTCAAAAACCCAAGTTTCTAACATAAAATTCTGTCCTGCGGCCAGATACAGTTTTACTCTTTTCTTACATCTGGTAAATTTTAGTGTCAGCCTGGTTGTTCTTTGCATAGACAATGACTCTCACTGCTTTCTCCAAGTGTCCCGAAGCAGTAATTTACTGAAAATAGAATCTCATAAAAGCTTAACATATTCCCTCCAAGAGCGTGGGGCTGTGGGGTCACTTAAGGAAAGGTTAGATCCTCAAACTGTGGTGGAAAGAAACCACTGGCTACTCTTGGCCTTGTTAAAAAAAAAAAAATAACTGGCAGACGAGGAAGGAGGTGCAGTCAAGAGGGGAGTCAGAATTTTCAAGATGTGGGAGTCTTTTTCCAAGTGTTTCCATGCTAGTGCTCTGGGTAAACTGAAAATCCTATCCTAATGGCCAAGATCCGAGGCCAAATTCAGGTACCGGGACAGTCATCTCCGCCCACCAATATCTACCTACAACTGTAGTTGTTCCCAAGAAGTAAATGGATACTCAGGAGTAAGAAAAAGGTGAGCACACAGCGCTGAAGAGGTGAAGTTGCTAGAATTAAAAAATTAAACACTCCAAATTCCCCAAAGCTGTTTACTGTGGGAAGTAACTGAAATGGCCACTTTCCGTGGCTTTGTCCTAGTACACAGCCGAGTAGTCGGCCTCGCCCGATTTTCACCTCTCCCTTCCCACCCGAGAACCACCGTTAGGTGAGCATAACCACCGCAGAAGACAGTCCACCTCTGACCACAGGTGTCATGAGAACAAAGGTTTGGCTGTTGCCTGGCAAAATGCTGCAGGGTGTGGATGGAGGGTGAGTTTGTTCTCTTCCAGGAAAAGACTGTCCCCAAATATTCCAAAGAGCAGGGTCCAGCCCAACAAAGAGATTTAGAACTCAAAGAGCCTTTCATTAGAGGAAGTGGCCACACACACCCCAAGGCAACCATAAAGGCCTGACTAGGAAATCGAAAGCTTTTTATTAAACAAGATTTCCTCTGAGACTATTAGGACAAGCAGATGTGGCTATAAGTCAGATACACAAGATTTCAGAACCGCTTATAAATATGTTCTTCAGAACTTTGAGCGTACTGCCTTTTGACCTTTCCAGGAATGCTCCAAGGGCCGACCCTGTTATGTAGACACAGTTAGTTACTGCTGTGGGATGGGATGGCATGGGGCCTGGGTGAAAAATAAGGCCAAACAGAGTAAGCTCAATTCACAGAGCAATATCAGTGCTGGGCAGATCTGCTATGGGCATTAAAAAATCACTTTTTCCACATATGATTTATTCACCTCGTTTGTAATGTCCCTCCCATCCCCCAAACAGAAATAGGGCTTCAGCTTTTACTAAGATCTTTCCACCAAAGAGCCTTATGAAAAGAATTCCTGGATACCATTCTAACTAAAACCAGCAGGACTACATGCTCAAGACTTTAGGATGAATTGAAAAGTTGGGGTTGGGGGGGTTTGTTTCTAGAATTTTTCCTGAGACATTTCTTGGCAGTAAATGAATTGGTGAATTGAGTAGAAGGCTGTCATGACATCTACACCCAAAGTTAGACTCTGGTGGCTCGAATAAAACGAGAAAAGCTCAAGGTCGGACCAACATAGAAGCCCAGGAGAGAAAACAGATGAAAGATAACGGGAACATGAGAAAGAGGTGACTGCCTGTGAGGGCAGCTTCCCAAAGTCGGCCATTCAGAGTCCCACAAAAAAAACCTTCTTGTTTCCAATTTGTACAAGACTTTGAGTCGGGGCAGGAACAGAAAGCGGATGACACTGCTGTAGGGTACCTGCATGTTGTCTCATAGCATCACATTCTGCCAGAGAAGCAGATGGTTTACCACAAACTTGTCCCCACAGAGACATCTGGGGTAGCTAAGATCTACTGGAGGAGGAGGGAGGCTGTCAGATGAAGAGGACCCCCTGACAAGGTAGTAATCCGATTCTCCCTGGGCAACATTTTGGCGAACAGCTGATGCGTGAATTCCCATAGTACCTCACCTGCCAGACAGGGCATCCTTTCCACATGGTGGAATGAGTTCATTCCTGAGTAGAGAGGCTCTAGGCCTTTCCTAATAAAATATCTACAACTCCAGGAAGGTGATTAACTATCCTGGAGGAAAGGTTCCTGTCCTCTCCTCTGGGGAAGGGATTCAACAAACATGCGAACTCGAAGTGGCTCTCCAGCAGTTCAGGGAATCATGTCAATGACATTTTTCTTTGTGGGGTGGGAAGAATGTTTTCATTACGCAGAACTGTCAAGATGGTGATGATACCACAGGAAGTGTGCGGGAAGAAGACTCAGTAATGGGACGTCGCTCTACAGGGCCGCTCAGTGCAGGGCAGTCGTCTGCCTGAGAGAGAAGTGATTTCTAGAACACTACTTTGTGATTCCTCCCAGCAGGGAAGCAACAGGTAGATCTGCTGTCCACTGCTTCTTCAGCTCTTGTAAGGAACACTCAGAAGTGGAGCATCTGTGGGAACTGGGGTCCTCAGTTGCTGGGACGTGATTCCAAGGAGAAGGAATGGGGTGCACAGCATGAGGATGACCAGTCAACTCAATTCAAATTCGCTTTTATCAAAAGGCTATTCTGAGTGGGTCTTGCCCAAAGACGAGGGGAAGGAGGACTGCCGCTCCTTGACGGGATGCAGATACTTACTGTTGTGGGGTGGCCCTGCGAACAGTCACAGTCCACAGAACCTGGATCCAAAATGGAGGAATGGTCATCACATGAGGTATGGTGAACTGAATGATACATGGAGCTTCCTGTACTGCTCTCTTAAACACTGCTTTACATGCGTCCCCAGGGCACAGCAGGTGGGGAGGGCCGATAAGACCAGAAATGAAAACCTAGATTCTCAGAGAAATCTCTAGCCACAAAAGGGGGACCCTTGAAAACAACAGAGAAACTGTTGGTTTAAAGAAACACCCATATTTTCATGAGAACACACTGATTTGGTGAGAAAACGCAACCCGGGAACAAACTGTTACACAACAAAGACAGTGCTCTGTCAGCCAGGGCACTGATCCAGAAGGCTGCCTGGGTGGTGTGGGCTACAGGATACGGGGACAGCCTGGGCTGCACTTTGACATACAAATTCCTCAGCAAGGAGCTGGAAAGTCCCAGGCCTGTTTTATGGAAGGGAAACAATTAAGATTCAAGGAATATCAAACAGAAAAAAATCCCTGCTTCTCCCCACCATAACCACGAAAGAATGAAGAGAGGGACACACACACACAGCATTCCCTGAAATAAATCTCAGGCTTACTAGAAGATGGGTGTTTACACTTTCTGAGACATGATCCCCAACTTTCCAATGCAGCACTTTTAACCCGTAGAGAAGCTGGCAGCTTGATAGGCCGAAGAATCTCCTGCCAGTTACACCTGAAAATGGCTGCCCCAGCTACTCCAAATAAATATGATGTGTGTGCCCAAAATTAGGTGGTGGCCACCTAGGAGGCCTATTAAAGGAACCAAAAGAAACACAGTACTCAGTAGCAGCCTTTATGTTTTGCTCTTGTTGAGTATCCAGACCTGTTACTAAAGAGGAAACTGAAATCTAAGGGTCCCCCAGAAGTACAGCCAGTAGCCTTCGGCAGCAAATCCCCCACCTGGCCTGGGAAGAGGTTGCATCACCTGGAACTCTGCTGGGGCACTTCCCAGTTCTGCCCTGCCAAGACATGTCCCAGTTTTCTCCCCTGTTGTCCTCCCAACCCTCTGGGCCGTTTTCATGAAAGTTTGTTCCCATGTATTAAAGGAATGACATATACAGAAATGTCGTCTCCTGAGCCCAGCCGGTCATTAGATATCCGCCATCCTCTGTCCTTCAGGACACCGCGGGCACGCATCACCAGGTCCTGAGCTGCCAGTGTGTACCTGTGCAGGGAGAAGCAGGAATGAGACAATCAGTGTGGCATCAGACAGAGTCTGGAGTCAAGTGAGGTGGGGAAGGAGGCATCACTACAGCTGTGTAAACAGTTTTGAAATATCCCTAAAGTCTCAAAAAGTCTAGGCCATCTTTTCCCGAAATTGTGATGCCTAACGTGAGGTTATTCTTTTAGGTGGTAGATGGACAAGGCACCACATACATTAAATAATCCCCTAAATTGGTTCTGCTGTGGAATCCTCCTTTGAGGTGTTTGATTATGTGAAGGAGAGAGTGTCTCAGTTTGGTGTGAGTTGATCTTTTAACGTGGATCTGCTCAGGCTCACAGCTTTGCATGGCAAACTATGGCTAGTTGAAAAAGTTACATGGGAAACATATGAGCTTTGTTTTCAGTGTTTATTTTTTGCACCACATTCTTTTTAGGACAAAGGATAGTCATCTTCTATTTTTGGTAGGGATCAATCTTTTCAAATGGTTTTTAAAAAGTGAGTTAAATAAAAACATGAGTAGTACATGTGGCATAGGAATATAATAAAAATGTGAAGGTGTTTTTGGGAAATGACTGATAAACCTTGGTGTGGATCAGTGTAGGTGTGGCAAGGGATCCCCCTAGAATTTGAAAATAAGACTGTTCAGGGAGATTTAAACTTACGGAAAAAGAATGACTATGCTATTAGTCAATGGAAAGTATTAACATCTAAAGACCAGTGTGGGAGGGGATTTCGGTGGGCGTGGGCTTGGGTTGGCCTTGAGGCATTAAAAAAACAAGGCATAACATTGGCAGGTGTCTATCTAAATAGTGATCAGAGCAGAGGGAGTCTTAGCTGACAGACTTCAAAGAGATTCAGTTCCGCTGGTAGGACCATATTTAGTGTGGATGAATTATTCTCTTAGCCTGTGCCATTAAACATGATTCACCGTTAACTCTGATTTCACGTTCACCAAATAGCCCGATTATGATCTGGCTCCTTGTGTAGGCCTGCCTACAGGAAAAGAATGAGCTAGTCATTGTACTTTGAGAAGATCAGTCAGTTATATTTCTCCATATAAATGTCAACTGGAATTTCGGTTTCCAGATCAATCTTGTGAGCGTGGTTAGGGTGAGCCCAGCTCTGACAATGAATCTGTTCTTTGTGTGTTGATTAAACCAGGTTCTGAACCTGAAAAGCTAAAAGCCAGACTCTGATAAATCACCAAGATAATAAATGTCACCCTATAAGGACGACTTCTTGGAAACCAGCCTGTGGACCTTTAACAACAGACCACCCTGGTATTACTAGTGGCTTTTCCCTACTTTGGAATGTCTCTGCCTTGCCCTCAGGACTGTGATTTTACGGAATTCAGAACACCAGAAGGCTCTTTTGTTTCTTCTGTTAAGACCCCTTATGGATTTACTGAGTCTCATATTAAAAGAGACCGCCATCTCACCCATCATTACAATTTTTAAGACTAAGGTCTGTAGCGAATTATCTCAGGATTAAGATTTTAGGTCATAAAGTCTTTTTTTTTTCAATTTTTTAACATTTATTTTTGAGACAGAGAGAGACAGAGCATGAACGGGGGAGGGTCAGAGAGAGAGGGAGACACAGAATCCAAAACAGGCTCCAGGCTCTGAGCTGTCAGCACAGAGCCCGACACGGGGCTTGAGCTCATGGACTGTGAGATCATGACCTGAGCCGAAGTCGGACGCCCAACCAACTGAGCCACCCAGGCGCCCCAGTAATAAAGTCTTTGAGACTCAAGTGTGTTTGCAGCCCAGGTAGCGGAGAGAGGTCTAGCATACCATACAGCTGACAGAGGAGAGGCTGTTTTAGTTAATGCAAAATACCTTTCCTCCTGGAGGATGGGTGATGGGTGATAGGTGATAGGTGGTGATAGGTGATAAGATAGACACCTTTTTCTATCTGTACTGAGGAAATTATCAGCTTTGAGGCAGGAATCCCCTTTCTTAAAAAAATTTTTGTAGTTTATTTAGAGCGAGCGAGCGAGCATAAGTGGGAGAGGGGCAGAGACGGGTGGGGGGTGGTGAAAGAGAAAGAATCCCAAGCAGGCTCCACACGCTCCAGCAGAGCTTGAACTCATGAACCCTGAGATCATGACCTGAGGTGAAGTCAGACACTTAACTGACTGAACCACCTAGGTGCCCCAAGACAGAAATCTCTCAGGTTGCTCTTGAGGGAAGATGTGGCCAGTTAGCCCTCTCTGAAAGTTCAAAGGAGTCCAGAGAGGCCTTTGGCTAAAGAGCCAAATAAATACCCCCAACCCACATACCAGAGCTTATGCTATATTCAGAAGAACCTCTCAGATGCTCACCCCAGGTTACTCTTGGTTGTATATTAAATTGTGTATCTGAGACACGACCACGTGGGGAAAGGCTACCAAAAAGATCAGAGTGATGTTTACTATCCTGCTGGTTGACCAGAGGCCAAACGTTAGTCTTTCAAGAAGCGTGGTTGAGTCAATACAGAGTAGATGCATCGGTCAGAGCTGAACACACTAGCTCAAGAGCATGCCAGACATAGAAAATTATGGCAAGTTATGATAAAAGGTGGCTGACAGGAAAAGAAAGATGCTCAAAGATCTCAAAAAATAGATAAAAGAACTCTTGATGGCACTCTGTGGTTAGTCTAGAGGGAAATCCTCCTGGAGGCCTTGGCAGGTCCTGCTGCCATGGGCAACGATGGAGAGAGCTCAAAATAAGGTTAAATGAAGTCACAAAGGAGTATCACCCTTAGTTAAAGGCCAGAGGCCACCCTGATATTGCTATTGCTGGTGACTCTGGGTATTTAAAAAGTGGTCAAAATTAGCAATGGCATCTTAAAAAGCAGCATCAGGTCACCCAGAAAAGCTGGTTACCCAGGAAACTCATTTCCCCAAGGACTCTAGATAATTAAGGTTTTATTCTTAAAAATGGCAATTGCCTATTCCAAGATAACTTCCCTTGAGCCTGAATTTCTCTTTACCATCCATTCTGTCTTCCTTTAGGTGCTGACCTTTTTGAGAGAGAAATCCATTTCTGCTTCTTCAATGTCTTCTCTTTTTTCCTCCTTAATCTCTTACCAGTAGGCCCACTACCATACTAAACTGGACCTAAAGCTTCTTCCCAGTACTCATTCAGCTCAACCTTTCTCCAGCACAGACACCGCTGACCATCTTCTTTACCTGTGATATCTCCTGTCGTCCTAAAGTCTCTTTTCTTGGGGAGAGCAGGGGGTGGCCTTCCACCCCTACTACATGCTCCAAGTACTCCTGTGTCTGGGCTTCTATGATACACAGCACAAATTCGTCTCTCTGATGCTCCTTAAGTTCTTCGGTAGACCCCAATTAAGACTTAAGAAGCAGTCAATAAATGTTAACTTCTTTTCACTTCCAAGGTGGGACTTCCCCATCTGTCATCCTTAGCTAATGTGATTCTGAGTCTCTTAGGCAAGAAATCATAGTCATTTTCAATACCACCTCCCCACCCTGATACTTTTCAATGACAGCATCTACAAAGCAGAGTAGGACTTCTCAACTTTGAATTTTAAAGTGTATTTCACTAGTGGCATGTGGCTAATTAAAATAAAATCTAATCTCAATTATTACAACATGAGCTAAATTTGCTTATTGTAAAAACTGATACATCGGAGCTTATCTCTGCCATCACTAATATATATGTATTAATATATATAAAACTTCCTATGTATTTTCTGTTTATTATGTTTTTCTTCATCCTTGCTGTCAGGTTGATTGCTTTAACACCTTTTCCCTCCCTCAATGGTTTAGAAGTGATAGTTTATTTCTATCATTTTAGTAGTTATGCTTAAGTTTTTAATACGTAGGTTAATCTGTATTTATGTTCTCCTCCAGAAAATAAAGTGATCTTAGAATGCCTTCTTTCATCCAACATGTTACTGCCTGGTAGTTGAATTCTGTCTTATTTTTAAGCCTCTATTAGTCATTTTTATCATTTATAATCTACAGTTATATAAATAAACTAAAATACTAACTTCTGTGCTCTTTGAAATCCATTCCTTCCGAGTTTGATTTTTTTTCTGTTGAAGTCCATTGTTAGTAAACAGCGGTCTGTAAGGGATACAGTCACCCAGTCTTTGGACCACAAAAATCTTTATTTTTGCTTTTAATCTTGCATGATAGCTTTATTGGGTATAGATTTCTAGACTGACCATTATTTCCCCTCAGCAGTTTAGAGATAATATTTCATTTATTCTGGCTTCTCTTTTTGAGAAGTCTGTCTTGTATCATTTCTTTGCAAGTAACAGTCTTCTCGGTAGCTTTTAAGTTTTTACTGCTGTTTTGTTAGGATGTTATGAAGTTACACTAAGAACAATGAGGATTCCTTTTTTTCTCTCATGGTTGGAAAGTTGTTTTACTCTTTCAAATGAGAAGATATTTCTTTGATTTTGGAAAATTCTCAACTGTGAGCTTTTTGAATATTGCTTGCCCTCTATTTTTTTATATTTTCTACCATTAGACCTTTTCATTTTACCTTCCAGATTTCCACTTATTTCCCGTTCTTTTTTCTCTCTCTGTGATTTCTGTAAATTCACTAATTCCTGCTTTAAGCAGTTTACTCTTCAATCCATTCAGTACAGCTAACCCTTCAACAACACAGAGGTTAGGGGCACCGACCCCTGCACAGTCAAAAAGCCAAGTAGAACTCTTGACCCTCCCAAAACTTAACTATTAATAGCCTATTGTTCCCTGGAACCTTTACTGGTAACATAAACAGTTAACATGTATTTTGTATGTTATACTTATTACTGTATACTTACAATAAAGCTAGAGAAAATGTTTTTTAAAAATCATAAGAGGAAACATATTTACAGTATTCTGTCAAAAAAATCCATGAATAAGTGGACTCATGAAGTTCAAACCTATGTTATTCAAGGGCCAACTATAGTAACTTTATTTCAGTGACATACTTTCACCCTTGTGAATGTTCATCTGGTTGTTTTCCACATCTACCTTTTCTTACCTTGTGGTTCTATGTGTACATGTTTAAAGTTTCAACCTGTTCTGTTGGGTTTTCTTGGTGAGTTAAAGGGAAGGCTCCATTGTATGTAGTTATCCTTTCTCATAGTGGATTTGAAGGTAAGACAGAAGTTTCTCTTCAGTCAGGGTTGTTTGTGCTCTCAGTTACAGAGAGAGCTTTGGATTTGCCTTTACTGGGAGACACTCTGGGTTTTTCTAGCTGTAGAACATATAATTTCTTGGTTTTAGGATTCCCATACCACAGGAGTGGTGTGAGGTTGAACTTCACACTTTTCCTGTGTGGTGAGCCTACCCAACTGTAACCCTCACAGAGCTTCAGTTTCATTGGGTTCTTGCCATCACCCACGCATCCGTGTGTTTCAAGGAAGGACGGCCCCAACCTGAGTGGGAGGCTTAGGGAGAATGCCTGGGATCACTTCTTCCAACACTGCTGCCAGGAGCTCAGATTCCTCCACACGACTTCTCTTTGCCAGACTTCTCTGGTGAGTGTGGTATCCCCCTCTGTGAAAGAGCAGTTCGTGTGGACAACTGAAGGGGACTGATTAGATGCTGTATTCAGGGACTTAATGGTACAGCTGAACTCCAGGACCAATTTCCTGACATTTCCTTCAGGCTACAGGAGACCCAGTACTGAAATGGAGTGAGAAACATTGAGGTAAAATGAGGTGACCTGCAGAACGCTTTCCTCATAAATGATCACCTCAACACAACTCCAGAAACCAGCTCTTGGAAGGAGGTTGTTTGCCCCAACGCCAGTATTCACCCAGGCTGGTGGCCATTTCAGAGTATACTGACATCCACATTTAAGAGCCAACTTGCCTCGGGCATGAAACCATTTGTTAGGTTGCGTTTTTATCAAAACCGGTAGGAGAAAAAACAACTTTCTCTGATGGTAAAAAACTGGGTCTCCTCACTCCCATTTGGTTTTCCTCCAAGGGAAACCTGACAAGGGCTGCCTGGTTGGGGACTCAGAAAGAAACGGCTACATGAGACAATACAACAGGACAGCTCTACAGATGTTGGTACTGAGGCTGACCACAGGGGCATATGCGTGCCATAGACGGAGTCAACACATGAAATTTAAGTACAAAGTACTCAGGAGAGCAACAAAGAATATATATGGTGCAGCTGAAGACAGTGACAGGGAAGTGGATTCCAGTACACCCGGGCCGGGGCTGTGAGGCAGGCTTGAGGAGCCTGGTGATCTAGAAACTGACGTGGAGCAGAGGAAGGGCCATTCTCGATCGCCTTCCTTCAGAATGCTCGGTCAGACTGCAGGAGAGAACTGCTGGAGCAGTTCGAAGGTTTCACTCTCCTGTAAGAAAGAATCTCCCTGGGAGACAAGTTTTGTATTTTGAGAACATTTTTCTTCTCTAGCTGAAGCTTTCAATATTGATCAGCAAAGCTCTGCTCAAAGAAATGGCTGCTAGGGAGGGAGCTGACTTGGCAGGCAGCACAGGGCTTGGCTCAGAGGCTTCCTCAGGCTCTGAGGGGGAGGGAGCAGAGAAAGGACAGCAGGGGAGGGAAAAAAAAACAAAGGGAAGAGGGCTGAACAACTATGGGAAGGCCAGGAGCTCTGTTCACTAACAGGGTGGAAGGAGGCCGATAAATCCTCAATTGTCTCTGTTGTCCCAGCCACGTCGGTGGCACTTCTTAGTTCTTTCACCTCTCCAGCAGGGCGCACAAAGGGCTCAGGGTGTGGGCGCAGGTTGCCTAGGGTCCAGTCCTGGTTCCCCGCCGCCCTCCGCCCAGATGGGCACTCTGGAAAAATTCCTTAGCCTCTTGGAGCCCCTCTTTTCTTACTTATAAATCTGGATGATGATAGTGCAAACCGCAAAGGCTCCTCCAAGGAATGAATGAGATCCTTCCACAAAGCATTCAGCACAGTCTTGGGTCACTTGGGTCAGAGATCAGTAAACGTTAGCTACCATTCTCCCCATTAAACATAAAATGCCTTTCTCTCCCCCGAGAGATTTGCCTTCAGTCATCCACCTCTTTCTTACAGAGTCTGTTTCTCACAGAGACCACATTTGAATCAGCACTGGTGTCAAAAATACTGTCCATTTCAGGCCTCAGGCAATAACCGTGCCTTAAAGGCTTTAATAGTTCTAGTTGGGTGGGAACTGCTATTTGCCATTTAGATGGTACAGATCTGGGGCTTTCGTGGCAGGAACTGGGGGATTAATGGGTTCCAAATATTTGCATATAAAAGGCAGCGTCCATCTGCTGATGCCCAGCAGTAATAGAGTGTGATGGGAACAGGAGGAGGAACCTTTTTTGCATTCTGAGCAGGCCTCTGAAATTTAAGAGGTAGAAAAGCTCTCCTAAGCTTTGGAACATTGGCAGGGATCTATGGTGACTGGGTGGGTGGGGGGGTGAGGGGTGGCTTGGAGAGGGCTCCTTATTGTACTTGGAACCAGGCAACTCATCCCGGGAGGAGGCATGACTTAGGCTTACTGCTGGGAGCTGACCCACATGTGTCCCTTGTCCAGCTCTGAAGTCACTGAAACCACTCGTGACAGCTTCTGTCCCCTGCCTAGGGCATGGGGATCCCAGTCAGGTGGAATACCCTGACACACTGGAATAATGATGGCTACTGTCCGTGACACAGCCACTGTGTACATTAGGGGTTTATGTGGCAGCAGGTGCAAGGCCACAGTCTGGGGAGAGCTGCCCACCTCCATGGGAGAGGGTGAGAACATTTGTCAGGCCTTCTCCACCCTTGTGCCCCTGGCATCACCTCCCTGGTTCCTTAGGTGGTGCATGTTTGTTTTAGTTTGTATCCCAAAGAGCAAAATTTCAATGTGAGAGGGAGCAGTAGACCATTTCCTTTTCAGTCTTCCCTGGCGAGCCCTTTAAGATGCCCTGATGTTCCAGCTAAGTGGCCACACAGCTCTGCTCCAGCAGCCACATAAACAGCAGTGAGGGAGGCAAGATGGGCCTGGCCACGTGCTGTTTAGAGGCAGGCTCGCAGGCTGACTTCCAAGTTCTCATGGGTCTAAAAACGCTCAACATTGCAAAAGAAACAAAAATGCAGATTTTATCTAGTCTTCAAACAGCAGATCAGGCACTCACAAATTGGTTCCTAAGACATGTAATTGATACTGGGGAGGGGGGGAGGGTGGTGGTGAGGGAACCCTTCCTTCCTTTTTGCATCTGAGGCATAGTTTTTCAAAACCACGTGGTGCTGGTAGAAATTAGTTCAGCTAATTCACGGAAAGATTTCACAAAAAGAACTTTAGTCTTTTGCCAAAATAAATTTCGTATTATCGAGGAAATACAAACTGGCACTTAAGAGCTGTATCAGTATACTGCTGTCAGTGTTGGTGGGTGTTTTGCTACTAACTTCCCACTGATTAATCTCTTCATCATCAAGGCACACAGATCCGAGTCTTGGAGAGCGTGGACCTGAAGAGTGACATCTGAAGGAGAACCATCAAGACGGCTTCTCTTATTAGGGAAATGCTCTGTGGAATTTATATTATATGGGTACTTACAGATTTAATACCCCATAATAAGCGCCTTGAGTGTCATGGCAGGAAGACTGAGGATCATTAGGTCCAAGTTACAAAGATGAGATTTCCACAGACAGGTTTTGGGCAATCGAGGACTGGCAGAGCCTTGCAAAGTTATGCTTTGGCATTTGGAATATGGCTACATACTATGCTTTCATGTTTGGTTAACTGTTCTTTGGCTCTGTTTCCCCTTGGCCTTACCCATGCCCTTACCCCTTAGTAATACTGACGATTTCTTACTTTCTGACGAAATATCAAGCATCCTCTTTGAATGTTTACACACGTGCCTCCATTTTGAATATTCCTCGCAAGAGATCTACCGCTAAGCCTTCAGCCTGACAGAGGGGATAAGTCAATCCTAGATATTTTGCCTCAGAAAAGCCCTTCCAGGCCTTTCTTTGAGCACCCTCTCCAAATTGTGCAGGGTGTGTAGGCCTCAAAAGAGAATCTCACTGGTATTACAGAGAACTACAGGTTGTGCAGCCCAACTGTCGTGACTTCCAACCATCCGACTCAAGTGCTAGCTTGGTAGATTTCCTATACACGATCCAATTCATAACCTCACGAAGACTCCCATACCTGCCAGCCCTGCTATACTTCAGGGAATACTCCCATCAAAAGAAAAGAAAAAGGGAAGGAAGATGGGAAGGAAAGAAGGGACTGAGGGAGGAAGGAGTCCCACCACACTCCTTCTGACTTGTCCATAACGCCTCCTTTTAATTTTCTGGTTCCTTTGTGGAGACAGTTCAAAACAGCAAAAGGACTTCATAAGATAGACTCAAGAAGATCAGACAGCTTATTTTGACTCCATCTCTGCCTGAGAGGATGGTGTGAGGGTCAGAAATTCACAAACCTAATCTTTATGCTTCCCTCACTCTGTACTGTGGAGGGGGAGATGCTATTTTAAGTTCCTTGTTGGGAAGGATATCATCACAGGAAGACAATGCTGGCAGTCACTAAGAAGAAAAGAAAAAGACAAAGGAAACAACCTACACGTAACATTAAAAGCAAAGTCATCCAAAGGCAACCCCCCAAAGTCCTGCCTGTCACAGGGCTAATGGTCTGCCTCTTTCTGTTTGCTACATCCTAGACAAAACTGTGTTAACTCAGCAGAACCCAGAGTAAAGCAGCCCCATTCAAAACCTCAAATGAAGAAACATTTTGTGGTTCTTCTCACTTGTTATGTTGCCTTCCCTCCCTCTCAGGCCGCCTGCCCTGGGGGTACACCTTTCCTCTCTCATTTTCTATCAAACAGTAGGCTGACCTCATCTGGTCAGTGCCTCAGGTTTAAACCCTCCTCCTTTCTGCCCCACGACCACATAGACAAAACTTCGGTCCTGGGGTGCATTTGGAGAGAAAGGAATCTTGGCCAAGGAACAGCCCACAGAGCCTCCGGAATTATAAAGTGAGTCTTTCCTCCTCACAGAAATTATAATTTAGGCTAAAACTTATTAGGATGGCTTTCACTCATGTTTGTATTGCACAGGAAGATCAGAACAGCTCCCAAACAAAGTGAACCCGTCATGGCTTTTGGGACGGAGCTCTCCATGGGCCGCACAAGGGAAAAACTCACAGGGCATGAGCACGGTGCCCACCTCCCAAATTACACACAGATGTGTACAAATATGTCACACACGGGAAAGAAAATTTTACACAGCTTCGAAGCCATGAGTGTGAAATAAATTCAGTTT
The DNA here is from genome assembly GCF_018350175.1 of Felis catus. NCBI lineage: Eukaryota > Metazoa > Chordata > Mammalia > Carnivora > Felidae > Felis > Felis catus. Next base: position 88,329,440 of record NC_058374.1, read on the forward strand.
TTCTGATTTCTCGGTATTGTTTAAATTACAAAGGAGCACACGGGGGTAGAGCAACAACCCACATCTCAGGTTTTCACCATCAGATGGCACAGAATGTTTGCTGATTATGGACTAGGATGAACGAATTACACAAATTCCCGTCATTATTACAGACTCCCTTTCCTACAACTAATTTGCACATTCGTTAATCTTGTGAGTTCGTAAGGTTGGCCATAACCTGGCCCCTTTCCCTGTCACACCTCATCTGTGGACAGCACAGACTGAGCCCGGTCAGCCCTCCTGACTGTCTGCTTCCTTGACCATGCCATGATCTCCCTCCCCAGCTGCACCTCGCCCTACATTGCCCGGCTCACACTCATCTGTTCTTCGGGTTTAAATTTAGATAACCCTTCCTGTGAAAGGCTTTCTTGCGTATCCCTTGCTCCCGGTTAGGCTCCTCTCTTTCATCACTTATGTTGTAACTTCCTTATGTTTCCATAACCCCCTCTAGACTCTAACCTCCCAGAGGGCAGGGGCCAGGTCTAAACAGGTTCCCTAATAATATTTCCCAAACGAATGAATCTGAATTGGAGTTATGTGGCAGAGACGAAACCTTTGCCCATGGTCTCCAGCCTGATATTCTCTCTCTTACTAATAAAACTGTGCTCATCTTACAACTTTCCCTTTGACACATCCATCTATCTGATACAGGATTCTTTCTTTGGCTTTGGTTTGCCATCTTCCCCAAAAGGCAGACAAAAAAAAAAAAAAAATCTTTTTCCTTCCTGCCCTGTTTGTTCCACGGAAATCCCTATGAGCCCTGCTTCTGGAGGCAGTTCTTCTGAACCCAGGAGCCTGCTCTGACCTGGTGTGCACCTGCCCAGCGACAACACTGTCCGTGGGTTACTGCTCCCTGGAGGGCAGATTTGTTGCCATGGAGAGAGGTGGGCTGGTAAGCAAAACCAAGCCAGCCTGGAGAGATTAAAAAGAAAAGTGTTCAGTGCCTTTGCACTCATACCTGTCAGCCGGCTTTGCAAAGCTTTATAAAAACAATCACAGTAGAGAAAATCAACGAGAATATTGCTAACAAGCAGGTTATAAAACACAGATTAAAGATAAAAGCTCGATAGGAGAAAAACACATTGAAGTTCAAATAAAAGAATCCAAACAAATGGATACCAAACAAGTCTAAGAGGGAGACAGTCGAGCTTCACTTTTTTCCTCAAGGGGTATTTTTTGTTGTGAAATACATGAAACATAGAAACACGGCATCAAACAGAATAAATTCAACAAACAACAACAACAAACATCACTGCTCTATGAGGCCAGTACTATGGGAACCCCCATTTTACAGTTGAGGAATCTGAGGCACGGAGAAGTCAAGAAACTTCTCCAGGCACACTTCTAAAGTGTAGAAGGGGCAGAACCTGGATTTGAACTCAGGCAGTCCGACTAGATTCCCTGCTAGTAAGCACTAGGCTATACTGCCTCTCATACTTTACGTACAAATACTTAACTACAACATGTATATAGTTTCAAAATAGCATGCATCATCATGTTCCTGCCATCTAGCTAAAGGAAGAGAACATTACCAGGAGTATCTCAGAAGCTCCCCGTTAGCCCTTCCTCAAGCACCTCTCCTACCAAAGTAACTATTATCCTGAATTTGGGGTTAATTCTCTTGCTTTTTGTTATAGTTTTATTATCTATATGCCTAAATGATATATTGTTAGTTTTCTACTTCATGTAAATAGAATCATAATATGTGTATTCATCTGTGACTTGCTTATTAAGCTCGACATTATGTTTTGGAGATTTTTCCCTGCTAATGAGCACAAGTTTGGTGCATTCCCTTTTTTGAGCTGTAAAACATTCTGTCCTTAGTTTATCCATCCTATGACATGTGTCTTGATTGCAGCTTTTGTAATAAGAACAATTCTGTGGATCTCTTTTTGAGAGCACCAGGTCGCCAGATCTTTTAGCAGCACCAGATCACCCAGATGGTTGGTTAAAACACCAACTGCTGGGTCCCACCACTGGAGTTTTATTTGGTAGATGTGGGGTGAGGCCTGAGAAATTGCATTTGTAACATGTGCTCAGAGAATGCTGGTGCCATGTGAGCCAAGGACCGCACGTTCAGAACCACTGTGTTCAGAACACAACTAGGAGAACTTCGAGTCACAGGATATACAAACGTCCAACTTCACCAGGGACGCCAAGTGTGACCAGTCCTGTCTACAAATTCACAAAACCATCTACGGTTACTCTACGTCTTTAATTTTACCTCTCTGCTTACTGCATTTGAGTGTTTTATTTTGTTTTTTGTTTGTTTTTTAAAGCAGGCTTCACACCCAGCACAGGGCCCACCGTAGGGTTTGAAGTCACGACCATGAGACAAGACCTCAATCTGGACCAAGAGTTGGATGCTTAACTGATTGAGCCACCCAGGCACCCCTGCAGTTGAGTGTTTTTTAATATATTTATTGAGGTGCCTGGGTGGCTCAGTCAGGTGGGTGACTGACTCTTAGATGTCGGCTCAGGTCACCATCTCGCAGTTCATGGGATCAAGTCCCAAGCTGGATTCTGCGCTGACAGGGTGGAGCCTGCTTGGGATTCTCTCTCTCTCTCCATCTCTCTCTGCCCTTCTCCTGCTCTCTCTCTCTCTCTCAAAATAAATAAACTTAAAAATATATATATTTACTGGCCATTAATGTTCTTCTGGGTCATGAGTGTTTGGTTCTTGCTCATTTTTCTACCGGGTTGCTGAGCTGTCAGCACAGAGCCCAATGCACGGCTCGAACCCACAACCACAAGATCACGACCTAAGCCGAAGTAGGACACTTAATGGACCAAGCCACCCAGGTGCCCCAATTATGTTTAATTTTTTGAGGAACCACCATATTGCTTTTCATAGCGGCTGTACCATTTTATATCCTTAAGAGTAGTGCACAAGGGTTCCAATTTCTCCACATTCTCACCAACACTTGTTATTTTCTGGTTTTTGTTTTTTTTTTGTTTTTTGTTTTTTGTTTTTTTTAAATAGCTATCCTAATGGGTAGGGTGATAGCTCATTGTGGTTTTGATTTGCACCAATTTACATTCCCACCAATAGTGTGCGAGGGTTTCCTTTTCTCCACATCCTTGCCAAACTTATTATTTATCTTTCTGATACTAGCAATTCTGACTGGTATGAGGTGATATCTCATTGTGGTTGATTTGCATTTCCTTGATTAGTGATGTTGAACATCTTTTCATATGTCTGTTGGCCATCTGTAAGTCTTCTTTGGAAAAAGGTTTATTACTCAGGTCCTCTGCTCATTTCTTGTGTGTTTGTTTGTTTTTTCCTCACCTGGGGTGTTGAGTTGCCCTTTATTGGATATATCACATACTGCAAAAATATTCTCCCACTCAGTAGGTTGCCTTCTCATTTTGTTGATGGTTTCCTTCCCTGTGCACAAGCTTTTTAGTTTGAGGTAGTCCCAATTATTTATTTTTGCTTTTGTTTCCCCTCCCTGGGGAAACACATCCAGAAAACTACTGCTAAGGCCAAGAATTTACGACCTACGTTTTCTTTTAGGAGTTTTATCATTTCAGGTCTTTAATCTTTTAGTTTACTTTTGTGTATGGTGTATGAAGTGGTCCAGTTTCATTCTTTTGCATGTAGCTGTCCAGTTTTCCCAACATCATTTGTTGAAGACTTTCTTGTCCCCATTGTATATTCTTGCCTCTTTTGTAGGTTAAGTGACCATTAAAAGGTGGCCTTATTTCTGGACTCTCTATTCTGTTCCATTTGATCTATGTGTCTATTTTTGTGCCAGTAAAATACTGTTTTGATTACTACAGTTTTGTAGTATATCCTTAAATCTGGGATTGTGATACCTCCAGCTTTGTTCTTCTTTCTCAACACTGCTTTGGCAATTCAGGTCTTTTGAGGTTCCATACAAATTTTATGATTATTTTCTTCTAGTTCTGTGAAAAATGCTTTTAGTATTTTATTTATTTATTTATTTATTTATTTATTTATTTATTTATTTATTTATTTATTTATTGCTTTTGGTATTTTAATTGAGTTTGAATCTGTAGATTGCTTTGGGTAGTGTAGACATTTTAAGAATATTAATTCTTGTAATCCATGAACATGGGATATCTTTCCATTTTTTTCCTTCTTCAATTTCTTTCCTCAACATCTTACAGTTTTCAGAGTACAGGTCTTCACATCCTTGGTTAAATTTATTCCTAGGTATTTTATTCTTTTTGATGCAATTGTAAATGGAACTGTTTCCTCATATTCTCTTTGTGATAGTTTGTTGGTAGTTGTATAGAAATTCAACAGATTTCTGTATATTGATTTTTTTATCCTGCCACTTTACTGAATTCACTGATCATTTATTTTTATCGTATATTTGTTCTCTGTTTTCTTATCTATAACTTTTCCTCCCATTACTTCTGTGTTTACTCTGCTTTCTCTTCTTAAATTAGATACTGTTGTTGAAGTAAGGACCACAGATCTAAATTTTAAAATTAGGACAGGTATTGGGGTGCCTGGGTGGCGCAGTCAGTTAAGTGTCTGACTTCGGCTCATCATGATCTCACAGTTCGTGAGTTCGAGCCCTGTATCTGGCTCTCTGCTGACAGCTCGGAGCCTGAAACCTGCTTCAGATTCTGTGTCTCCCTCTCTTTCTGCTCCTCCCCCACTTGCACTCTGTTTATCACTCTCACAAAAATAAACAGTAAAAAAAAAAAAAAAATCAGGACAGGTTTTTACTAATAGTCTGCACTCAGGAAAAGAACATATGACTTACAAGTAGATAGCTCTACTCCTTTGGCTCCTAGCACCTACAAGTTATACGAAGTCTTTAGGTACATGTATATGTGGATAATATAGGCAGAAATAGCCCCATAACACAAGTCAGCTCTCAAGGTCCTACTCAGAAAATCTTTCTCTGTGGTAAAGAATCTACAGCTTGTGGCCAGGGGTTCCTTGTGATACAGTAGGGAGTTCTGGAAAAAGGTATCTTATGACATGGAGGGGATGTGGGTACTTCTGGCAGGTTGGGGTGAGCGTAGTCTTCATCTATGCATAGTTCATTAGACGAAAAAAGAAAAAAAGCCTCAGATTCAGCCTTTCAAGTTTTGATATGCAGTATTCTTCCCATTATTTAAACCCCTAGTTATTTCTAATTTTTATTACAATTTTTTGATTTGTAAATTATCTAGGAGTTTGTTTTCTGATTCCCTGTAGGTTTTCTCTCCCTTAATTAGTCTCAAAGTTATATATTCTATTTGTTTTGTAGTCTTTTTAGCTATTAAAACACATTTAAAGTCTAAAGCTAAACGCGTATAAGAGAACCTCTTTCCAAATAGAATCGTAGTATACTGTAGCCAATTACTACCCCTCTTGCCAATTTATTGTGAAGTTTTTATTCAGTATATTAATTCTATCATTTTTTACTACCACACATTAGACATCCTTGTTTCTGTTTTGCACAGTGAATATATCTACAAATTTACTAAGATCCTAGCTTAATCCATTCGACTTCTCAGATCTTCCATCTGGATATATCCTTCAGAATTTTCTTCCACGCAGTTTGGTTGGTGTTAAAATTCCTCACATTGTGTTTTGCCTGAAAATGTCCTCAACTTATCCTCTTCAATGATATTTGTACTACATTAGAAAATTCTTTCATATATGTTAAAGAAAAACTTACATGTTAATAAAATATTCTTTTCTTAGGCAATTGAAGATATAACTCACTATCTTTTGGCTCCTATTGTTGTTTCTGAAAAGTCAGCTTTCAGTCTAAATGCTATTTATATACGTATCTGTTTTGTCTTTCTGGCTGCTTTTAGTAGTTTGTTTAAAGTTCTTCAGTTTCACTATGACATACCTACTTATAATTTTCATTTCTTCTGCTTGAGATTTGTTGGGCTTTCTGGATCTTCGGTTCATTATCATCCAACAACTCTGGAACTTTTTCTTTTTCTTCGCATCTGCAGTATTTCCTTCCGAAACTCTACTGAGAGCATCTTAGGTCATAACCCTAGTCTCATAATCTCATTTTACATTTTCCCTCCTCTCTGTCTCTCTGAGCCCTATTATGGATTATTCAGATCCATTTTCCAGCTCACTAGTGTTCTCTTCAACTGTCTCTAATCTGTTTAATGCATTAAGTTTGTAATTCTTATTTTTATATTTGTTATCCCCAGAAGTTCTATTTCCTTACTTTTAAAATCTGTGCAATCAATTTACAGTCTCTGGTCCGTGTTCCTATTTTCAGTGCTTTAAAAATTTTTCTTAAATGTTAAAATATTCATTTGTATTTTCGACTGATAAATTCAAGAATGAAGTATTTACAGGTCCCACTCCACTGTCTGCGGTTTTTACTGGCTTTTACGTACAATGAGTTGTTTTCCTTGTGTTCGAAGTCAAAGCTGCCTTTCTCCTGAGAGGAATTTCTATTTATTTCTGAGGGTCACCTAGAGTTGTTGAGGATATTTACATTGCCATTATGCTACAAAGGAGAACCTACTTTAATCTTTCTCTCTTTCCCCAAGGTTTCTCAAAAGAAATAATTTCCCAACAGATAAAAATCACTGTTGGGAGCATTTGGTATTGCTCTCATCAGGAGGATCACAAATTGGATTATTTCCACTTTGGAATTATGAGGGAAGAATGTGAGAAACATATGCTGTCGAAATATCTTACAAATCAAATTCTTTATACCACTTGCATCTAGGTTCAACTTGAGGAGGGTTTTTACTTGGCTGTGAAAGTACTTCTAATAAGAAATGTTATCCCTTTTGCAGTTTGGTTCCTAATCCATATCAGCTCCACTACAAATCATGAATGATGAAAAGTGCATGATTATTATTTATTGTAGTCACACCGTGTAAAACTGGCGGAAGGTATAACCCTACAACCATAAAAATACACAAACCTGTGAGGGTCATCTGGATCACAGTTAGGAAGAAACTGAGAGATGGCTTCTGCCACTTCTTCATTTGATAAAACATCCCAGAGTCCATCGGTGGCCAAGATCAGCACATCATCTGCTCCATGCTCATATTTGGAGAGATCGTAGACTCTTACCTGAAAAGAATGGGAATACTCCTACTTAAGAAATTGGGAGCACATTATTTCCCATAACAAATTGGTTTCGGAATTCTTTTCTTCTCCCACCTCGGCTAGGGGTTTTTAGGTACGCGCTCTGAAGTACTTGGTTGTGCAACCAGCTTTGTGGCCATGGGTAGCCTCCTTTGGAGACTTGCTGTATAGACATATGGGACTCAACAGGTGAGCTTAAGAGTTGACAAGGAAGAATTAATTGAAAATTAATGCCTGAGACATAGCTGGAACGATACTTATAATAGATACAGTGCGAGCCAGAAGAGCAACCTGAGGCTTGCTTCCTTCCTTCGTTTGCACACCCATTCCACAAGTAAGGGCCTGCTGTGTGCCAGGTACTCTATGTATAAAGATGAACAACAGGGGTACCTGCGTGGCTCAGTAGGTGAAGCCTCTGACTTCGGCTCAGGTAATGATCTCACTCAGTTTGTGGGTTCGAGCCCTGCGTCAGGTCTGTGCTGACAGCTCAGAGCCTGGAGCCTGCTTCAGATTCTGTCTCCCTCTTTCTCTGCCCTCCCCCCTCTCATGCTCTGTCTCTGTCTCTCAAAATTAAATAAAATGTTAAAAAAATTTTTTTTTAACCTTAAAAGAAAAAAAGATGAATAACAGATTTCCCTGCTTCTTAGCTCTGTCTTTTGGAGAGATAAGGCCAGCCCTGGATCTTTAGTAGTTACTCTGTATTTGTCTAGGACTGAGGAGACACTTTATTTAATGGGCTCACTTGAATCACATTTTGGCTTACCTGTTTGAGCCCCAAGGGGCAGGATTTCTTCCTGTAAGGATGGGGCTCAGACACTACACTCAGGTTTAAGAGGCCTTAATCTAGCCTAAATTACAAAGGACACATGCTAAGTCTGAATCTCCGAAGTGGGTCTTGGCAAACTTGTAAGTCTTTCCTCATCTCTAGTACCTCAAATGACTTGGGATATTTCAATATCCACCTAACCTCTTTGGGAAGGACAGAATAACCTTGATGAAAGTAGTAAGAATAAAAATCAAGCAGTATGTGGGTTAGGCCACAACTCTATTTTCACCCAACTTTGGTGGGAAAAGAGTCTGGGATTTTTTTTTTCCTTTTAAAATTTTAACATTTATTTATTTTTGAGAGACAAAGAGAGGCAGAGCATGAGCAGGGGAGGCGGGGGGGAGAGAGAGAGAGAGAGAGATACAGAACCCGAAGCAGGCTCCAGGCTCTGAGCTGTTTGTTAGCACAGAGCCCGATGCGGGGCTCGAACTCACAAACTGCGAGACCATGACCTGAGCCGACGTTGGATGCTCAACCGACTGAGCCACCCAGGCGCCTCAAGAGTCTGGGATTTCATTGCCATTCCCTCCCCATTTGGCAGAACCAGCCCCTGTGTATACACACCGCATGAACTAAGGGCACAGGCAAGTCAACTTCATCAACCTTCCAGTTCCTTCAACCCTTCTCTTTTTTCCCTCCTATCTTCTAAAAGCAAGTCTGAGTAAAAGCTGTAGGTCAGCGGAAGGTCAGGGAGAGGAAGGAGTTTATAGAGTTTAAGCAACCATGTGTCCCATCACACACAGTCACTGCTAGGTCATCTCAGATCTGGAGAGAATTTGATTCTAAGAGGCCGACAGACTGTGCAAATCCACATCTTTGAAAGCCAAGCCTCCTAGCTTTAGAAAGGTTTGCCCAGGCCTGTGACACCCTGACACAGGGCTGGTCCTGTGGACTAAGAGACTACACCCAGCAGCACAAAACAACAAAATAGCACACGCCTACCGACAGAGCCCTTGGAAAATGAGCTCAAATGAAAAGCAGCCTCCAGGTACCAGGCCTCTGTGGCCTGCTAACTGCGTGGTAACAATTAGCTAATGGCCCGGTGCACGGCCCACACAGAGGAGAAGAGAACTCAGGGGTATACTGGACTGGCTTTTAACATTTTCTCAAAAGGCATATTCACTTTGAGGGTAGAAGTTTACATTCTAGAGAAGGCACTGTGCCTCATGAGGCCAAATTAAGGAAAACAACAAGGGGGATCTTAAGCTTACAGCAGTCTGGAAAGTCCCAGATGCCAGAATTCGATCCTCAGGGCACTCACTGAATTCATGTGGTCCAGTTTTCACTCAATAGAGGCAACCAAATCCCTTTTGCTTTAATTTGTTGTGACTCCTGGGCGCCACAAATGTTAGAGCAGTGCTTCTTAAATGTTAATGTGCCAGGAATCAGCTGGGGATCCTGCTAAAAGGCAGATTCTAATTCAGTTCTGGGGTGTGGCCGGAGGCTGCCTTTGCAGCTTACTTCCACGTGATGCTGATGCTGTGGGTCCTTGGACTGCACTCTGAGTAGCGAGGCTGAAGAGAATGCCTACTGGCCCATTTGCAAACAAGGAAATGTAGGCCTTCGTGGCCTCTGTGATGCCTACACAGACTATCTTCTAGGGCAGGCTTTAGAGAGGACAGCAAATGTTGGCTCTGGGCTCCCAAGTTCAAGTCCTGGCTCACTGTGTTATTATTTCCAGTATGCGATGACTATGCCTAAGAGAGACTGCTAGCTTCTTACTGGGGTAGGTCTACAGTACATTTCTGTGAAAATCTGAACTCCACAGAATAAGAAATGTTACAGGAGGTGGGGGAGATGATGTCAGGTGCTCCAGTTCCAATCTTGCGCTTGTAGCTAAATAGGAGATTCCATCTGCCTTCTAGCGCCTTCTAAAAGAAAGATTTCTAGGTCTGAAGATAACATCCATTTAATTTCAGGACTACCCTGGTTTTGGGGTGCCAGAATCGTTTCAAGTGCTTTCTGCTGGCCAAAAACATGTAGAGATCTGAGCTGTTTAAGCTTAAGTTATCCTGCCCACTACTCAGCTGGAGATCTAGCCAACAGAATGGGAGTGGAACGATAAACAGAAACATGTTACAAAATGCTCTCTTCAATTCCATCAATAAATTGAATCCTTCCCTAATTCCGCTATTCACATTTCCACACACAGTTCTCTAATGCTGTTTCATTAGCCAACACGAAAATGCTTTCAAAACCATTCTCGAAGTATTTTTAATGTAAATAATAAAAAGCTGGTCTCAACCCTGTTCCCTGAGGCACTCCCCAATTAACATCCTTTTAGGTTTTTATTGCTACCCTTTATTTCCTGCCCTTTAGCCAATTTCCAAAGGACTTTGCCAACTTTCCACTTACAACTCGTGTCTTGTACATTAACCTGTAATGCAGAACATTTTGTGAAAATGCTCTCAGAAAAACTGGGCTGCAGCACAAGACAACCCGCTTCACGCCCATCCTCCCTGGCGGCAAGGGCTTCAAAGGATTCTGGCGGGCTCTGGAGTCCTGACCTCCTCTCCCTGCAGCTGTTGTTGGCTCTCCTCAGTCAGACCACACTCACCTCTCCAAAGTCCCCTCTTCAATTCCGTAAATAGCATCTTGATGTTCCAGGAAGCCTCACATTAAACTAATGGGCTCTGAGGCTCCCCCGGACTCAGACACCAGGAAGAGAGTATCCCAGGCCCCAGTAGGGGCGAGGTGTTTATGCAAACGCCTTTGTCTGCAGGAGAGCTGGAGAACAGGGTCAGGGCTTTGTGTGGCTCCTTCCTGTGTTCCCAGCTGCCCAGAGAGGGAGAGAAAGGCCACAGGAATCCTTGAGATCCTTGCAGTTTTTCAGAGTGATATAATTTGAGCTGCTGAGAGACGGATGGAGCCTGTGTGGGTCCATCTGCCCTCCTAGAGCCGCCTACGTGTTGACTGAGCACTTACTATGTGCCAACTACTCTTCTAGGTGCTGCGGGTACAGCTGTGAACAGAAGTGACGAAGTCCCTCAGAGCATCTACACTAGTAGAGAGACAGACCCACACACCGCAATGTCAGAAGCCGACAGGTGCTCTGAAGAAAAGTCACAGTAAGAAGAGTGACAAGACAGTCCTTGTAGAGGACCTCCCTGGGAAGGCACTGTGTGAACAAAGATCTGAACGAGCGAGGTGATATCCCAGAGTCCCTTCCTGTGCTCCTCCTTCCTTCCCTCAGGGACCTGCCAACCCTCTGGGCCCGGGTAGATTGGGGGCTGCAGTGCCACGTGCAGCTGCCAAAGCACTCCTGAGGCAAAGCAACCAACAAGCAGCATTGCTTTCTCTTCCCTGGTCCGCGCAGTCGCCATCCTCCACATCCCATGAGCACGGCATTTGTACCTGCCAGGTCCACATGTCTGTCTCTTGCACAAGACTGGTTATTCTCAGATTTTAATGTGCTGAAGAATCGCTTGGGGTGCTAACTGAACAAATTTAGATTCAAGGGGCCACTCTGTAAACGTTCCGAATGTGTCGAGCTGCGCCCAGGCACCAGCTTATGTAGGCAAGGGCCAGGTCATTCCAACGCAAGTGGTGGGGGAGCCTAGCCTCGAAGACACGGTCATCGGCAATAAGCTCCTCAAGGGGCAAGGTCTGAACTGGCCTGTTTCTGTCCCCAGAACGCAGAGCATTTGGTGAGCAGTCAATAAATAACCAAGAGAAGCATCTGCCTCATCGGACACTGACCCTTGTTCTGCTTACAGCGAACACCCCTTCAGGTGGTCACCTTCTCTTCCTTCCCAAGATTCAACTTCTGGAGGCCAGAGACCCCACTTTGCATTTCTTCTGTGGGCCTAGCAGTATTTTTTCAGAGTAAATAACAAGAGACCTTCAGGACATACTTACTGAGACAAAGAATAAATGAGAGGAAGGGAGGAAGAAAAATAATACCACGTATGAGATCTAGTCAGAGGACGCTCTAATATGGTGACCGGGCCGATTTAGTTTTTTACCTTGGACACTTCCAAGCAGCCACCCAAATCCAACATGCTGATATTGGACACAAGTAGCAGACTCTTTCCTTTTCTTCCCCTGTCCTCACTGGAGCTGCTAACAAACAAAAAACTCAGTGTAAGGGAGTGGGCAGGAAAGAGTCTGGGGGCACAGAAGAGCCTTGGCTAATGTGCCCCTGAAGGAGCCAAGTGCTGACTGCTCTCGCAGGACCCTCGGCTTCAGAGCACTTAGAGACGTCCTTAACGTCATCGCCGGGCATCTATTTACACAGGAGCTTGTGACAAGCGAGTCTTTAATCGAGTACTTCTACTCAGGGCTCGGCTGCAGGCTGCTGCTTCAGTGTTTGTGTAATGTGTGCTCACCTCTTTGCTCTATTACTGATGACATTTCAATGACATGTTGGGAGGGCTCACACTAGTGTAAGCTGACGCCAGCTTCTTGAAGCTACTTTAAAAAAGAATCCATCAGTGGGAATGCAAGCTGGTGCAGCCACTCTGGAAAACAGTATGGAGGTTCCTCAAAAAACTAAAAATAGAACTACCCTACGACCCAGCAATTGCACTACTAGGCATTTATCCAAGGGATACAGGTGTGCTGTTTTGAAGGGACACATGCACCCCCATGTTTATAGCAGCACTATCAACAACAGCCAAAGTATGGAAAGAGCCCAAATATCCATCGCTGGATGAATGAATAAAGAAGACGTGGTATATATATACAATGGAGTATTACTTGGCAATCAAAAAGAATGAAATCTTGCCATTTGCAACTACGTGGATGGAACTGGAGGGTATTATGCTAAGTGAAATTAGTCAGAGAAAGACAAAAATCATATGACTTCACTCATACGAGGACTTTAAGAGACAAAACAGATGAACATAAGGGAATGGAAACAAAAATAACATAAAAACAGGGAGGGGGACAAGACAAGAGACTCATAAAAATGGACAACAAACTGAGGGTTACTGGAGGGGTTGTGGGAGGGGGGGATGGGCTAAATGGGTGAGGGGCACTAAGGAATCTACTCCTGAAATCATTGTTGTGCTATATGCTAACTAATTTGGATGTAAATTTTAAACAATAAAAAATATTTTTTAAGAAATCCATCAATTCTTCCATTTGCCAAATCTCAGCCGCTTCTCTAGGATGCCCTCACAGCTCTTACAGCTTTATCAACTCAGCAAATTCTCCCAACCCTTTTTCCTTTTGAAGTACTCAGGGCAGGCCCGTGAGCCCCCATGGCTGAGGCCTGGCTTTCTGAATGGCAAGAGCCCTGCCATTGTTATAAGAAGCCCTCACTTCGGGTCTCTGCTTCTAACCAGCTTTGGGACTTGAGATAAACCACTTACTGTCTTTTGCTCTCAATTTTCTCATCTCTGAAATCATTGTTTAAAAATTGGAAAAAAAATGCGAGGACACCTGCTCTACCTATTACAGCTAGAGCCAGTATAAAGGTCAAATGAGATAATACGGACGGAAACCACAAATTCTAATGTACCACATGGTATTTTTTTTTTTATGGCGCCCATCTCAGGGCAGAAGACCTGAAAGTAAAGCAGCTGGGGGAAGGAGAGGAATAAGAGTCAGGGCCTTGGGGTTCAATTACAAGTCTCATTTCAAATAACAGGGATTGCGACTCTCACTAGTGTTCTTAGCAGAAAAGCCAGATGGTTCCCAAGATAAAGGATGCCAAGAGGTAGTAGAAAATGAGGGCACAAAGTCTTATCCTCTCTACCCCACGTAGCCAACCACGAAGCTCAACCTATAGAACTCTGAATATGGCACCTGTACTAGAAAAAAAGAAAACTCCAGCATATTCCCTGTGGTCCTACAAGCCAAGTCGATTATTTCAATGTTAGCATTAGAGCAAGCCACCAAAATTGCATCCAGAGTCTCTGTTGCTGTGATTCTACCTACACTATGCCATGAAACACATACTGCACTTGGTGGCGAAAGATGGGTTTGAAACTCACTTCTCCTTAAAATTCAGGCAAAACCACTTTGGTTACTTATGTTTTCAAGGTCTACTGACCACCTGCTGGGAATATAGAAAGAAGCACTGATTCATCCTATGGAGTGCTGGGGAGAAGCAGTTGAATCATATACCTTACACCTAGTGGGAACTGCAGGGACCAAACCCTGGGGAGGTGAGAGGAGGGCTGGTGTGCTTTGGTGGCTTTATAGAGCTTGATTTGGCTATAGTACTGGACTTTCACTGAGGAATGGTGAGGGATGAGGCATGACCTTTCACATCTTCAGTGTCTCCCTTTGTGGAATGAAAGGTTAGGACTAGGTGGCCACTTCAGATGCTTACGGCACCAATGTTCTCAGACTCTTTCATCACAGGATGAGTTAGGGCTGGATGTGACTGGCCACATGACCTCAGAGCACCTGACTGCAAATGCATCAAGGGACATTTAAGTATTATAAGTATGTTGGCTGTTGGGGCTGTGGGTGTAATTTTACATCTGAAATATACCACCGATATTCTTGAGGGTTTGCTTTTCCTATTGTAGTCTACAGACAAAATAAATATGCGATTTTTGAGGGTGGATACCATGTAATAGCTAAAACATTTCTAAGCCAGCTAAAATAGTAGGTAGCATGAAAAGAGCCTGAAACTGTACCCAACACCTAGTTGCTATAGCATAAGTCTTCCACTGTCTCCTCGTGAGGCCAGTACTTTGCAGCTCGGTGAGGTTAGCTACAGGAAGGAATCTCCTTTACATGCTGGGCTTCTCTCATCATCTACTCCTTTCTCTGGGCTTCCAATGGCTTGTGCACCACTGAGCCAAAGGCTCACTGAATGAATCAGTGAGTGAATGGGCTTGAATCTAGCTTATTGATCATTTGAGGAATATGTTTCTGTTCATTAAAATGTCCATTTATAAAGGTCAGAGGAAACCCCAGCCTGTGAGTGAAACTACGTGGGTGCAGCGTAGGTGGGTTAAGTCATGTCTAATCCAGTGACGAGGCACACAGAGTGACCATATGTCCCTGTTTGCATGGGCTAGTTTGGGTTCATGCTGTTTTCCCAGCATAATTATTACTAAAGTCCACACTGACAATAAGTTATATATGATCACATAACGAATAATTAGTGGAATGACTGCTATTTTTTACACGTGTAGTTGCTAATGCTGGCCATTGGGGACTCAACATAATCACATAACCAGAGTGTGTTCTTACTTCACAGGACTTCGCTCAGAATGGCAGGATTTCAGAGAGCTCAAGTGAGCAAGAGAGCAAGTTACTATGGACCTTGCCTTAGGAGAGGAGACACAGTCACGCCTGGTGGGCTCTGGGGCACCTGGTGGGTGGCAAAGTCAATCCGACTGATTGTGGTTCTTCTGAAGCAAGTAGCGCAGGTCTCAGCAGACCTCTGTGCACGTGGAGAATGAGGTATGTAGTATCCCTAACCTACCAGTCTGGCGCTGAGCCGCGTGCACTGTAAGACTGAATCACACAGTCCAGGACTGGAACATGGATGTGTAATGAACCCATGCGGGGATTATAAAACTCAAGTTCCTGAAGCACAGTGAAGAATGGCTTATGACAGTATTACTTAAAGAGTGGTCTTTGGATCACCTGCTTGAGATTGGTCTAAAAATATGAAAACTCCTAGGACCTACTCTAGACCCAGTGCCTGAGATTTTCAGGAAGTGGATTCTAGGGATTTGCTTTTTTGGGGGGAAACATTACTTTATTCAAATACCAGGCTTATCATACATGGCCCAAGAACACTCAAATGATAAACCAGATATACACAGATCTTAGAGAGTGGTCTTCAGCCATTATAACCAATGACGCCACGCTTGCTCTCATCTGCTGAATGGTGTGGTGGCCACCGAGATGTGGATGTTGTTTTATGTTGGCAAGAGCATAGACATGCATTTTTAAATATATAATAAAATCTGTTTTTATTTTTAGTTTTTAATTTTTTAAACTAAAATCTGCACCCAGCATGGGACTCAAACTCATGACCCTGAGATCAAGAGTCACATGGTCTACTGACTGAGCCAGCCAGGCACCCCGGGATTGCATTTTTAAACAAACTTCTCAAACTGTTCTTTTGTGTATAATGCAATAAACTAATGCAAAAAAAGGATACTGCATGTTTAACTGAAACTGAAGGGGATCACAGGGAAACAATTTCTAAGGAGAAGAAATATTTGACACAATATAGAGGTTGCCTCCCTTGTGTGACCATAAATTTTATGAGTTACCAAGCAAGATTTTTTGGTGTCAGAGTAAATGTCAAATTCTGGTTTTATTCAAATGGCTGGTTACTTCCCAAGGCACTTCCCAATGGAAACAAGCCGTTAAAATGTCACACACATGCATACAAGTGATTCTTACGGCTAGAGAGTTAGCGATGCAGATGGAGGACAGGCTAAGTCAGGAGGTCTTCTCGTGTGTGTAGGTGCAGGTGGCACCACAGACAAATGAAAGCTTCTCTACACTCTTAATACGATTCCCCCACCTTCCCCAACGTTTTCAAGGTGGTGGTGGGAGAGGGGGGAGCGGAGCATACATCACCCCAACAAAGAAGAAAGATGCGCGAGATACTGGTTGAAGGGCACAGACTTCCAATTACAAGACTAGGGATCTAAAGTACAGCATTAGGACTATAATTATATATAACCTGTATATGCTGTAAAACATACATACACTATATAATATATACGTACACTATATAATATATACATACACTATATATGTATATACATACACTAGTATATATACACTAGATACATAAAATACATATACATAACCTATATACAATAACTTTACTGTATTATATACTTAAAAGGTGCTAAAAGAGTAGAGCTTCAACGTTCTCACCACAAAACAGAAATGGTAGTTATAAGATGTGACAGAGCTGTAGTGGTAATCATTTGGCAATATACAAATATAAATGCATCCAACCAACACACTGTATACCCTAAACTTATATAATGGTACATGTCAGTTATATCTTTAATAAAACTGGAAAAAGTGGGGCATCTGGGTTGCTCAGTCGGTTAAGCATCTGACTTTGGCTCTGTGAACTCACGGTTCGTGAGTTCGAGCCCCGCATCAGGCTCTGTGCTGACAGCTCAGAGCCTGGAGCCTACTTTGGATTCTGTGTCTACCTTGCCCTCTTCCCCTCCCCCACTAGTGCTCTTGCCTTTCTCTCTCCCCCAAAATGAATAAATATTAAAAAATTAAATAAATAAATAAATAAATAAATAAATAAATAAATAAATAAATTAAAAAAACTGGGAAAAGAAAATTCTCAAATGCCACTGTCCTAGACTATCAGAGTATCCTTAGGTAGAACTCCTCATTTTTCCTTTGTAGAGTATCTGTGGTTTCTGAGGCTGAAATTTACAATCTTCACAGCTCTCTTTAAAAAAACTGAATACAGAAATAATTATGAATACAAACATAGATACTAATGTGTTTCATTCAAGAGAGAAGAAACAGAGACAAATTACTAAACCATGGAAAATGAGGTCTCTTTCGAGAAATGTTTACAAAGAAATGATTCCTGACTCTAACCTTGCTTCTCCCCCCTACCTAGAACATTCTTCATGCCTTACAAACAACCAGAACTCAGTAAGGACTGGTCCAAGTGAAGAGCCCTGATAACTTATGTTTAACTAGCTTCTTTGTAAATCTGCCTCCATTCTGCAAACTAGATGACCTCTGTTGAGTAATTAGCTAAACAGTTAACTCATCAACTTATTATTAGTTTGCACGGGAAAGAAAGATGATTATTTCTCTAATGCTCAAGTTTTCACAGCAGGGAGGGCACTCTCCCCCCCCCCCCCAAATTTGTTTGTTTGAGACAGAGAGAGAGAGAGAGAGAGAACACGTGAGAAAGGGAGAGAATCCCAAGCAGGCTCTACGTTGTCAGTGCAGAGCCTGATGCAGGGTTCAGTCCCTTGAACTGCAAGATCATGACCTCGGCTGAAATCATGAATCAGACGCCTAACTGACTAAGCCACCCAGGCACCCGGTGGGGGGAGCTTCTACAGGCAGGGTGTGGTACGGAGCCTCCAAGATGGGCACTGTCAATCCCGGCCCTCCCTGTACAAGCACCCTGCTCCTCTCTTCCAGAGGTGGATTCCAATTCCCCTCTCCTCAAATGTGGACCAGCCTTAGTGATTTCCTTGGCCACTAGCATGTGGCAGAGGTGATGGTTCTAGGCCTTCTGAGGCCAGGTCCTACAAAGTTCTATAACTTCTGCTTGGCACTCTTGAACCACTCACTGTCGAGATGTTTTCTCTCAGAATCCAGTTGCCATGCTATGAAAAGCTGAAACCCCATGGAGAAGCCATGTGGAGCTGCCTCAGCTTGACTCTTCCAGCTGCTATCTGCCCTCACTTGCCAGCCATGGGAGTGGAGCCACTTTGGACTTGCAGCCCATCTAGCCTTCAGATCCCTCTAGCTCCAGCTGACATCAAGCTGTGCTGTGCGAGACTCCCAGAGAGAACCACCTCGCTGAACCCGTTCAACTCACAGAACCATGAAAGGCAATAGCATACAAAGACATATAGTACACTGTTCCATCAAGACTCCATGTTCTGGGGTGGTTGGTTTTGCAGTCCCCGAGGGCACAAAGGCATTATATTGTGATGTGTCACTTCTAGGCCCTCTCCCTCTGTGGGGCTGGGGAGAGGGGATGGGGCATGGACTCCCCTGGAGTTTTCTCCCTGGTCTCGACTTGTCCATCGCAGCACCTGTTCCCTTTGCTCCTGTCCTCTAGCAGGTAAATATTAGGCAGACCACTCTCTGTGGGGTGGGGAGAGGAGAGCCCACAGCTATCCAGGGCATACATTTAATCTGGGGGGGTGGAGGACAAGAATAAGAAGTCCATTCTGGTCCGAAATCCATACCATGGTTTCTGGTCTAACTTTATACTAACTATAAAGTTAGTTTCATCCCAGGCACCTGTGTCTATGTTTTTAATTGCTCAGAAAACTCAGAGGGAAAAAAAAGCATAAAATTAGTTTTCCTCTCTGGACCTCCACAAACAGCATTCTTCCCTTTTCTTAGGCTAGAGAACAATTTATTTTTAATTTTTAGAAAATTTCACCCCGCTTCATCCACTAAATCCAGTCTGCCATCAGTTTTCATTACATTGTTTCTTTAAAATGTCTCCCGGATGTACCTCCTTTTCATTTTCCTGGTCCCTTCCCTAGCTTTTGTCCTCCTGTTACAGTTTCAGTTCTACAGCGGTCACCCTGTTTGCCTCTCTGCACCCCCCCCACCCCTGTCTACGTGCTGTGACAGGCCCCCACCCCAACATTTATCATGCTGCTCTCTTTGCTGAAGCCCTTACCTACTGCCTTGGGTTTGGTTCCAGGCCCTCCAGAATAATTAGCTTTGTTATAGCCAATAGCCCTTCAAGCTATCTTCCAAACCCAGTGACCCCATAAGGCAGATTTTACTTCATAACAGACTCACTCCTGGTTCCTTCTTATTCTTGTCCTCCTTCTTCGATTATGTAGTCCTGTCTCCCTCTTCTGAACGCCCCTCTTCTCTTAGGAAGCAGGAATCACAGGGTTTATGGCTGATTATTCTATTAGTTCCCCATTCCAACTTGTCCCAAAATTCCTAATGCTTTCGAGGACATGTTCCCTAGTGTGCTGATCAATAAACACTATTGGACTCATGATCTCTACGTATAGAGCCAGTGAAACTTCGTGGTTTTAAGAGGAGCTAGGAGCTAATACTTATTATGCCACGTTCTGGCTAAGTACTTTATTTATATATGTTATTTAATTTGTTCCTTGAGTTCCTGTCCTCTTTTTATTGAAGAGGAAGCAGAGATTTGGGTAAAGTACCTTTCTCAAGGTCACCCAGCTGGCAAGTGAAGAGACAGAGTTTGAAGTCAAGACTAATTACCAGTCTGAGGTTTTAAGTTCCACATCACACCACCTCCCAAGGTATTTTTGAGGGGAATTTTTAAAACCAGTTTATCCTACTCTACCACCTGAAGATGATTACTGTTACTGTTTTATTAAATTTCCTTCACGCATGTATTTGTCTACACATGCATGTAACTTCCTACCAACTTATGATCACACTCTTTGTATATACAATCATATTCTGTTTCACTTAATATAGTACAGCTTTTTCCCCTTTCATTATGCACTGATACTGTTTTTTATACATTGTTCAGACTGCAGAAAGTACGCAATACAATAAAACAGGCTCTTTCCCAAAATGGGACTTTGGCTTGGGGTATGAAAAGCTACCAAGAATAAGGTGCTGTCAACAATGAGCTCTTCTTTTTATTTTTTAAAAGTTTATTTTTATTTTTGAGAGAGAGAGAGAGAGACAGAGTGTGAGTGGGGGAGGGGCAGAGAGAGAGGGAGACACAGAATCTGAAGCAGGCTCCAGGCTCTGGGCTATCAGCATAGAGCCCGACGTGGGGCTCGAACTTACAAACTGTGAGATCATGACCTGAGCCGAAGTCAGAAGCTTAACCAACTGAGCCACCCAGGTGCCGCCCCCCAGCAATGAGCTCTTAAATACTGTTCATGTTTTCATGGGAGACAATAGGGGAGGCTCAAACTAGACAGTCATTCTCTCTTAATATGGAAGTGACTACTGGGAATCCCTAAGTGTAAAGCCTTCCAGAAGCTGACGGGGAAGGAAGACTAGTGTTTCCTGACCATCTCTGACCCTGCACCAGACCTAGTACCAGGCAGCTCCACAGATTTTTTTTTAAGTCTATTTATTTTTGAGAGAAAGAGAGAGAACACAAGTGGAGGAGGAGCAGAGACAGAGAGAGACACAGAATCCGAAGGAGGCTCCAGGCTCCCGACTGTCAGCACAGAGCCCAACATGGGGCTC
This sequence comes from Felis catus, assembly GCF_018350175.1. Lineage (NCBI taxonomy): Eukaryota > Metazoa > Chordata > Mammalia > Carnivora > Felidae > Felis > Felis catus. The sequence goes on from NC_058374.1 coordinate 88,350,166, forward strand.
AAACTCACACATTTCAAGATCATGACCTGAGCCTATGTCGGACACTTAACCGACTGAGCCACCCAGGTGCCCCTCCGCAGATGTTCTTACTTGCTTTTCCTAGCACTTTGCGAATACAGGCATGTTCACCTCACCTGAGGGAAGGGGAAGGCAGACTAAAATAATGCAGGTCACGTGGGCATTCAGATACCGGAGTCTAGGGTCTTCCTTCTCTTGGAGAAGGCAGTTTCAGATGAAAGAAAAAAATATCTAGATGAAGAAAAGAATGAGCTAAATGAGTCATCTGCAATTACAAAAACCCGCTGACAGGAATCTTGAACACCAGGGAAAAGAATAAGGAAGCCTAGAGAAAACCGGGCTCCTTGTGGTTCAGTCTGGCAGGGGGGGCGGGAGGGGGAGGGGGGTGATGCAGAGTTGAAGATGGGGGTTGGCTTTGCAAACTGGCCTCCACTCGGAAAAAGACATTGTTCTTCCAAGGGCCCAAAAGGGGGCTCAAGGCAGTCCCGGAGTGCAGGCGGGAAAGCAAATAACATGAAGAGGAAGGCTAACTCTGGGGAGGGCCTGCTACAGGTCAGAAAGGGCCACGGAGCAGAGAGCATCTGCAGGTTTAGGCTGCAGACCTTCGCCAAGGTGCTTGAGCAAGAGCACAGCAGGAAGTGCGCTGGACGGGGGCGGGGAGGAGAAATGCTGGAAGAGAGGCAGCTGCGAGTCTGGGCTCCAGTGCCTGAGTTCCCGGATCCTTTCCTTCCCTCCTTGAACTCTTTCAGGATAGTATAAGGAAGGTGAACTTTGATGTGCTTCATTGAGCAGGAAGATGGGAGACCTGGCTGAGGCTGTTTCTCTTGCTCAGGAAAGGCTGCATCTCATACTGTGACACAGAGAAAACACAGTGCTGTGGACCAGATGAGAGTCAATACGCCCCCACATTCAATGGTCAGGCCAAGGCCTGGTTGGCGGGGGCCTCTGGTGGAATTCAGTTCTCGGCCAGAAATCCCTGCCTTAGACCTTGGAAGACAGGAGGGAGGCTCAGCAAACCTGGCGGCCAATCTTTGGGTTTGGCAAACTCGAGATTTTTCCAGCGCCTTGTGTTTCAGTGAAACCGAAAATGTGTCTGGCTAGAAACCCTTCTCTAATTTTTAAACCCCTGAGCATTTTTTACGTAAATCTGATACACATGTTTTTGTCTTATTTTTATTTAGCTCATCAAATCGAATTAGGAGCTACAATGATGAAGGGAACAATGCTGATTTCCAAGAAGATTTTGGAGACTTTTTACTTAGAACTAAATCACATTTTCTCCCCAACTGTTAAAATTACCAGACTGAGCTGGATTTGAAATTTAGAAACCAAATGTGAAATAAAGACCCATGCTTGGCAAAGATGCAGCATAGCAGGGGAATGTTCTTAGGAAGTCACAGTTAGAAAGCCAGGGTAGGCGTGGGGTGGGGGGTGAGGGGATGCAGGCAGGAAAGGAGGTAGTTACTCTTCATCCGATGGTTTTGATACATTTACCCGGCTTCCACGCTCCCCAAAAGACGCCTGCTAGCCACTGTCTGGTGTCTGACTTTATCACTACCACGCAAGAAAGAGGAGTTTCTGCCCGAGATTGGGAGTGAGGGGGGTGTCCTGTGTGGAAGGAGAGCCTTCCACACTCCTCCATGGTAGCTGACTCCAGCTGCTCCGCCCCTTCCCCCTAAGCTCCCCCTCCCCGTTCGTGGTTCTGGCTAAGGCCCCTCCATCTGGAAGCATTTAAAACGTACAACGATTTTAATCTCGTGCAAAGGAATCTTGGGATCTACACTACATACCCATTAAGCTAAATTATACGTGCACAATCTTATTTTGCACAATTCTGTCTGGCCCAGGTTGGCACAGACAGGCTGGCACGCTAAAGGCTATTACTGTCTGTCCCAATGACTTTCTCCACTACGCCATCATTTTCTACAATTTCAGTCCAAGGCCAGTAGTGTTTCTTTGAGAAACTTGAGCCACTTAGGTCCCAGGACAAAGATTCTCTTCAGAGACCCTTGAACCTTGACTCAGAGGGTCCCTTGGACACTGTCCAAAGAAATGCCTTTGAACTCAGCTTCTCTCCCCTACAGACCTGCATCAAATTAGACTGACCTGGTACCTCTTGTTACTTAATAACTGTACAACCTTGGGGGAGTTATTTCGCTTCCTTGCATCGCGATTTACCAATGTGTAAAATGGGCACACTAATCATATGTACCCCATAGGGTTGTTGTGGAGGATTAAATGAGATACTGTGTGTAAAACACACAGTAAGTTGTCTGGCCCAGACTAAGAAGTTAATAGATGTTACTGTTATTATAAAAACGACATTTTAGCGAACTCTACAACTTTTCTAAGAGCACTTACATTTTTCCAGAGGTGGCCGGTTTCCTTTCAAACATGCCCACCTGCCCAATCCCTCACCAAGGCGGAACCATTCAACCCAATTCCCTGCAAACCAGCATCACTCTAGATAAGGGACATGAGGTTTCTGATCAACCAACTGGGATTTTTCATCAGTCCCCAGGCAGTCTTCCATGCATGCCCAAGTTTTAAACCTACAGCCTCTTTTTTGGAGCCATGGTAACAGAACAATTAGAGATCTATAATCTGCATAGAAATCATTCTCCTTCAAACCAAACCAAACTTCTCACTTTATCTAGAAAGCATAGGTATCTGTGGAAGTGGGTGAGAAGGAGGTTTTCGCTCTGCTTTAAGAAGCAACGTGAGGGGCGCCTGGGTGGCTCAGTCGGTTAAGCGGCCGACTTCGGCTCAGGTCATGATCTCGCGGTCCTTGAGTTCAAGCCCCACGTCGGGCTCTGTGCTGACCGCTCAGAGCCTGGAGCCTGTTTCAGATTCTGTGTCTCCCTCTCTCTCTGCCCCTCCCCCGTTCATGCTCTGTCTCTCTCTGTCTCAAAAATAAATAAAACGTTAAAAACAAAATAAAAAAAAAAAAGCAACGTGATTAGTGTTCCCTGAGGATCCCCCTACCACCCCCAAGAACATGAGTCATACTTCATTTGTCCCTTTTGCAAAGAAAAAGGTGATGGCGCCATTAATATGTCCGATGAGTGCCTCTCTCTCAAGGGGGAAAATATAGAATCCATGAGTCTAGTATTTATTGTTTTCCTCTGGCTGGCAGAGGAAATTATTTCCTCCAGCAATAATTCATGGATCCTGGTGTTGGCCAGAATAGAGGGGTCAGGGATCCACTAGCTTCAGTGACGCCTTGGACACTTCAGTGACGCCTTGGATTCTGGTCCTCATCATACAGAATTGGTGTGAGGACTAAAAGACAGACATCTATGGGTTCTTGACAAATGGTCATTATTATTTCCACCAGGCTGACCTCACGTGAAATCCTGGGTGATATCAGGAAATGGGTGTATCTTCCACGGCTTATATTTATTGGAGATATCCCCCTCGGTGGCTTCCTAACCTCCTGTGGCTAGATGTATCTTGAGTGCCAGCCTCAGCAATAAAGACTCTAAGAGAACCACCCCCTTGCTCACAGCCCTGCCAAAGGGGTGGATGTCGGTGGCTGTTTCTGCCCATAGCTCTGGAGAAGACAATGTGAAGGGGTGATTTATAGGCTGGGAAGTCACTCATGGCCTGGTATAAAAAGTGAGTCGATGGGGCGCCTGGGTGGCTCAGTCAGTTGAGTGTCTGACTTTTGGTTTCGTCTCATGTCATGATCTCAGTTTGTGGGTTTGAGCTCCAAGTCGGGCTCTGCACTAACAGTGAGAAGCCTGCTTGGGATTCTCTGTCTCCCTCTCTCTCTGCCCCTCCCCCTCACACACATTTCTCTCTCTCTCTCCCCCTGTCTCTCAAAAATAAACAAACATTAAAAAAAAATTAGTCGAGTCAATGAGATTCCTCTCTGGTAATCTGTCATCAAGAGTGAGAAACTGAGCTGACTGGTAGCAGAGACACATGGAACTTGATTGGCCACGTTAAGGGCAGAACACCCTCATGAAGGTGACATGCCCTCAGCCCATTGCTGAGGCTCTCCAGGGGTGCCTTGATTCCAGAACCACTCTCCCATAAAGGCTGGCTGTTAATGGTTCTTCCTGTGGACGCCACAAACATCTCTTCTAATAATATTGCAAGAAACACCTCCTCTTTTGAATTAGCTTGAGTGGGTTTTGGTTTCTTCCAACACACACAAAAAAAGTCTTCAGTAAAACAGCACCTACCAGGGCACCTGGGTGGCTCAGTTGGTTGAGTATCTGACCTTGGCTCAGGTCATGATCTTGTGGTTCGTGAGTTCAAGCCCCACCCACGTTGGGCTCTGTGCTGACAGCTCAGAGCCTGGAGCCTGCTTTCAGATTGTATGTCTCCCTCTCTCTCTCCCCCTCCCTTGCCCATTCATTCTCTCTCTCTCTCTCCCCCGCCTCCACTCTCAAATAAATAAACATTAAAAAGATTAAAAAGTAAAACAACACCTACCCTTGCAAAGAACATGCAGATGGAGCCATATCTAAACATTCTGGGCATTTCTGATGCAAGGCGTTGCTTTAACAGGTAATTGCACAGAATGCAAACACCACTGGTCCCCGACTCACCTCTCCCTGGCTCCCCTTTATTGTAACCCTTGGAAAAATCAAAGCTCTCTCCTTCAATCTTCCTTGCAGCAAGGGGAGGTCATGTGACACAGTTCTGCCAACGAGATACAAGTGAAGACAGACAGGCCGCCTGCCCCCTCTCTTCCTGCCTTGCCTGAAGATGTTATGCTCAAAGCTGCTTGCAGCTCACATTCACCATCTTGCAACCATGAAGGAAAAGTCAGAGAAGCAGAGATGCCCGCCCTGGCACGCTGGAGGTGATGCACCAAACGGTAGTAGCCACGAAACTCCAGCCTCCTTGTTATGTGAAAAGAACAGAGCCTTAACCTACTATTACTTAGATTTCTCTGTAACTTACAAAAGCAAAATGTTTTCTAAAGATATACCCTGAAACAAAACTGGATGTTTCCCGTATCATAAGAAAAATGTGTTGTTGGTTTTTTGGGGTTTTTTTTAACAGTTTCAGGTGAGGGGAAAAAATTTTTTTTCAATGTTTATTTATTTTTGAGACACACACACACACACACACACACACAGAGTGTGAGCAAGGGAGGGGCAGAAAGAAAGGGAGACACAGAATCCGAAGCAGGCTGCAGGCTCCAGGCTCTGAACCGTTAGCAGAGAGCCCGATGTGGGGCTCAAACTCACAAATCACGAGATCATGACCTGAGCCCAAGTCGGATGCTTAACTGACTGAGTCATCCAGGCACCCCGGAAAAAAAAATCTTTTAACCAAAGATATGACAACCTGTTTTTCAGTTAACTTCTCTAAACATCAGCTGAATGATACAAGTTCTGCAGGCAATTAAAATCCATGAGGGGATAAAGTATACATGTGAACAAGTATGATATAAAAGCAGAGAGTGGAAATGTCTTAAAAGGTAGCTGCTTTACGTGTCTCAGTATAGAGAGAGACATTATTTCTGGATGGGGGAGGGAGAAATCAGGAAGTCTCCACAGGAGAAGCATGTGTTAAACCCTAGAGAAAAAAAGAATTTGGATGTTTGCAGACGGGAGGAAAGACATTCTAGTCAGAAGGAATAGTTTAAGCAACTGTGGGAAACTGAAGGCCATGTGCAGGAAGGACACAGCAAGTTCTTTCTGGCAAGTTTAGGGGGGAACAAAGATCAAATTTTTGGTCTAGAAAGTCAGACAAGGGGCGCCTGGGTGGCGCAGTCGGTTAAGCGTCCGACTTCAGCCAGGTCACGCTCTCATGGTCCGTGAGTTCAAGCCCCGCGTCGGGCTCTGGGCTGACGGCTCGGAGCCTGGAGCCTGCTTCCGATTCTGTGTCTCCCTCTCTCTCTGCCCCTCCCCCATTCATGCTCTGTCTCTCTCTGTCCCAAAAATAAATAAACGTTAAAAAAAAAATTTAGAAAGTCAGACAAATTATAATAAGCCTTGAGTGCCAACCATCGGAGTCTGGGCTTCATTCTCATAGCCCCGGGATATAGTTTCTGAGCAAACGGGTCAGAATGCCTGTTTAGGAAACTTGGCCTGACGACATACGTGGGATGGATCGAGGAGGCAGGAAATGCCACTCGGTGGCTATGCAACAACCACCTGGGCAGGAAGTGAGGAGGGTATGAAGCAGGACAGTCAGAGTGAGGATGGAGTGGGACAAAGAAACACTGCAGAAGCACACGTGACGAAAGGTGGCTACTGTCTGGGTATGGGGTGCAAGTCATGGGAGGAATCATGTAGAAAATATTTGCACAAAATAGAAACAAAAACCCCATGTAGTACCTCTGGAGCTGAAGACAGGAATGGTTTTATGTAGATGTTGGAGTCATGCACCTTCAGGTCATGGTCCCCAAGTCCCCTGGTCACTCCAATAGTTGCCATTACTCGGGCCTAGGAGTATAAGCAGAGGGTCATCAGAAACACTCATACAGAGAAAGCATTCCTGTCGTAATGTGGCTGCCACACGCCAAGAGAGATGCATTAATTTTCCAGTTCATTCTGTCCCTCTCCAGGCCTCCTGCTCCTAACTTAACGTGGGTAGCTGTTTCCAAAGAAGGGCTCGCCAAGGTCACTTATGTACTTAAGGAGTGGTTTTTCTACTGATCACCTTAAGTTTAATGGGTTGCTGCTGTCTCTTTTTGGCTTTCTTTTGTAGAGGCTGGAAGGGCAGCCAGTAAACTAAATCAATACATGTGGGATGTCTACAGCCCCTGAAATCAGCTCAAATCAAATCCAACACGATCCGTCCATCCATCCGTCCATCTGGGATACACCCACCCTACAAGTATATCTGCCATGTCTCTAGTCCCTGACAGGCACTAGTAAAAGATTTAAAAAAAAAAAAAAAAAAAAAAAAAAAAAAGCAGAGGCAGCTCACCACCCCCCACCCCCCCACCCGCCGCCCAAGCTCATATATTATGCTTTATGGTACAGAAAAGAAACCCTTTGCAGCTCTGTCACCTGTCCTGCATAACATCCCCAACCAAGTCCCTCTGGGCGGAGAGGAACAAAATGTCACTTTCTTATAAGTACAAAGAGACCTCAGGGTTGAGACCTCATCACCTGTGCTTTCCAAATAACAAATGAACAGTTTTCTGAATGCTTTAAGGAAATAATACTATTTTACTAATGGCTGCACAGTCAGCCTTTTATCTTCAGGGATGCCACAGATCTGATCTACCCAAACATTTCCTGAGCACCTACTATGTACAGACACCATGCTGTGGGGCACAAATGTCTAAGACTTGTACCTACTATAAAGGACCTTGCAAAGGGAGATAAGAGATGCATGTCTAACAATATGTAAAATATGGCCAAGGGCTGAAAGACACATAAGCCATGGGTTATATGAATTCAGAGGAAGTAAAAATTCTGCTGAGAAGGTTTCCTGGAGGTGGTGGCACTACATTTTTGAGCAGAAGGATGGGCAGCATTGGGATGGGCAAACAGAGGGATGGAATGAAAGTCATTCTCGGTAGAATGGAGGCCAATGGCCTAATGCTTGGATCGTCAATAATATATCCAGTGTCGTTTCATGGGGAGACCCAGGTGTGAATCCTCACTCTACTGTCTGGGTAATGAGATTAACGTACAAACGCTAAGAAACATTACAATCTACCATATTGCCATCATCTTCATCCTGTCTTCCCAAAAAGGCTATGGATTTTAGAGTAGGTTTTGGATCAGTAGATGGGCAGGTTTAAGTGGAAATGAAACCATGATTTATTTTTTTAAAGGCACAAATCAGAGGGGGTAAAATGCAGACACGTGATGTGAAGCCTGGGGTCCTCTGGTCAGGTGGGCTGCAGGAGAAACTCTCTGCCCCGCTGGGGAGCTGGATCGGCTGGCTCCCTCCTAGCTAAGAAGTGTTCAATCCTGAATTCGAAAATTCAGAGTCCCTTGAGGCCCCTCCACTCTCCCCACTGCAACGGCAGCTTCTCTGGCTGCAAAAGCACAGGTGGGCGTTTTAGTCTAAAGAAATCTGATGTTTCTGCTAGTTACTGAACTTGTTTACAAAGCATGTAGGTGTTACCCACACAAATCTTTAAAAGCATTGGCAGAAATAAAATGAAAAGTTACGGCAGTGAAAGTATTCTGGAGCTTTTGGGTAGGTGTATGCAGACGGGAAAGACAAAACCCCTGCAAAGGATCTAGATGGAACTGACAGGTTACAGCTGTAACGATTTCTCAAGGGTCCGCTGACAGGGATCTTGTGCTGCTTTACTATGGAGCAAGTCTGGGACAGACTGGAGCCACAGCAGCTTTTAAATAGGCCATCAGGTACAATGACAGAACTTGCCAGCTGCCTATCACAGAGCTGTCAGGCCCTAATTAACTGAAATGCTTCAGGAACATGATGTCCTGGTGAAAGGAACATCGGCTTAAGGGGGAAAGCCCCTGCTCGCTTAAATCTTATTCTGATTATCTTCTAAGAACACATTAGTCCATTGTCCTTTGGTATGGAGGCCAGTATACTGTACATAACTGACAACTTTATTCAATACTGATGCATTTATTGCAGGTACCGGGCTGGGCAGATACTAGGGATACAAAGATACTAGGAGGTGGCTCTCAGCTTCTTGGAACTCGCTGGGTGTAGCAGGGTCATACTGAGAATCTCAGCCCCACAAAGAGCCGTAGCTGCAGGCACAGGTCACTGGGCTGAGAGATGTGCATTCACGGTACCCATCCTACTGAAAGGTGCACACTATCAGGGACAGAATCACTGGAACACTATCAGGAACAGAATCCTTTCCTGTTGTGATTCTCAACCAGGGATGGTGAGGTGGAAGGTGGTCCGTTTCCATGAACAGGGAAAGTTCGTTTGAAAACTGGTCCCTGTATGAATCGATGTTCATGTTTCACTCCCCTCCATGAAACATCTCCTTGTACTGACATCATTCCTACCCTGAGCCGCGAACCAAAACCTGCGTGCTCTCTCACACGTGTGCGGCTGGATGCCCGTGCACACACATGCACATATGCCCACACCTGCCTGTGAAGGCATCCTTCGGTTTTTATGAAGAGTCACTTCATCCTCAAAAAAAAAAAAAAATCCTATAGAATACTGGAAAAATTCAGTGGAAGTTTCTTTTTAATGTGAACCATTTTTCACATCTAACTGGAGCTCTCAGCACAGAGGTGAAGTGTATTCGTGCTCAGAGGAAGAAGGCAGTGCCTCAGAAGCAGTTTGTTCTCACTGGGAAACCATTTCAAAGCTTCCTCATCCCCAGTCCAGGACGGCCACCTCCTCCAGGCTCTCTCTACTCACGGACCAAGGCGGACAGCCTTCCTTCTCCACAGTGTGCCTGCTGCTGAGGGTGTTGTTCCGATCGGGGCCCTGGGAGCACATGGCGAACGCTCCTTGCTAGCTAGCTCAGCCTGGGCTCTGGTCCCCAAGCTCCATCAAAGTGAAGCTTTGGGTCCCCTTGCCTGGGGCAAGTGGAGCAGCAGCCTTGCAGAGTCTGAACTCCCATGGTGGCGTGGGAGAGCTCTAGAAGCAGGTAGACGACCATGGCTCCACGTGTCCTACCACCCCTGGCTGGCTGTGTGGCTGCCTGAGCGGCTTGCACCTCAGACCCTCAGCTGCTTCTGCTCCCAAATGGATATTCTACCGCCGGCTCTGCCTGCCTCGTGGCTTGGTGTCAGAAATACAAAGAGATAACGTTTGTGGATGTGGTCATGTTTAAACACCGTAAGACGTTATGGAAAAGAGATGTGAGAAGGAGAATGTTATCTTCACAAAAGTGACTTCGGTCCCTTGTGCTCCCCGCTCCCCTTCCCCTCCCCCAGCCCTGCCATTCCTTGGAGACCCTCGAGACAGGAGGCCTGCAGGATGATGGAAGGCGATATTCTTCCAAGCTGTCAAGGCCATAAAATCACAGGCTGCTGAGTGGAACACAGAGACTGCCACGGGCTGTGCAGAGACAGAGCCTTGCTCTCTCAGTCCGGGGGAAGTGCACATGCCTACCTTCTTGCCTTCTCCATATATAAGGGGAAACTTCAGGTCATCATCCTCAATGGTTTTGTATGCCCTGTAGGGGGATAAACAACATTTACAAAAAAAGGTTTGCACTCAGTGACCCGCTGCCCTGACACAGGCGACCGGGTTCTTCATTCTCCCTGACACTCCCTCCATCACTCACCGCACTGCCAACCTCTTTGTGCCTGGACTTCTTCTTACCGAATCACATGTTTGTGCATGTAATTAACAAATCAGAAGATATCAAGTGTGTGTTTACTCACAGAGGGAGAGGATAAGGTGGTATATTTGTAATCGGCAAGAAGGGGAGGTGGGTTTCTGTCCTGGGTGTTTCGTGCCTGTATGATAGTGAAGCCCCAGCAGCAGTGACAAGGGTCTTGTCCTTAACCCAGAGCTGGAAAACAGCAGAGCTCAGAGGCAGATGGAGTGTGAAACTGCTCCAGGAGCCGGTTCTGACCTTCAGGGGTTGTTTATACCAAAGCAGCCTCGTAATGGGATGGCTGGAGAAGGAATATTTAGAGCCTGTTTGACCTCTGTGTGATATTCAAGGTTGGCAGAAAATTCTTTGTTTCACAATAGCTATTAAATGGCCATTCGACACACGGAAAGAAAAGCCAGTTTATGCTTCAGTGGTTTATTCCAGACATGGTTGTCCAAATGCCATTACATACACAGCAGAGGCTGGCCAGGCTAACCCAGGAGAGAAAATGAAGCCTGTGACTTGCAATTTTGCTCATAAGAAGTTAAAAAACAAAAAGCAAAGGAATGTGGCACTTGATTACTAACTATGCCACTCTGGGCAAGTAGCTCCACCTTTTTTGGTCTCAGTTTCCTCATCTGTAAAATGAGGATCATCACAGAGGATGTGACGAGCTGAGCACAGAGCCTGGCACTTGGGAAGTACTCATTTAGTGGTAGCTATTACTAATACTTCGCAGATAACTAATAGTTGGTACCCCGGCTCCCCTTTCTGCAAAATGGGGAGAGCACTACCTCCAAGAAGTATTAGTATTACACTAAGTAAAAACCGGGTAGCTTCTATTAGGCTAGGTGCTAGAAACAAGACGCTTCTCGGAAGTAATGTCTGCTGAGTGCACAAAGAAAACTAATTTGTGAAATGGGCTCCTAATCTTGGATATATACAGGCAACTTGGGAGTGAGCATGCAATCAAATTTATGGAAGCTCTTGATACACAAACGAATGCAATCCAATTCAAAAAGAGTTCAACCCCAAAGCTAATGCCGGGACACCTTTATTTCCAGGGAAGTCATTTAGGTAAGGTGCTCCTTCCCAAGGGACCAGTGAAGCTTTGGCACCAGATGTGCCTGGGCTTCCTGTTCAGCCCTGAGCAAGCGAGTGAGCCTCTCTGGATTTCAGGATCCTCATTAATCAGAGAGGGGGAAACTGAAACTTACTGGTGGGGTTGAAGATGAACATGGGCTAATGACGGTGCTGATATCACGAAGTATTCAGCACGGTGCCCGGCACATGCCAGTTGCTGGTACAGCCATCACGTGAGCCCAGAGGCACTCTAGGAATTCAATTTTCAAAAAAAACGTACTATATCCTTTCCCCAAATCTATCAAATTAACACGAGGTGGAAACAGCTACTCTGATGTTTTTATACTTACATGAACTATTTAAAACGCTGTGGTATACAAGTCACTTGGGGAGCAAATAGAGCTATTATTAGAATACATTCAGCTTGGGGACTGAATGAGTTCTTAGCCCAGTGGTTCTCAACCCTGGCTGTACACGGAATCACCTGGGAGGGCTTTAAAAAGTCCAGACGCCCATGGGGCACCTGGGTGGCTCAGTCAGTTAAGCAACTTTGGCTCAGGTCAAGAACTCGTGGTTTGTGAGTTCAACCCCTGCATTGGGCTCTGTGCTGACAGCTCGGAGCCTGGAACCTGCTTCGGATTCTATGTCTCCCTCTCTCTCTCTGTTCCTCCCCCAGTTGTACGGTCTCTCTCTGTCTCAAAAAAAAAAGATTAAAAAAAAATTTTTTTTTTTTTTTTAATCCAGATGCCCATGTCACAGCTCAGAGCAATTAAATCTGACCTCTGGGGATGAGAGCCAGTCATTGGATTTTTTTTTTGTTTTGTTTTTAAGCTCCCAGGTGATTCTATTGTGTAGCCAAAGTTGAGAACCACCACTATAGACCAAGTGTCATTGCTCATACTCAAAATCAGTTGAGCAACTAGCTTGACTCTAAAGATGACATATGGCTCAAGGGACACGAGGGAAATGGCCTGGGAGAGGCTCTAAAGTGGGTGTGAGCAGGGCTTGGGGACGAGGCCAGGAGAGGGACTGGGGCCTGGAGACCAAGATCCAGGAGTCAGAGATTAAATGGGAGTAAGAAGGCAGCAGCTCCAGCCCCAGTGACTGGAAATTACTTAGAGTTCAGTACAGATAGGCTAAGAGCACTCTTAACAGGCTTGAAAAGGCAGCCACAGAGCTGTTCTCAGATCCCCCGAAAGCCCAGGCAATCAAATCCTCTCAGGGCAGAGACCTTCAGGAGCATGAAGTCTGTGTTACTACAGCTCCGAAAGACAAACACTAACCTTGGAGGTGTCATCCACAGGGTCAAGTGCAAATTCTAATATTTTAGTTGCTATATTTTCATCTTTGAAAACAACAAAAATACTAAAACTAGAAATGAAACTTTCAAAAAGCCTTATTCTGTTCCTGCCATTACTGGTTTTCAATCATGTGAGAGCCCTCTCCCCTGCTGTCACCAACAACTGACAAGGGTGAATAACTACCAATAAAGAAGTACAACACCCTCACCCCCTCAACCTTTCTGGGTCCTAAGCACAGGTCATCATATACAGGCAGGCGGACTTCCTTTTTCACAGTGAAAGTCTGGTATAATAAAGAATAAAACAAGAGTCCAGACTGGCAGCTTGATTAAAGTCTGTATAAATTAGTCATCGCCAACAATCATGACAGCTGCTATGACTTACCAAACACCTGCCCCACACTGGGCTTGGTGCTAGCGTGCTATGTCTCAAATGTCTCCTAGGTTCTGCAATGTCCTATTTGAGGGGACTGAGGCTCAGAAAGGTTAAGTGACTTTCCCAGGATCACAGACCATCTTAGTGGCCTAAAGCTAGACTCTAACTTCCCCGGAAAACACACCAAAAAAAGAGGGCTTCAGGGCTCAGCTCTGGGGATTTCTTATTCTAGCTGAAAAATCTGAGATGAGACCATTATTATCTGCCCGTCAGTGGGAGAAAAGCAGGCATTGGTTGAAGAAAAGGTCTTTTTGGCACAAGGGGAAAAGAGGAAAAAGAACAAAAGGTGCCCATGTGGGGACAAAACTGGTGGCTATTTCACTACACGGTCCACAGGGAAGCCAGCGGGAAGCCAGGGAAGCACCAGGCTGTGTCCTCAGACCCGCCACTACTTAGCAGGCATTTCACTATGGCTGAAGAGCCTGGCAAAGGCCTCTCCCACGGACAGCGGGCCTCCCTCAAACATGTGTCTGGAGTTGAAGGGGGCCACTCCTGGTCCTACCCATTTGTAAGCCCTGTTCATATGTAAGCTATTCATATTGCATGGTACTTCATGGTCCAGGCTGTAGACTCCGTATTTCCAGCTCAGCCCTGGCTTCTGCCCTTCTCAGCTGGGGGACACAAGATAAGGACAATGGTTTGAAGTTTGAGCTCCAAGAAAGGGAGTTACTAGGGACGTACAATAAATAGAAAACGTCCAGAAATAGAAATAGAAATTAATAGAAAATGGGTGGCTCAGACAGTTAAGTGTTGGGACTGTTGGGTTTCAGCTTAGGTCATGATCCCAGAGTTCCTGGGCTCGAGCCCTGGGTCGGGCTCTGTGCTGACTACTTGGGATTCTGCCTCTCCCTCTCTCTCTGCCCTGCTTCTACTGGTGCTCTTTCTCTCTCTCAAAATAAACAAACATTAAAAAAAAGTCTATTCCTGGGGCTCCTGGGTGGCTTAGTCGGTTGTGTCTGATTTCAGCTCAGGTCATGATCTCACGGTTTGCGACTTTGAGCCCCACATCTGGCTTGCTGCTATCAGCATCTCTCTTCTGCCCCTTCCCTCTCTCAAAAAGAAACAAAAAAAATTTTTTTAAGAAAATTTCTATTCCTTCTTATCAGATCCCATGATTTCTCAAATCCTGATTAAATTTAAAGATTCCAAATACCAACTACTCACTAGTTTCTACCATAATATAACTGACCAGAGATGATAATTCAAATAATTACTTGTTACAAGAAAGCAAAACTGAAAGGCTTAGGAAAGATTTTCAGAGTAACTCTTATTTTGTGTCAGTCCTTAATGAATATTTATGAGGCCAATTGACAGAAAGAAGAGAAAAAAAAGTCAAGGCTTAAAAAGGGCTGAATTAAAGGGCTTTCCCTAAGTGGAGGCAAGTTTCATTAAGCAAAGACGTTTCCATTAAACTTTTTTTTTTAAAGTAATGGTTTCCTCTGCAATGTTGATTTGGCAAAGCTGAAAAGACAAGGCACCACGGGTCCAGACCTACTGGAAAGAAAAGCGCTACTAAGTCGGCTATACCTCAAGTGCAGGAGTCCCTGCTGTAACAATATACCTCATACTGGTCCCTGGTCTCTGTCATGGAAATGACTGTTCTGGACAGTCACTGTCCTGGGAGCAGTGCAACAGGCAGCATCAACCCATTCCATTGGAAGGCAGCCCTGGGAAGTTCTTTCTTAAACCATCCAATCAGCCACGGGTATATTTCTTTTTCTTTTTTTTAATTTTTTAAATTTATTTTATTTTTATCTTTATTTTTTTATTTATTTTTGCGACAGAGAGAGACAGAGCATGAGCAGGGGAGGGGTAGAGAGAGAGGGAGACACAGAATCCCAAGCAGGTTCCAGGCTCTGAGCTGTCAGCACAGAGCCTGATGCGGAGCTCGAACCCACAGACTGTGAGATCATGACCTGAGCCGAAGTCAGACGCTTAACCGACTGAGCCACCCAGGCACCCCATCTTTTTTTTTTTAATGTTAACTTATTTTGAGAGAGGGAGAGTGCAAGTGAGCGAGAGAGTGGGGGAGGGGCAGAGACAGGGAGAGAATTCCAAGCAGGATCAGCGCTATCAGCACTGAGCCTGACACGGGGCTTGATCTCACGAACCTTGAGATCAGGACCCAAGCCAAAATCAAGAGTCGGACGCTTAACCGACTGAGGCACCCAGGCGCCCCACCATTGGTGTATTTCAACGCCCCATGACTCCTAAGGTAAGGGGGAGGCAGTGACTGCTCCCACCTCACTCACCCTTCCAGACCGAGGCCTGCTGCCACCGAGTCAGCCCCTCCACCTGCTCACACACCCCCAGCCTCGCCGCCAGGATGCTCTCCCATCCTCCCTGATGACGCCCCCCTAGGTTCACAGGTGGCTTCCCACTCTTTCCCCTGCTGTTATGCTCAGTAATTTTACATGTGTGAATGATGCTTCTGGAATCCTGGCTTCATAACTCCCAACCTACTTCCTGATGATCTTCCTTAAGGCTCCCCAGCACCAAGGACATCTTTCCTCAGAGACTCCCACTGTGAGCTATCTCTCCTCTCTCGCTGGGGCTCTCAGGCCACTTCGCATCCATGGTTCCGTCACTCGACCCCCTGGCCATACGTGTTCATCGTCCAGCCTCCACCTTTTGACGGCTTTCCTTGCTGGCAGCCTAGAATTCCTCCCCCACCTGATCTTCTAGTAAGAGGCAAATACAACAGCAATGAATTGAGGGCTTTGTCTGTTGACATTCTGCCAAATACTGTCACCTCTCCCTTTCCAACAAACAGGTCCAGTACCTTCTCTTGCCCACGCAATTGCAATCCCCTCACCAGACCTCCCTGCAATTATCTAGGTAAGAGCAGACGGTGCCAGGATCAGGGTGATGGCGGCGAAGGTGCTGAAAGGTGCAGTTTTGTCCTTTATCTCTATTCTCAGAGCACCCAGAGTAATTATTTTAAAATGTCAGATAGCGTCAT
Source organism: Felis catus (assembly GCF_018350175.1). NCBI lineage: Eukaryota > Metazoa > Chordata > Mammalia > Carnivora > Felidae > Felis > Felis catus. The sequence continues at coordinate 88,366,166 of NC_058374.1, forward strand.
TACCCTGCTCAAACCCCCCGATGATTTACCCATCATACTCTAAATAAAAGCCAAGTAATGAAATGACCTTCTTTAACATTGCTCCCCTCCCCCAATTTTCTTATTCCCCTTCTCTGTTTTATTTTTGTTCTTGCCATCCACCCCCATCTAACACTTAAAAGTATTTTACTTCCTGATGTTTCTTTTCTCTACTGCTCCCGTGCACCCCCTTCCCCCATTAAGTTCTGTGAGGACAGAGGTGTTCATCTCACCACATGTGGCATCCCTGGTATTGGAGAGAGTGCCCGATGCATAACGAGTGCCCAGCAAATAGCTGACGAAGTGAGCAAATCAATGAATGCCATGTACCTCAGGCAGCGGCTTTACTCTGTTCTACACAGATTTACAGAACAAAAAACAAAGCGCTCTCTTGCTCTCCCGGACTGCTTCCCGGGTCTCAGGGGTGCAGTTTGCAGCTGATGCCTCACCCACAGGCACGGCCCTCGCCTGCCTCTGGTCTTAGCTGGCTGGGCGCAGCTCTGTGTATTCTCTGAACATCTGAACTCAAGAGGTCCCTGTACAGGCGCACTGGTGTCCTCTCACCCTTCTGACGAGTAGCAACTACAGGACTCCTCCAGGGCGAACACATCTCGTCTCAGGGTCAGTTCTGTGATTTTTTTTTTTTTTTTTTTTTTAAGAGAGAGAGAGAGGTTTGCTTGTATTTACAGACCGGCTGAGCAGCCTGCTAGCCAGTCTCCCACAACCACTTCTCTTTTTTCACAGACAGTCCTCACTCCTCAGCTTAAAATTCCCCATTGGCTTTCCATACAAAACGTAACCCAACGACAAGGCCCCGTGTGATCTGATCTTTGCACGCCGCTCTGACATCCGTTATCACGCAACTGTGCTCTCCTCACGCCATCTCTCTGGCTGGCTCTTGGACACGCCATGGGGGGTGGGGGGGGCCTTGCTGTCCCCTCTGCCTGGGCCATTCTTCCCCCAGGTCCTCCCAGCCTTCTCTGAGCACTCAAGCTGACCAGGCTTCAGCTCTTCATGGTGCTTACATAACACAATTTGAAACTACCTATTAAGTTTGTTTACTTGTTTACATCTCCCCCCACCCCTGTCCTGGAACATTAGCTCAATGAAGGCAGGCATTTTGGTCTTTTTCACTGCTATTCCCTCCTGTGGACAACTGTGCAGGCACACTGTGCACGTAAAGTAGATACCAGCTAAGTGGATGAACAGATGGACGAACGCTCGTACTTCCTCCTTAGCACACATGTTTCCATCTAAAGACATAACCAAGTGTTGGCTTTCCCCATTCATTTTGCTTTAATGGTATGCTTTTTTATGGCCGAAATTCAGGGCTGAGTCCTTCCTATCAGTGATACCTTGGACTTCTTTTTACCTCTTTACATTAAAATTTTAGGTTCACCTTTATTACCAAAGTATATTCGTAAATAACAAAGTTATAAAAAAAATAGCACCCATGATCTTCTTGCCTATTACCTTCTCCTCGTAATTCCCAAGTTCTACCTCCAGAATGGTAGTTTTTCTCGTTATGTGGTTCTCTAGGGTACATAGTGTGACCTAGACATATTTCTCCCAGAATAACTTGAGGCAAGTCTCCCACTAAGAAAGTTCTTCTATGTCTTTGCCATATTCCTGCATTCCCAGCCAGAGTCCCCATTTGGACATCTTAACCCACAGGCCAGGAACCCAAAGTTCACACTGTGGCATGGTCTACCTCGATCACTTCCCGTGATCTTCTTTCTTTCCCAAATCAGGACTTCTAATTAGAAAGACAGAGAGAAATGCCACTCATGTCCCTAAGTCTTGATTCCCTCAGCGATACTTCAAAGTCATTTAAGAAGAACGTGACCCCTCCATGACTGCCTAATGCCGACGAACCACTCATATGATTCCAATGACACACACCAGTGAGTCACATTCTTCTAATAGTTGACCTCTCAGTGGGGCCCAGGATGCCTGTCCTCCCCTGGGAAGCTTTCTTCCTACATTCTCCTTTTCCTCTGCTATGGTATACTGTGGAACATCAGGCCCGGAGTCAGAGGTTTTGAAGTCACAGCGCAGTCCGCAAGCGAACCAGTTGTGTAACCTTGGGAAAGTCCCTCAACCTCACTGAACATGCTTCTTCAGCTGGATTCCCCATGAGAAGCTTCAAGGATCAAATGCAAATATGTCTGACAAGTCCTTTGGGAAGGATAAGGTGCTATTTAACCAAACTGTGACCATCAAGGTCTTAGGAGCCCCATTCTTTTTTCACTGCAGATGTAGAGCATAGATAACTGGTGAGCAGAGGCAGGAATACAGCACATCTCCGCAGGAAAATGGCTTCTTGCTGAACGCCCAAGATACCCCAACTCATACTTTTTATATTGCTGCTAATGGTATCAAAGCATGAAGGACAGCACCTGTGCAACTTTAGTCAGGAAAGTCCATTTTTCTATTCTAAAGGGAAGAATCAAAGACTCAAAAGGATACCTCAGAGCTAATAATATGAAGGGGAAGCTTTTGGGTTGGTCTAAAACAGGCATTAAAGGAGAATTCTCCCTCAGCTAGAAGCTGAGTGCCCCTTCTGGGAGGAAGGTAAAAGCCACAGGAAGTCTCATTTTGCTCATAGCAGAAACCAGGTCTTAGACAGACAGGGGTGCACTGCATAGGGCCTGAGCAGGTGTAGATAGAGGCTGGTGGGCAGAAGTGTCTAGGTCTTTGGTTCCCACTCCCGCTTCCTACCATGAAATCTCAACACAGCTTGAATCCCAGGAGACTGGGATGAAACACCACCTGGGACTGGCTGGTCAGGAGTAGACGCATGACTGCAGCCCAAATGCCACTCATGGCTTTTAAGAGCTTGGCACCACCCCAACTCAGCAATTCACGGAATCCACAGAGGCTCTCCCCTGCCTCGCCTTTCTCCATACCCACCCTGCCCAGACCTTCCTGGAAAAAGCAACACAAAATTGGCAGTCATGTCATACTTCCTTCTTCCTGCCAGCCATCTGTATTTCCACAGGCATCAAACCCAAAGCCACAGAGCAGTAAATGGAGGCTGCTTTCTGCTCCTTGAGGTGGCCCTTCAACGGGTAGGGCCCTCCTCACTGCACCAAAATCTACAAGTGCGTGCGTTTCCTTTGAAGTAACACAAGAATATTTTGAATTTTATTAGATCTTACTCTTATTTTTTAATATCTTCTTTCAAGAGGCCTTTCTTTTCCTGGTTTCAAAGACTCCTAGTTAAGAAATCCCCAGAAATTTCCTAAATTTGTCTTTGGATCAAATCTTAATATGCTGGGAAAATGTCACTGAACCGTCACAGGGAGGGGGAATCTGAGCTAAGGCTAACGATATCAGGCTCAAACCAGAGTTCTGGAATAAGGATGAGAGGCAGCCGTTGTGGCCCCAGGGTGAGTTGGAAGAGGCTGAGAAAAGTCCCTCATCCAGCAGGTAGTTAGAGGGTTTAGAAGTATCCCTTAAGATATTTCTAGGCAAAGCCAACGTTTCTGCCACAGCTTGCCATTATATAGCAGGCTTTAGTTCTTTGTAAATCTAAATTGGGGGGGATGGGGTCATATTTTGATGCCTTGGGTCCCTGGATTCTTTGCTAGGAGTTATTGTCGAGGGGTATCTTGATTGCATGATTCCTGGGAAAGCTCCCTGTGGGGCCAAAGCTCTACAAACAAATGCTAACTTGTTTTCTCCTTTGATCCTCAGAGCATCATTTAAATTACTTGAGGCCTGTAGGCCCTGAGCTGTATACAGGCTGATGTTCTTGTGCTAATACCGCACAGTCTGGATTCAGGCTCAAACAGTATGCTGTAAAAGTGTGATTAGTATCGGGTGATATAATTTGGGGGTGCAATTCTGCCTAACTTGTGTATGTCTGTCTCTGAGAGAAACAAATGAAAGGGAGAACCTTCTGGCTCTCCCTCCAGAAAGCCTTTCTCCATAATGGGGCCCAAGCTCTGTTCCCTGACATTGTGGATGCCCTTGAGGAAATCCTCCGATTAACAGGGCTGACCCACAAGCCCTGGGAAAATGCCTACCTTGCCCCTTCTTACCACCAGCATGCCTGAACCAGATCCTGCCTGGAGTTCTGGGAGCGGTAATCATTCTTCTAGTTTGGCCTAAAGACTCCTCTTCCTAAACTGGGCCTGTGGGTGATAGCATGAGGCATCAGAGCTCGCTTTCACTGCACTGGCCCATGTTCTTGGGGAGAGTTCACTGGCTTAGGGCAGATCCTGATAACCCGGTGTATACACAAACACATTTGGAAAGCGATATTTACCCTTACCATGTGCTACACACTGAGATGTCCTTTACTCCCTACACCAGCTAATTTGTTTAAAATGTTCATCTCCATACACTAAATTGCTTTCACAACCCACTAACGGGTCCCTATCCACAGTTGAAAATTTGGGTAAAGAACCTGATCCTAGTAGCTCCAAATCAGGAGCTCAGGTTTGGACCAGATGAGAGCCACGGGTTCTACTAGAACCATTCATAAATATTTACTAGCACAGGTGCTGGGAATGTGGAGTTAAATAATATAAAGGCCATCCCTTAACTCATGGGCCCAAGGTTAGCAGTGGAAAAGGATTCACACAAAAGAAAATGCTTTGAATCAGTCTTTTGAAAATGTAATTTGTCACATGTGTATGCAAAACAGAACCAATCATATTTCAGGATAAAACATTCTGCAGGACTTTTAGGGAGATTTCAGATTTTGAAGCTATTTTTGATTCAGTACCCACTTGGTGTGCATTAGCACGTGGTGAGGAGAGCTTCATATTCTAATCAATAACATTTAGATCTCCCACAGGTATGAATCACAGATCCTTATTTTATGAGCACACAAATATGGAATGATTTCTGCTTTCTCAGGGACCGTTTATTCTGCGACAAACATGAATTTCATTGACATTGGCCTTTATACTGTATGAAACCAAGTCAATATATACAAATCAGGAGATAACCAAAATTGACCCCATAGCCAGGAATGGTGGGGAGACAACAGCAAATATACTGTCCTCTACAAAGAGGGTTTTACTGCAGAGGCCAGTTCCTTGAGCTGATCTTGTAGCCCTGACTCACAAAGCTTCTCTCTCTTTGGACATATTGATATTTATACACAGGAGCACCAAGTTCTACGGTGCCCCTTGGGGAAGGCCTTTGTGCACTGGGACTCCACTCTATGCTACAGCATTTCAGTATTTCCATTCGTGTGTCTTTGAACTGGTAATATCACCTGGGGCAGAGCTCAAGTATCTCAAAGTAGGCATCAAACCTTTTTCAAGTCTTCTGCTTTATCCGAAAAAGTGAGAATTTTTGCATAATAATCATATACATAACATTTCTTTCCACACACAAAAATATCCTCCCCTACCCCCAAAATCTTCAGTTGAAACCCAGTCTTCTGGAATCTTCTGTTGATCCTAACATTACTCAAGCCTTAAGATAAGAAGCACAGGCCTGGGCAATGGCTGCTGATCTTTACCAGTGGGAAGAAGACAGCACACTCCTGTATCAAGGTGGCCCCACTGTTTTAGACAATGGATGGTACAGGCAACAACTGTTAACTCCTGCTGCCACCTCAGCTGTAACACTCACAGAATTCCAACACACCCCCCACTCACTGTATGCTCGCTTTCTTCTGGGGACTGTTCAAAGCACTTAGGTTTTTAAAACACGTAATTCTTTTTCTTTTTAATTTTTTTAATGTTTGTTTATTTCTGAGGGGGAGAGAGAGAGAGTGCGAGTGCGCACAAGTGGGGTAGGGGCAGACAGAGAGGGAGACACAGAATCCAAAGCAGCTGTCCGCACAGAGCCTGACGCGGGGCTCAAACACACGAACTGTGAGATCATGACCTGAGCTGAAGTTGGACGCTTAGTCGACTGAGACACCCAGGTGTCCAAAAAAATATATAATTCTTAGAACAACTTTGCGGGACAGATATTAACATTAACCCAAATAAGAAAATGGAGGTCACACCACTAGGAAATAGAGGTCAGGCTCGCTTCCAGGCTCACCCCAAAGTGCATTGTGCTCTCAGCAATGGTTCTCTGACATCTTTGAGGAGCTATGAATCTATGTAAACACCATAAAATGTCATGATTTCCAACAAGATTGCTTAATTACTAATCCTCATCATCAGGGTAAATCATACAATTTTTTAAAAGTTTTTATTTATTCATTTTAAGTAATCTCTACACCCAAAAGGGGGCTCAAACTCAGAACCCCAAGATCAAGAGTCAAAACACTCTTCCGACTGAGCCAGCCAGATGCCCTTCATACAAATTTTCTAAAAGCCTAGTCCCCAGGTTTAGAAGTTTAAACATACCACCTTCTTAGGCTTTTTCTTCTCTTGCCAATAGGGTGGATATTCAAGATCACTGTAAAATTAAATTTAACCTGAGGTCTGGCTTTCAAATTGTTTTGCTGATAGTAAGTTGCACTCTTTAAACCCTCACACGTACATGCCCAGTTTTTCACAGGGTGATCCAAGACCATTTGAAAGGATTAGGCAAATCTGGGGAGGGAGTATCATTTACTTGGGATGAAGAGGAATGAGAAACCAGCAAGTTAGATGCCCTGGGAGCACCAACTCCTAACTAAGTATTTATACTGTGCCTGAGGCCTGGACTATGCAAGTTATGACCGTAACATCAATAAGGGAGGAAAAGAATCAGCTCAACTCTGACCCACTGTAGGCATCAAAGCGCTTGATATCACCTTTCATTTTTCACGGACAGTTCAGTCCATGACGCTTCCTGAACACGCTCCTTGGCCCACACAGGTGGACAAAGAAGTTCCTGAACAACAGCAGGAAGAAAGCCAGGGGTGAGGGGTCACAAATCCGGTAAAGAGTCCAGGCTGCCCAGGGTTCTGTAACCAATCATTTCTGCAAGCTGCGGCTCATAACTACAAGAAGAATCTGGGGCTGCCCAAAGCCAATGTTTAAGGACGTCCAGGAATCACCTGAGAGGTTTTAAAAAAATAGAGATTCTGAGACCTCAGGGATTCTGGAATGTTTTTAATAATGATTCCAGATGAAAAAGCTTTGCTGTGGGGAAATAATCCTCTTCCACTTTTGGTGTGGGTTTGTCCTATACTTGGCTATAAGCACCATGAGGGCGAAGATTGTTTTAATCTGCTTTGTATCTACAGTGCCCGACACAACACCCATGCCACTGAATGAGGAATGGCCAAAACTGATCACGTCCCAGAGATGAAGCCCTGTGCTCTCTCCTTTAAGTTCCTGAGCACAGTGGATTGCATTTGATTTAACCTGGGTAACCGACAAAGCTGATTTAATCCTCATAGAAGCTGAACCTAGAATTGGTAGAGCATTATGGCTTTTACCAGAGCAACAAGGTGAAAAAGCAAATGTATTATCAGCATCTCTAGTTCTTATAGAAAGATGTATGTTTGGTTCTTGAGCAAGGGACCGACAAACCTTACCCTGGCCCTGAATAAGTCTTTGATTTACTTATCTAAAGGTAAAACGAACATGGAGGTAGGATGAAATCATTGAGAGTTCGGAGTGGTCATTGTCCAACTCTGCTATGTGGATTCCTGGGTTAAGTCCAGAACCTAGGGGCTTTAAACTAGCACCTCAGCTGCATCTGATGAAGATATCCCCGAGCCACAGGGGGTTAGCACCTTCATGGGGCTGTCAGCTTGAAGCCAGCAACACTGACTCCCTGTTATGAAACCTTGTGTGCAGGTAAGGGTGGCAGGGAAAAGAAAAAACTTTATCAAGCTCTGCTTAAGAGTGAAATTTTGTAACTGGAGGAATATAGGCTGGGCACAGGAAAATGTTTCCTTGGCAGGGTGGTTAAGTACCTGGAAATTTGGTGGCGTGTTGTAGCACTCACTTCTCTGGAATTTCCTTAAAAACAGGATCTTATAAATAGGCTGAGGATTGGACCATATGTCTTTCTAAATATACCATCAACTCCATATTTCTGCCGTGCTGTGTGTCATTTTCATACTTTACAGAGGTGCAGAGCTCTTATAGTTGAGAAAATAAGATGTTAGTTCTTGCCACCCTTAGCACCGCATTCAAAGTTTCGCATGAGCTGACCTGAACCTACTTACCTAGATTGCTGGGTTACTGGACTAACCACCACTGCCCCGTACCCTCTCGATTGCTTCTATGTGCCACTTATGTTAGGCCACCACCAGCAATGTTCTCTAGCTGATACATACCAATATAAGTACACACAGAGGTTGAAACTCTTCTGTACTGCTTGGCAAATAATGACTGTTCCAAGCCCCCAGGTGCCCTTGTCTGGTATTCTGGACCCTCCCCTGGAATCTCCACAGTGTGGTAAATAAAGAGTTAATGCAAAGGGTACCTGGGTGGCTCGGTCAGTTTCTAAGTATCTGACTCTTGATTTTGGCTCAGGTCATGATCTCATGGTTCCTGAGATCGAGTCCCAGGTCGGGCTCTGCACTGACAGCACGGAATCTGCTTGGGAGTCTCCCTCCCTCTCTCTCTCTCTCTCTTTCTCTCAAAATAAATAAATAAAACTTAAAAAAAAAAAAAAAGTTAATGCCTGGCACAGCAGGGGCTTCTAGGACCCACGTGGAGCCTATTCCTCCATGCTGACTATTGAAACTATTTTGAATATTACCTCTGGCTTCTATATTCCCAAAACCCACATCTTATTTTAGCTGTGAGCTTCCACTTGTATTGTGCCCTCCATACAGAAGGTCTTTCCCTTTGTCCCTCAACCCTCTTAAAACTCCTCTCCTATTTCAGACTGTTGATTCAAACACAGCCTTCTCCACTAAGTCTTTCCCAGCCCCAGTTCGCCCTCTTAAAAACCACCACTGCCTCTAACACAGCCACGAGTGTTTCTTTAAACCCCCTTTTTATAAGTAAGCTCTACATTCTGTCTTGCTCTATTTATACACAATTCCAAAAGATCTAATTCCCTCACTCTTGAGAATTTAATGGATTTATAGGTAAAATGGTGTTGTTCAATAAATTTCCAGAAAGCCAGTCCCTTAGTCAGCTGGTATCCCCATGAAGTGACACAGTCCTATGTGACAAGATCTTACATGAGGGCCACTGAGGGGCGTGGTATGCCAGCACCATGGGTACAGTACAGCTCAGGAGGGCTGCAATGGCACCTTAAAAAGTCCAGCATCCAGGACTAAAAAAACAAAACAAAACAAAACAACAATAGTAGAGTCAATGTATGGACCAGAAAAACCCATAAAAACAAACAAACAAAACGACCTACAAACAAACAAAACACCCTATCCGTCAGCACTCAGGGATAGAGCAGATTCCTACTTGTACTGAGGGAGCCTCTGCCCACAGATAACACCCCCCCCCCCCCTTATTCGTGATCATCCGGCACAACAGCTGTGGGACAGACCGGCCAGGTAGAAGTGTAGCCAGCACACTTGACCTTCCTTCAGTCTCTTGTTTCTCTGAACTGCCTCCCATTACCGCAAGAAACCAGCAACTCAACACCTATTGGATTGTGAACCTTCTGAGGCAAGGATCAGACCTTGCCGACCATCTCATTCTCCATAATATCTAATGATTATATATATATATATATATATATATATATATATATATATATAATCTAATGATTATATTATTGCTCAAGAACCAAACATACATATATTATATTATCTGTGGCACAACAGATAATATATATATTATATATATTGGGCACACAGAGTACTTATTGTATGCCAGACTTTGTTGAATGCACACAACCACACTAGCTCTTGACGTCCTATTATTAGGTACCATCATCAACCCCTTTTACATGTGGGAAAACCAAGGTGACATATATGTCCAAGCTGCACCTGGGGACTGGCCCAGTCAGAAAGTCTGGCTCCACATCCCTGTTCGTAACTACTGCTCAGTGCCTAATATACAGCAAGTATACAATAAAGGCTTGCTAAGTATAAAGACACGTGCCTCCCTGCCCTGGGGGTGGGGCTTGGTTAAAAGGACACTGGCTATTTTAACTGGAATTTATGCAAGCATTTGACATCGTAAAGCTTCCCCAGAGGACCTGGAGCTAAGTCCCCACCACACATGTACTGCATAGCCCCAGACAATGGTCACCGGGGAAAAGCAGGGACCAGACTCTGCTTAGGAGCCTATCAGTGGGTATAGACATGCTATGGCTGTTCAAAGGGTCTCGGGGGAAAGAAAAGCTTGGAAGTACTTTGGCCACTTTAGGAACGAGAAATTTACTCCTATCATGGGAGCAGAAAGGTGTGTGTGTGTGGATGATCAATAGGGAGCAAGCCAGCTGGGCATCTCTTTCCTTTCCACTTCCCGTGGCCTGACAATGCCTGTCTGTCTTGGCTTCCAATCATTTGTAAAATGCCTCATAGCTTCCTCTGGCCATAGGGGCAGAAAGGCGGGGAGGGGGGTGGGGAGCAAGGAGTCATTTGTCACTGTCAGGAGATGTGCTGCACACAGCAGGGCAGGCTTTCTTCCCTGCTGCTCCTGAAGCCAGAGCTGCAAATCCCGAAAAGACGCAGAACATGCACACGGCAAATAACCATTCATCATCTTGGCTCTGGGAGCCCCGAGAAAGGCCACTCCCCGTGTGAGGCTGACCCACTCGGATTTTGGCTCTAGGCTGCACCGGAACTTGGAACGCAAGGACTTTCCAGGCGCCTATTCCCTGCCCCAGCCAATGCCCATCCTGGGCAATTTATAGGGTTAAAATTCTCTGAAATTCAAGCCCCTCCTTCCTCTGCAAAGTCAGATTTCCACATTGCTGCCAAGGTGGCCCATAATCATTAAGTTATGAGAATACAAGTTGCTAGGAGGAAATTAATACCAGGTTTAACTAGGGGAAGTCCTGCTTTCTTGTGAAGTAATTATAAAATTAAAATGTGATATTTCTCTGGTGGGTTTAAAAAGTCTCCCCGTGAGATCTGTGGCACAACAGTAGTGTCAGGATTTGCACTAAGACGGGACTGAGAAAACCCTTTGGTGCTCCAACGATGCTTGCTAGTCAAGAGACACCTGCAGGTAGGTTTCCAAAGATTGGGTTAAAAGTAATTAAAAACAAAAAGAGGGAAAAGGACAGGGTTTGAAATTTCCAATTACTCTTTAAAACTCAAGAGTCAAGCTGTTACAGAAAACGCAGGCTTTCCAAGTAAGATTAATAATGCTAAGCTAATTAGACCCACAGGCATGGCCAACATATAAATTCAGGCCCAAAAGAGGGACACTGTCCCTTTAAAAACTGCCTGGGGATCAGTGGAAAAGCTAATGAGGACTGTCAGTTGGGGCTGCTTTAATAGGTGGTCCTCCCGAGGATAAAGCCTGGGGTTTTGGTAACAGGGCTTCTGTGCTTGATTCAATAAATCAATTTATATGATATGCGGGTGCAGCTCTGGAGTTGGCTTCCTAAAGCATTCTGTGGCATTTCTCAATCTGCTTTTCCACTTCGCTGTCAGCCTGCCTGAATGTGTTGTCAGAGGGCACTGAAAAGAGCAGTGAAGAATAAGACAGAAGCCGTATCTGCAATAGTTGTAAAACTCGACCCAGTAGCTCCAGACCATGCTTGAGGCTGCCTCCAGTGAGTTTCTCTCCAGAAAATGTTTGGATTATCTATTGGTAAGAAGCCCGATGCTGTGGTGCTGTGGCTCTCATCCCTGAGTTGGGTTCCAGGCTGCAGATGGAGAATTAAAGTTCACCCCAAACAGCATGCAAAGGGTTGGAAGTGAAGTTGCTTTTTAATCAGCTCCTCAGGGTCTGAAATACTCCCCAAGAAGTAAAAGGAGAAGAGAAACAAAAGCACCCGTCCAGCAGGCAATGGGCAGAGGCAGGGCAAGGGAGGTAGGGCAAAGGACATGGTTCTTCCTTCTGGCTGACCAACAGGCTTGCCAAGTAGTGACCGCTAGAGATGAGCTGTCCCTAAACACAATGACTGATGCCTCTGAACATCTACAAAGTGGAGTGATGCCCATCCCCCAGCCAACTCAGAGGCTAGCAGGAGTGAGTCCAGAAGCCATAGAATGTGGCCATGCCATTTCACTTGCTTACCCTGTCTGTGCTCAGCTGTCTTTTTTTTTTTTTTTAAACTCTCTGCCATTGGGATGTTCAGTTACCGCTCCTTATATGTCCTCCACCTCAGCTAGACCCATGCTCTTACGTTACCCAGACTGCAGGGTCATCCAGTACAACTTTTTGTGGTGATGGCCATGTTCCGTATCTGTGCACTGTCCAGTTCAGGAGCCACTAGCCACATCTGGCTACTGAGCAATTGACATGTGGCTAGTGCGACCTGGGAAAGAAAATTTTCATCTTATTTAATTTAACTAATATAAATTTAAATGGCCACATGTGGCTAGTGGCTACTGTGCTAGAGAGCACTCAGAACAAAAAAATATTTCCTTTGCCTTAATAAAAGCAATGAGTACTAAAAGGAGAAAATGGTGGCTAACCCCACTCTGCCCCCAGTGGAAAAATCCCGGATTGTAAAGGAAATTCAGCGGAGGAAAATGACCCTGATGTGTCATCAAGTTAGAATCATAAAGAGTTAAGGGCTGCTAGAGATTAAAATGAAAGGTTGTGGGGCGCCTGGGTGGCTCAGTCGGTTAAGCGTCCGACTTCAGCTCAGGTCACGATCTCGCGGTGCGTGAGTTCGAGCCCCGCGTCCGGCTCTGGGCTGATGGCTCAGAGCCTGGAGCCTGCTTCCGATTCTGTGTCTCCCTCTCTCTCTGCCCCTCCCCCGTTCATGCTCTGTCTCAAAAATAAATAAAGGTTAAAATGAAAGGTTGCCATCGCTGGAATATTTCTAATGGAACTGGTCTTTTCCAGAAACTCTGAAAAGCAGAGCAAAGTCCTTTCCCTGCCAGACACAGAGGTTGGCAGCAAGGGGCAAAGGAAGCATTTTACAAATGAGAGACCCAGGTCCAAGATTTGCCCAAGGCTCCAGAGTCCTGGCAGAGCGAGCTCCAGAGCCCATGGAGCCTATCTCCCAAAGCCATAAACTCTGTACTAAGCCAGGCCATCTCAAGTTACGGGTCCAGCCTTCCTCGGAAATAAGACCATCATAAATGTTGGAAAGGCTTTGCTTAAGGAAAGAATTCTGGTATACTTTACTCATAACTAGAACCATCTGGAAGCAATCTCGCATTCACACGATGGACTTCTCTTCCTCTTTAGCCCTTGCTCTCTCTACAAATCCCATCAGGCCAGGAACAGCTGCTGGAGGGCCTGGCTGGACTCCACGGGTAGAGCTACAAACCCCCTTCCACATGGATGTCCTCCTGGGCCCCTGGCTTGCTCGTTCCCCCGTGTGCCCTGATACAGTGCACGATGAACACCCATCCCACGTGAGAAAGCTAAATCACCAGCAGGCCCAGGAGCAGGGACCCGGTGCCACAAAGGCAGCTGTGAGAAACCATTGTTTCAACTTGGTAACACAGACACTTGCCAGCAAATTACAGCCTGAGATGGCTCAGAGGGCTGCGGGTTGAAACACAGAGCTCACACTGCCAGCTATGTGCATCATGCAACAGCAGCTCGACACAAAGGGCTGGGGAGGAGGGGCGCTGGCCTATACTGGGGCAAGGCCGGGATCCTGGCACCAAGACCAATGACACCAGGCACAGAAGGTGAGGGCTGGGCCGCGTCAGGGACCGACTCAGCACTGGGGGTGCTGTGAAGAAAATGCCTTTGTAAATCCAACTACTGGGCAAGCGATCTCTGAGGCAGGGGAAGGGGCGGTGGGGGAGCCAGGGAAGAGACCGGTTTCATTATGAAGGTCCTGGTGACAATAACCTTTTGTCCTCTATACAATCTGGGCCTGCCAAGCTGCTCCACAGTCTCTGAGAAAGCACGAGGGTGGGAGAGAAAGGCTCCCTGTCAGGAGGCCACAAACTCATCCCTGATGATGAGACAAGGCTCCCCCGCCCCCCCCCCCCCCCCCCAGAGCAGACATCCTCTCCCACACCTTCCTCCCCACTGCAGACACGCCGCAGAGGGCTGGCATGAGGCTACTCTAAGACGAGAGCAAACAATTTTCCTCAGCACAGGAGACCTGGTTCTCTGAGGATCCTCCCACCATCCGCACCCCCAAATCACACGCAGACTCTTAGTGACGAGTGTGAAGCAGCCCAGTTTAATTTGGCTGGCAGTCTAGCAGGTCAGACTGGGAACCAGAAAAGTTAGTACCTCAGCCGGTCCTGAAATGCTTCACCCCGTCCTCTTGTTTAGAGGACTGTCACGGAGACACTGATCCTGGTGGACAGGACCCCCCCTTGCTCCCCTGCTTCACTTCACGTCACGGCTCAAAACTGAGTAATTATGTCTAATCTTACCCTGAAGAAAAATGGACCGTTGCATTGTATCACAAAGAGGTCTGGGCCTCAGAAACCTGGGATCTAGGCCTTACTCTGACACTTCTGCGTCCGTAGAAGCTGAGCAAACCACCTAATTCCTCTCTGTCTCAATCTGCTCAACCACAAAATGGGAACAAGGAAGAGGAGTCCTTCAGCATCGGGCAGCTGGCATGGTAAACAGCGTGTGCCCTGCAGTGATGCTGTCTGGGTTCACGTCCTAGCTGCTCCCACTTACTATTATGTAACCTTGAGACTCAGCCTCTGTGCCTCAGTTTCCTCATCAGTTTCCTCATCACAGTTCACGGGACTGTGAAATAGAAGGCATCAAGTCAAGCTCTCATCACAACGCCCGGCCCTTAGCTCTTCCAGTCACTGTCAGGTAGGCCCACTGCCATCGTGCTGAGTGGGGGCATGCAGGGCCCATTTCCACCACAACTAGGTATTTGCTATAAGAATTAAAGGGCTTTGACTTAAGTGAACTCGTGATTCGTAGAAGCATTCCAGAAGAACAGGTTCACAGGCCAGGAATAACTCTGAAGCCAAGAAACATAAAGGGACACGGTAAGGACCTGCCTCCTTGAGCATGACACATTCCAAACACTTACCAGACCACCTTCAACCAATTCCAACAACTTGGTAGTCACTGAAGGCATCTGTGGGAAAAGAGCCACAGGCCTTCATCTCCCCTTCTACAGAATTAATTTGCCAGGTCTTCTCTTTCTAGAGACAATTCAGAAAGGCAGCAAAAGGTGATCCCATGGTTTTTTTTCAAGTCCTAAACAATAACTGCTAGACACGAGGTTTCTCACGAGAGATTACAACATTTAAAAAAGGAATTCAGGGGTGCCTGGGTGGCTCAGTCGGTTGAGCGTCTGACTTCAGCTCAGGTCATGATCTCGCGGTCCGTGAGTTTGAGTCCCGCATCAGGCTCTGTGCTGACAGCTCAGAGCCTGGAGCCTGCTTCGGATTCTGTGTCCCTCTCTTGTTCTGCTCCTCCCCCGCTCATGCTCTGTCTCTCTCTCTCAAGAATAAATAAAACATTTAAAAAAAAAAAAGGAATTCATTCAAGTTTAAATTCATTCAAGTTTATATAGGCAGTGGTCTAACTGGGTCTCTAACTCCCCCACTTACTCCAACAAAGATATAAAGAACTCTCCTTTTCCTGAAGCATCAATTTCAAGTCAAAAGAACAGGTAGAAAATACACAAAAGTGTACATCAATCTCTGCTCACAGGCAAAGCAGCAGCCAATAGCCACGCAGGGAACCGTGCTGAAACAAATCAGCAAATCATGTCTGACTGAAGCCGTTCTCAGTCTTGGCTCCTCAATTATTTGGTACCTTCTGTGAAGTTCCATACATTAAATACAGCCTGTTTATGGACCACTTATTTTCTTAGGATCATGCTAATTAATACCGTGTGTGTGTGTGTGTGTGTGTGTGTGTGTACACAGAAAGCAAGGGACTGAGTGTGGGTGTGTGAAGTTGGATGTAATCTAGTCCCTGAACGTATCCACATTTTAAAAACTATAAAATGGGGGTAATCTTTAGCCACTTGTTTTCCAAGTGTGTTTTGACTGCTTAGATCTTGTTTGCCTTTCTGGCATAGAAAGAACACACAGACAGCCTTGCCTCAAGCTTAACGTATCTCAGATACAAACAAGCTCCTTATTCCCACCCTTCCCACCTGCCATCCATAACTACCTGGTCCTCAACTGCCATCAGTCACACCCTTTCCTGAAATCCAATAAATACCCACTGGCTAATCACTGGGTGTCAGGCACCAGGCGAGGCACTGCCCCCTCCTGGAGAATTGCAGACTAGTCGAAAGGACATAAACAGGTGGTTGGAACGATTAATGACTTACCCCTTACAGTTATCCCTTGGCCCAAATCATCTAGTTTGTTGTTCATTTCCTTCCTTCTCTGTTTTCTGCTTCCATCCCTCCATTTGACCCTTGAGACCTCACATACATATTTCTATGCTGGGTATTTTTTTCCCCCCTGGGTACCTAAACTTGCTTTCTCTTGCCAGTTTCTTTCAAACTCCTTAGGACTGCCATCCCAAAACCATGCTTTCCTCATTCGTTCTCCTTCTCAGAGACAAAGCAGCACCACCCACAGCCTCCCACAGTAAATGTATGTCTCCGTGTGGCTTCCCGCATCCTTGATTATGTCCCCTTGATACTGACTCGGTCTGATTTCCCATAGACCGTCTCTTTATTTTTGGCCATGTTCCTTACTGTCTCTCAGGTCCACTCTTTTTGTTTATGCATTTGCAATCATGGGGATTTCTGACCTGGGACACCGTTCCCTCCATCGTTCTAAATCCTGCAAAACTTAGACCAAACCCGACTGTGCTTTTCTAAACTATGGTAGCCCTCACCTTCAACTGCTCTGTGAGGAGCGCTGATTTTGCTGATCGGATAAAAATGAACTTGTAAAGAAAACCCAGTTGGGGTAGGGTAAGGATTCGAGGGCACCAAAACTCCAGAACCTCAGAGCTGCAAATAGGGTGAACCCTTTCTGCCAAGTCTGTTCATGTTTTAGAATAGTTTAAGCTTTATGGGTCATACAGTCTCTGTTCCAGCTACTCAACCACCTTGTTGTAGAGTGAAGGTAGCCAAAGATCAAATGTATACAAACGAATGTGGCTGTACTCAAAACAAAACAAAAAAATATTTACAGAAAGGTGTGTGGGTGGAATCTGGCTTCTGGGTCATAGTTTGCTGACCCTGCTTTATAAGAAGAGTGGATAGTAGGGAAAATCTTCTCTTTTAGATGATAGGGGATAAATTGAAGTGCCTTAGATCAGCCCCTTATTTTCCCTAGGCAGCTCAACTGTTCCCTTAACACAGTGTGTATTCTAGTAGATTTCTAGCCTAGAAGTCACTACCATGAGACTTTGGGCTGTAATCACGTGTGACAGCTATTTTGGTCAACGTGAGAAGACATAATGGCACCCACTTCTATGCCTGTGTTGGCAAGCAAAGAGTCCACTGTCTCACCCTCCTGCTCTCCTCCAGGCTGGCAGGAGGCTCCCTGGCCAGTACCTCAGGGCTAACAGCAAATCTTCACCCCTACTACTATGGGCCAGGCCCTGTGCTCTCTTATTTAGTCCTCATGTCAATCCTATGGTGTATACGTACTTTCTATCCTATCTGTCTTTCATATGGAAGAAACAGGTGAGGTCTTAGTCACTGTTAGCCACTGATCCACCACAGAAGTGATCTTGGTGCTGACATAGGTGTGTTGTGGGAGGAAGACGCCCCTTGCCAAGATTCTTATCGCAATGTAAATGTGAAAAAATAATGAAGATGGCTCATTACCTCTAGTCCTTACAGCAACCCCTTCAAAGAGCCCATTTTTTTCACTTTATCCATAGAAAGTTAGGCTCATAGGGGTTAAGTACTTTACCTAACTTTGCCTCTTTAGAAAGCTCAGAGTTCAGATTCAAATCCAGGCCAGTTTGGCTCAATTAACTGTTAGCCTGTTCCTTCGAGCCCCTGACCTAAAAAAAAAAAAACCAACTTAAATGTGTTTTAAAGCCTCAAAAACGCTTGTGCATGTGAAGTGAGGAATTATGTCAGCTTCGTGGGGTCTCGTGTCCCCAGGGAGGATGTCAGGGAAGTACAGCGGCAGACCAACACCGCGATTTAAGAACTGGCGCCCAGGCGAAAAGAGCAGAAGCAACGTCCCCAGTCCTTTGCCACCAACCCAGGTCTCTGGCCGCACTACCTGATCCAAACTGCGTGAGTGGCTTTTTATGACGGTGATGATTCCTTCACACATACTGTGGCAGTGCTGAGGCAGAGGGAGGCATGTTCTTACCAGCCTGTCATATTAAAGTCCCTGTAGAGCATCTTCTTTCCAAGTTCCTTTCTCTGTACTCTCCTCGGAAACTCCAAATGTGTGAATTCGTTTCCCAGCAAGTGAGGCTGCATGAATGCCTAATAGCAAAAGAAATAAAAAGAAAAAAATACATATTTAGGAGAAAAAATAAGACTCAATAATGTTTTGTAAATCAAGACATATTTCAAAAACCAGAAAACTTCTATTTTAAGGGGAAAAAATAGGTGTATGCAACAAATAGAATAAACATTTCTATTCTACAAGAATATCAGCGAATAAAAAATCACTAGCTGAACTTATAAAGGGATATAACTTTTTAATTTGACATGATAAAGTAATTGTAATCAGAGACATGGATTGCTAAAGTCAAGAGGAAAAGAAACGGAGTTTCTCCAAAAGTTCATTTAATTCAAATCCAAGATCTTTTCATTTTCCTGAACAGCATGTTGATGCAACGTGAAAGCTCTCCCCCACTCTGCTTGGCTTTCTCTGCTCCTCTCCTGCTCACACTCTTGGCGATCATGGCCTTGCCTTTGAAACCTACATGTGAATCTCCACATGGACACAATGGCCCAAGAGAGCAGGTTGGGGCTGGATACACCAGACAGGAACTTTCTGTTGGACTCCCTCCATTTTGCTCTGCAGTAATTTGATCATGTAATTGGAAGACTATTCCAGAGCAGATGGCTTCCTCCCCTCCCCCAAATCTCTGTTCACACTACAAAAGTCTTGAGCAAACAGCCACTTAGGGAATTGCTTTGAAACAACAAACAGTCTCATTGTCACATTCAAAATTCAAATCCGCTATCCAAGAGATGAAATGCTCAAGTATTAATTTCCCCGCTCGAAGGCCACACACACTAAAAGCAAACTTGCACGGAAGCTTCCTTGTACCAAGCTGTGCGCCCACTTACTAGCAGTGTGCTGGAATGGATCCTTTTTCTCCCTCCCTTATTTTCTTAATTTTTAAAAAATTTTTGGCAGGGAAGAGTAGGCAGAGCAAATCATGACCTGGCACTGTAGAAAAGCAAGGGATCCCTGCCACAGGACAGATGGCCATGTCCTCAGTCTCCTGGAAACAGGCATCTCCCACAGCCTCTTTCCCAAGATCTGACACCAGCAGATCTCCTGCTGATTCTCATGGTAGTTTGGAGGTTTAGTTGGACATCGGTCATCCTAAGCTAAGTATATCAGGAGTCAAAGGACACAAGCTGAACTGTCACTGGGTTGGCTAGATTCGGCCAGATAATAGAACTCTGAGCAGGCTTGGAGACACGGCAGGGCAGTACTGAGAAGGTGAACTGTCTTTACTGTCTTCTGTAGCCCCCAAATTTCCCAGGTCTGACAGGAATTCTGGAACATTCTGAGGGGCTCTGAAACCTCTGCTAGGGAAGAGGGTTGGGCTGCTGATGAGTATCAAGGACGCTTAAACACTGACCTTTACAGAGAGGTTCCCTGGGAAGGAAGGAAGGGAGTACTTAATAGGGCAGGTCAGTGGTGTGGGCTTTGGGTGAGGTGAACTTGGGTTTGAATCCAAGTTCTGCATGTATAAGCTGTGTAATTTTAGTTGGTGATTTAGCTTCTGGAGCTTCAGTTTCTCAATCTGAGATTAATTATGTATTTACCTCACACTTTTAATAATTAAATGAATGCACTTATCGTAGTTGTCTCGGCTCATAAAAAATTATTATATCCATCTAATGATTACCGATATCTATTACATCCTTGGCACTACGGAATGTGCTTTGTGACCTCTCGCATCACACTGCCAACAACCTTACAAGGTGGAACTGGATACACAATCTGTAGGGTCCAGTGCAAAATGAAAATATGGAGACTGTGTTCAAAACTAAGAATTTCTGTGTTCAAAACTAAGAATAACCACGTACAGAGCCCTGTGCAGCCGCAGGAGTCACACACCCAGGAAGCCAGCTGTACTGACCGAAGGAGCAGAGGCATAATTAGTCCATGAATAGCAACACCCACTATGTACCTGTTATCATCTCCTAGAGCTTTGGGACTCTATACCCCATTCCCCAAGCTGGCCTAGCCTGGCTGGCAACCTGACTTAGGCTTAAGAAAGTACCTGCCACTTACATGCCTTCTTTACATGCCTGCCATGTACCAGGCACTTGATATGCTTGTCACAACCTCAACAATCCTATAAAGCACATGTCATAGACTCAATTTACAAATGAGGAGACTAAGGCCCAAAGAACTTAAGACACCTAGCCCAAGGTCATCATCCAGGGCTGGGTGGTCTCAGAGCTGAAGCCTAATAACATGTCCACAAACACCCATCCCAACCCTTGAACCTGCACACATTTACAAAAAAATTAAAAAAAAAAAGTGGGCAAAAGGACCAAGGGCCTGGACCATGCAAAGTCTAAATGGTCAATAGGTACCTGTGAGGATCCAGTTAACAAAAAATTACAGATCTGCACCCAATTTGGCCACAAGAATGCTCCTGAAGAAGCTAAAAGAAATCCTTTAATAATATGAGGGACTAAATAAATTAGTTAAAAAATCTATACAAAGGAATTCTATGGTGCCATTTACAATGATACTACAGCAAATATGTAATGACATGGAAAGAAAGGACAGACAGACGTAAAAACACAGGTTATCAAACAACGTATGTGAGTGCGTGTGCGTGTAGGTGTATGAGCTCATGTAAGTTGTGTCATATACACACAGATCTAGATACAAGGCATATAAGTACATACAAACGAATGTGTGTGAAGAAATATCGGTAAATGCCCCACATACATTTCATTAACAAACAGGTTAGGATCCAAAGGCCATATTTCTAAGTCCATTTCTTCACAGACCCAAGTACCTCAGAGATCAATGTGCAGTGTTCCAGGCACCTGGCCTCGTTCCCAGGAGAGTGAGTGGCCCTCTGATGGTGCTTTCCCTGGGTACCCTCATACCCTTTTTGCCAGTACACGTTTGTCTGGACAGTTGTGAGGGAAGATCTGCAAAGTAGCCAGGATCTCCTGAGCAGCTCTCTGCAGGGGTCACCTCACCTCTCCCTCTGAAGATGAGCAGGCTCTAAGTGGGCCTTAAAGCCCATGTTCCTGTGACATTTGTATCCCCTTCACTTGCAGGGGCTTTCAGGGTCTCAAACTGCTTGCTTTCTCCCCATTATGGCAATAGGCTATGGTGTTTCATCAGTTCTAAGATGCCCTTTTCAAATGAGTTATTATTTTATTACCTCTAAGAAACGAGGGGAAGCTGCCAATGAAACTAAGTGCAATACTTTCTTACCACTTTGAAATTTTATTTTATTCTTTTTGAAAGGGCTCCTTTGGACTTAGACAAATTTTTACATATCCCTCTGGGGTATATTTAAGAAGATTACATAGGTGAAGTATATTGGATAAGGTTTTCCAAAATGTCTTCACATTGAGAATTCCGCTGCTCATCAGTTTTCAACTCTGAATCATTAACGGTCACGATTTCCCAGGCAATAGTGGCCTGTGTTCCATGGGACCGTTGGCGATGCAACATTTCTTAAATAATTCACCCTAGAACTAGGAGCCTCAGAACCAGGGGTGCAAAGTTCTTAAGTCAGCTCTGCAATTATCCAGAGCCAGCTAACTTCTGACTCCCACTTCTGGAATGTGGCTGAACAAGTCAGATTCACACCTCCAAGCCCCTCTGCAAATCCACAAAGGCTTTAAGAGTGCTTCATTTTTGCCTTCAGGGTTTTCTTCTAAGCTGCCAGCCGCCCATCCTGCAAGTTTGGTGCTGTTCTTTTGAAGTTTACACATGCCCAGGAGAGGACACCTGTGTCATGCCTGCCACTTGGCTGACAGCAACAATCAGTGGTAAAATATCTCAACTTCAGATACGTCAAAGGGTGAAAACAAAAGCACCTGAACTCTGAAGAAATACTGCAATATTCATCCTCCACTGATATGTCACACCCTTAAATTTCTCTACTTTTATGGCCATTTTTCTTCCTCTACCTGCCACAGCACATTTCGTATGATGCAAGATATTTTCTGTCACGATTTTGCTCACCACAGAATTCACCTGTATTCCATGTGTACCGATGACATATTTTTACTACTTTTAAAAATCGCCATGTCCTAATAGTAGACCCCCTTCTTACCAGCACTTTCAATACTCACTATTGTCCTATTTGTCAGACCCGATGGAGGTCCTGGTGTTAAAGAAAAAACAACTCAAAAACTAAGTACAAATAGAGCAAATAGGTGGTTAATTAATGAAAAATGAGATGCTAAAATACAGTGGGACACATGCCTGTTGGTTTTCAGAGGAAAACCTACTTCTCTGCTCATTTGTGTGTCCTTTTGTACAATAATCATGGAAGTTTTCAGATTTCATCTTAGGTGGGCTGTTATATGGAAATACCACAGACGGGGAGGGGTATGAACAGCAAACACTTAGGTCTCACTGTCCTGGAGGCCAGGAAGTCCAAGATCAAGATGCCAGCAGATTCTCTGCCTGGCTTACAGACTGCCCCCTCTTACTGCACCTCATACGGGCTTTCCTCTCTGTCTTTTGGGGTGAGAAATCAAGCTCTCTGAGGTCTATTCTTATCAAGACATTAGTCCTATCAGATGAAGGCCCCACTCTTATGGCCTCATTTAACCTTGTTTCTAAAAAGGTCCTATTTCCAAATTTGGCATACATGGGGGGTAGGGCTTCAACAGAAGGTTTTTTTTTGGGGGGGGGGTGTTGGGGAGGATACCAGTGCAAACACTCAGTCGGTAACATGGTCTTCTAGGTATACATGTTTATAGAAGTACATACGCTCAGCCATCTAAATATTGTAAAATGTTATCTGATGGTTTCCTTTTTGACTTACCTCTATTTGTGATTATTTCTACTACTGAACGGGTATTGTTTTTGTTTGAAAAAACTAAAAAAATTTTTTTGAAAACTGTTTTTATTTTTAAGTTTTTATTTTAATTCCAATAGAGTTAAAATACAGTATTATATTAGTTTCAGGTGTACGATATAGTGATTCAACAATTCTATACATTACTTAGTGCTCATCCTGGTAAGTGAACTCTTAATTCCCGTCACCTACTTCACCCATCCCCCTACACACCTCCCCTCTGGTGACCCTCTGTTTGTTCTCTATAGTTAAGGATTTGTTTCTTGGTTTGTTTCTCTGTTTTTTTGTTGTTGTTGTTTTTTGTTTGCTTGTTTGTTTTTTGAGAGAGAGAAAAAGCATGAGCGGGGGAGGGGCAGAGAGAGGGATGAGAGAATCCAAAATAGCCTCCATGCTGACAGTGGAGGCTTGAACTCACAAACTGTGAGATCATGACCTGAGCCAAAATCAAGAGTCGGATGCTTAAAAGACTGACTCACCCAGGTGTCCCCACTTTTTATTTTTATTTTAGTGAGACAGAGTGAGTGCAAGTAAGGGAGGGGGGACGGGCGGGGAGGGAGAGAGAAAGGGAGAGAAAGAGAATCTTAAGCAGGCTCCATGCTCAGCATGGAGCCCAACGTGGGGCTCAATCCCATGACCCTGGGATAATGACCTGAGCCAAAATCAAGAGTCGGACACTTAACCGAATGAGCCACCTAGGCACCCCTCTTTTTCCTATGCTCCTTTGCTTCTTAAATTCTATACATGAGTGAAATCATATGTTATTTATCTTTCTCTGACTTATTTTGCTTAGCATAATACTCTCTAGCTCCACCCAAGTCATTGGAAATGGCAAGATTTCATTCTTTTTCATGGCTGGATAATATTCCAGTGTGTGTGTGTGTGTGTGTGTGTGTGTGTGTACATGCACACATGCATGTACATGTGTTTATCACATCTTCTTTATTCGTTCATCTATTGATGGACACTTGGGTTGCTTCCATAATATGGCTACTATAAATAATGCCACTATAAACATTGAAATGCATATATATATTCCTCTGAATTAGTGTCCTTGTATTGTTTGGGTAAATACCCAGTAGTATGATTACTGAATCACAGGGGAGTTCTATTTTCAACTTTTTGAGGAGCCTCCATGCTGTTTTCCAGAGTGGCTGCACCAGTTTGCATTCGCACCAACAGTGGAAGAGTATTCCTCTTTTTCCACATCCTCACCAACACTTGTTCCTTCTGTTGTTGATTTTGGCCATTGTGACAGGTGTGAGGTGGTATCTCATTGTGGTTTTGATTTGCATTTCCCTGATGATCAGTGATACTGAGCATCTTTTCATGTGTCTGTTGGCCAGCACAGAGACATTTTATTCTCAGAAGCAGAGTGGGCCACAACTTGGCAACTCAGAAACAACTTCTCAGAGGCTGTGTGGCATTCAGGTAACACGACTGGTTAGGGTTACTTCATGAGAGCTGGCCTGCCCTGCCAGAAGCAGTGCTCACATCAGCGTTCTGGAACCTTGAGCGTCGAAAGTGATTTTATGCTAAATTCAATGTAAGCAACACACCCAAAATTTAAAGACTGTAAAATCTGAGTGTAAGAATTTGTTAGGCTCCTCTCAGCAATAAAACCCCATGATTTCTGGAGTCCAAACTTGTAAAATTCATGGGCAATTTTGGCAAGTTTTACTCTACTACTCATATCCGGGCCACTCATACATAAATAGGTATACGTGACTACTGTCCCTTCCCAAGGCACATCTCATAGGCTGGCTTGTTACAAATGTGACCTTAATGGGATAAAAATGCAAGGCAGGAGAGGAGGCACACATTAAGATCCCTACAAAATAAAAATTCTAGACAGTTTCCTAAACATCCCTTATTTTTCTAATATGCTGGACACAGTTTAGCTTTTTCTCCTGATACTGCTATTTGGACATATGTATGTTAGAACATCTGCATGGTGATGCAAGTGATACCCGCCACACTTGAATATGTTCATTATTTTTAAACCTTAGCTATATGCCAGGGCCAAGCATAGCACCTAACACAGTAAAGACTCCAAGTAAGTATGTGCTGGGAGAATGAATACAGAACATTCTGACCTGCTTTACTCAGTTACACTTGGTGATTAAACTTCACAAAATAATACAATACAGCTTTCAATCTTTTGAAAAAGTTAAAACTAAGGTCCATAGCACATAAAAACAATCTTGGACACACATTACTATATTTTGGATTTAGTTAACTTTTTATAATTCAATAGATATCTTCCTGTAAAACCACATGTGTGTGGGTGAAATTATACCATTTCAAACCTCATGATATTTCACACTCCTAAGAATGTCTAAATAATGTCATGTCTCTTCTCTACTTAATAAGCATGCCGACTAGAAACCTAGAAATGTCTTCTATATTAAAATCCAACTTAAAGTGTGCTGGCCTGCTCCATGTAAAAAAATGGACCACTCTTTGTGCCTCCATCTTTATCCTAAAACTTGAGGCTTTCCTACAAGGAAGCACAATAGAATGTTCCTCACCGAGGGAAGGGAGTGGAGGTACACTGGAGTTCACGCGTGTGATGCAAATGGCCCCTGGAAAGAAAGCTTGGTAACCGCTGCCCCCACACAAGCAAAGATAGGTTGCCAGTTGTCTTTTAAGGAGTGTGCAGAGTACAGGTTTGTTAAAAAGAGGGTAGGCCATGTCCTTGCCACTTAGTCTCTGGACAGCTAATGAGAATAAACTTCCAGACATGGTTGCATTTGGCCAGGGAAAGAAGAGACAGCTCATCTAGGAAAACGACGCTGGAGTAACCTGCTGTGCCAAGCAGCGGCAGGACGTCAGAGATGGGGAAGGAGGATCAGACGTCGTCTTCTGGCTGCTTTCCTCTCTAGTCCTGGGAAGAAACCAGCTGCAAGGGGACAGAAGTAAGCACTTACTGTGAAGAAACACAACCACCCCATCCCAGTGAGAATCTCTGAGTTCAGCCATAACAGGAGGGGAGAAGCTTGAAAAAGAGATGTTGTCTAGAACCTTCTAAGAAGCCTCTCATGAAAGCAGACTGGGTGAGTAACTTGAACCCAGGTCTGCCTCACTCTGGAGCACATGGATCTGAGCTCCACCCTCCTGGGCTGGGGAGAGCTTTGAGCACCCTGGCAGGGCAGGGCAAAAACAGGGAGTGGAAGTAGGAACCCAGATCTAGAGAGTGACATGTCTATAATGGCAACGGGAGGTGGCCAAACACCATGCTTCCTGTGGACACTGAGACGGTGGGTCCTGAGATTATTTAAAACTGCCTGCTGGGGGGCGCCTGGGTGGCTAGGTCGGTTGGGCGACCAACTTCGGCTCAGGTCATGGTCTCACGGTCTGTGGGTTCAAGCCCCGCGTCGGGCTCTGTGCTGACAGCTCAGAGCCTGGGGCCTGTTTCGGATTCTGTGTCTCCCTCTCTCTCTGACCCTCCCCCGTTCATGCTCTGTCTCTCTCTGTCTCAAAAATAAATAAATGTTAAAAAAAAAAAATTAAAAAAAAAAACTGCCTGCTGGGAAACACAAATTGGTTACTCCTTTTAATAATAAAATTTCCTTCTGCTAACTTGTGGCCACAATGTGAGTGAGCCGTGCCAGCTACTGAGAGGATTGTCCCAGGTTCAGGAGTTTCCAGCCAGAAGAATGCATGCAGCTAACACATGAGCTCCTCCATGTGCCAGGTATCAGGGACTGGGACTCAAAGAACAAAAAAGGAAGTCCATCTGTTCAGAGTTCACACATTAGTTGGGGAGACTGAGGAAGGCTTATGGGTGGAAACAGATATCCCCAGGGGCTAAGGAACAAAAAGTGGGGCACTCACTGGGTGGGTTGGACAGAATCTGAAAAGCATCTGAACAGCGGACCAGGCAAGGCATCTGGGGTCAGAGCAGCAAGAGCAGAGGCAAGGGAGTGCATAGCAGCATGGTGAGTAGGGCTTTTGGAACTGCTCTCAGGAGAGAACAGATAGGTGGCAGAAGGGTGCCTTTCTGGGGAACTTGCCCAGCCCCTTCACCTTGGGCTCTTGGAGAGCCCCAAAGAAGGTCCCTCCCCCAAACAATAATAACAGTTAAATACACGGTAAAGTTACTGTATCATATGTGTATGGGTCAACATATTTTCACAAATTTGACACACTTGTGTAACGGGCATCTAGATCAAGAAACAATACATGGTCAGCACCTGTGGTCAGGACCCCATTCGATCACTGCTCTCCCCAACGGAAGCACTATCCCAAACTGTGTGTTGGTTTCATCTGTTTCTGTACTTACTATGGGATCCTATAAGCTGTCCCCAGTGCTGGGTGTTAAGTCGGTGTGATTCAGCCACGTTGTTGCATGTAGTTAAAACGTGTTCATTCTCAGTACTGCATGGCATTCCAGCTCGTGACTATGACTGACAATCATCTTATCCGTTCTACTCTCCGTGGACATTTGGGCAGTTTCCAGTTTGGGCAAGTACATCCTGAGCTACTGTGCACACTCTGGTTAGGTGCCCACCTAGGAGAGGAAGGGCTGTGCCAAACCCTTTTTCCCTGGGCCAAACCCTTTTACAAGGTAGTTGTTTGAACTTCTACTCCCATCAGCAGAATATGGAAAGTGAAAACACTCATGTGTCAAATGAAGGGCAGATTCCACAACAGGAAATCGTTTGTGAAGTCCTCTTACTAGGAAACTTTTATATGAGCTTTTTTTTTTTTTTTTAAGTTTATCTTTAAGAGACAAAGCGAGCATACACATGAACTGCGAAGGGGTAGAGAGAGAGGGAGAGAGAGAATCTCAAGGAGGCTCCATGCTGCCAGCACAGAGCCCAACTTGGGGCTTGATCTCATGAACCATGAGATCATGACCTGAGCCAAAATCAAAAGTTGGGACACTCAACAGACTGAACCACCCAGGCACCTTGCCCCCACTTTGTTTTTTGAGCTTTTTTTTTTTTTAATTTCAGAAAAAAAAGTTCAGACTTCTCAATATTTGAAAGGAAGTTATCAAATGAGGATTTTCAGTGTTTAACACAAATCTTAATAAAAAATTGAGTAATCTCTCCTCTTCCTTGCCCTCAGGAGGGAAAAAAAACCTCATCAGATCAGAGGACTGGAGGTTTTATATTTCAAGATGATTTACCATGATAGTAAGTCTATGGTCACGAATGAAATGAAATTAGTAACATCAACCAAGCCCACTGATGGTCGCACTAACGGTCAAACGAGATAGCTCTTCCAGAGCCAAGGCTGACTACCCAATTTGCAGTGCAGGAAAAGAGTATTTTGGTTTGGGTTAAACAAAAATGAAAGGAAAATGTTAAATGGCTGAGATCTAAATATGTATGTGTCGGAGTCTTTCATAAAGAATTCTCTCAGTCTTAATTTATCCTTAAAAATCTCAGAGTAACAAGAACCAAGCTTATGTATATATGCTATTACAAAATTGAATATTGATAAGATTCTGTCTGGTTTACATGGATATCAAGAAAGATTCACATTTAAATTTCTACATGGGACTGTACCAATCAACTAGAGAAAAGCATGCCCCTAAAATAACTTTAAAATTGTAAAATTTATAGCTTACGATAAAGGAGCCACATGGAAACTTGTATGCAAATGGATATATTAAACAAAATTGCCTAGATTTGTCAACCCTACAACAGTTTAATGTATAGAATAAGGGCTAAAAAGTAGTCATTTACATAAAACATATAAAGTTTCCATATTCATATGCTTAATGCTTTTTCTTCCCAAGTAAAAGTCTGGGAAAGGAATTCATTTGAAGAGAGAACAACTCATGTCAGCAAAAAAGATGTGCCTGTGTATCTTCAATTCCTTTGCATATGCAAATGGAATTTATACATTTTATAAAAGGCCACAGGAGTAGTCCAATGGCAGTGCGGCCATAAAAAAAGTTCTTCATATATAGTTAGATTTGAAACTAAGAGATTTTATTTTGTCTCTGATCTAGGCACTGTCGTAAGCACATTATGAATATTAACTCTTCAGTCCTCAAACCAGTCTTGGGAGGGTCCTGTAATTACCCCATTTCACTGATCAAGCAACGGGAGCAGAGGAAACTTTTTATAGACAGCTAAGCTTTTGCCGTGGTAAACCTCAGGGAATGCTATCTACCTCTTTCAAAGCATATTTAACTTTCACATCTTTAATGGATGCATGACACTACCTTGCTTCTTTACACTAAGACCAATTTTTAAGGGACCTTATGGACAGATGGCTTTGGCTTTATGTGCCCAACTTTTTATTCAGAATGTTGGAGGGAAAAGGGGTTTTAGAGAATCTAAAGATTATATATGTGTAGCAACTGTGCAGAAGACTGCGTTTTTCTAAGAATAAAAGTAGTTAGGGATCCATTCTTGTGGTTATTTGTTTAGCTGTGTGAATTCACTTCCCTGCAGAGCAGGCACAGAATGCCTCAGCATCAAGCCTCTGACTCCTCCTCCCATCCTGGGATAAACAAAACATCCATTTATATTCATTTTCAAAATCAAGGCTCTGGAAGCGGTGAGGTTCAACTCTCAGTGCTAACGTCTTTAGAGTCTTCCCTGTCACCAAGCAGTGCTCCTAGGATGGCCAAATATAAGCTCTGCCTCTAAGACTCTGGGCAGTGCCAGTTTTGTGCTCTAAAAATCTCCTGGCTGGGGTACCTGGGTGGCTCAGTTGTTGGATGTCTGGCTCTTGATTTTGCCTCAGGTCCTGGTCCCAGGGTCGTGGGATCAAGCTCTGTGTTGGGCTCTGTGCTAAGCACGGAGCCTGCTTGAGATTCTCTCTCCCCCATCCCCACCCCCCAAGAAAAATAGCTCCTGGCTTCTCTGTGACACCTGTGTGATCAGTTGAACCTATAGCGCATGTGAAAAATGCCAACCATTTTTTTGCCTGCCATTTTTAAATTAGAAGTTCTCAAACTCACAGGCAGTCTTGTGAAAAAGGGTTAAGTGGGGGAAAGAGGTAGGAAAAAAA
This sequence comes from Felis catus, assembly GCF_018350175.1. Taxonomy (NCBI): domain Eukaryota; kingdom Metazoa; phylum Chordata; class Mammalia; order Carnivora; family Felidae; genus Felis; species Felis catus. The sequence goes on from NC_058374.1 coordinate 88,396,216, forward strand.
AATTTAAATGGATACAATGAAAACAAAAGTAAAATGGACCAAAGCGTTAAAAAAAAAAAAAAAAAAAAAAGAAAGAGGTAGGATTAGAGTGGATTTTTCCATGACTCCATCACCAAGCAAAGCAGAGTGGTGGTGAAGTTGCCTGTGACTAAAGAAAGGCTTTCTGGGCTTCACAACCTGCTCTCAAGGTTAAATGTGATGTGGCAGTGGTGGGTCAGTCAATTTTACTCACTAGCACACTTGACCCTCCCAAATTAAAGTATCGTGTTTTTAAGCAGGTTCACGTTTAAGTAATATACTTTTTGGGAGATAACTCTTGATCATGAGAAATCCCAAAAAGTGAAGTGGCACAACACTGTCGACCTTGAAACCTTTCCAAAGCCAACACCAGGGACACGGCGGACAAACAGAATCGGACTCGGCACAGAAGGCTGGGGGTAGTTCAAGGACACCACAAGAAACCGCCTTCGATAATGCTGCACTTGTACGTATCAGCTGTGCGTTTGAAGCCCACTTTCATCTCTTCTGTACATTGCCCTTGATGAAAAACAGCTGCAAACTTGGATTATCCACGAAGACACAAGGACATAAGTTGAAGGCCTGACGATACCAGCACATCTTAATGTAATCAAATCAGAGTTTGTAAATACATCTAGGCAGAATTGAGGGGAAGACACCGCTCTGGCACCTCGGGGCTGTGGAGGTCCCCCTGAGGGCGATTCCTCCCTTGCTGCCACCCGCAGCAGAGGTGGGGCGGTTTTCTGGAGGCCACAGCATCAGGGAGGTCACTTCTGCTGAGACACATCCACAACCAGACTTCTTTCCCTCCCGTCTGAGTCCCAGCTCCATCCAAACATTCCGTCTAGCTTGGTGGACCTCCTTAACTATTTTATTTCAATCACCCTGGAAACTGTAAAAAGAAAAAGAAAAAAATAAAGCACAGCGACAGAAGAGCAAGGCTTACTGGTGACTCTAGGACCAGCAGCACTTCCTGGCTGCTGGGACAGTGCCCCTGACCCCTTCATCACACACCTGCCACATTCCGTGTGAACACATCAAACCCTCAAGCCTGATTAATCACCCTGCCCAAGAGTCTACGGAACACAGTTCACATGACCTAAGAGCCACACGAAGGACCCTCTGAGGTCAGGATACAAGACCAAACAAAATTAACATGCCTGCCACATCCAGCGTCATAATCTGCTTCTAGTTCGGTTAACCCCAAATGTCCAGAGCGTGCATCCCAAGAACCTCCCCCTTCGATGTGGATCAAAACGGTGTGTGTCCAACGGGCTCTGCATCTCCCCCACCTCTGAGAATATCACGAACCGTTTCTACAAGTCAAATAGCCTTGGGACTGCAGAATCATGCTCCAGACGAGTAAGTCTCTGGGAACTTAGAAGTTTTAATGATTCGGCCATAAATGTTTCTTCACACATCATAAAAAGAAATTTTAATTTGACCTCAGAGTAAGAAATACATTGTTAACTTTCCAGTGATGTTCTAACTCGTTTAGATCACGTAAAAGGTACCACAACCCCCAATGCACTGAAGTGTTTCATAATTAGTTCTAGGGAACTGATGTTCCAAAAAAAAAAAAAAAAAAATGAACTGGTGGGATTAAATGCACATAAAATTATAAGGTATGCACTGTATTTTATATTGCTGTGGGATCACTTTTCATCCTGATTTCAGAACCTACAGAAAAAAATCTCAAGGGAGGTGTCCTACACATTTCATGTAGGAGAGATTCAGAGACATCACGTGAGGGGTGTGGGATCACACAGCTCACGCCTGGGCTGGGCTGAGAGAAGTCATCACACCAGTGTTTTCCTCTCCCAATTGATATTATTTTTAAGGTTTTATGCTATCTACCTCCTAATTCTCTCAAATACTTTACCACAAAGGCTTCACCGCAAGGTTATGTTATACTATAAATCCCTTAATTCTCTCCAAAACTTTACCACAAAGATTTGCATCACAGATCATGTGACTATTACTACTGGATTTATTCATTTCAAAGAGTACATTTTTAGACTCCTGGCAGTATAGGAAGTTGGACAACCAGGATATTTCACGTTCTGGTCATGTACACTCCTGTTGTCCGGGGAGAACAGTTATTAACCAGAGAAACGCATATGTGTTACCAGTAAGGATTAAAAAGAATGGGAACAACAAAAACAAAAGAGAATGGAGACATGGTTTGCACCTTTTGGAAATTCAGATGTTAGGCTCAGTTCTATGGGCTAAGAGCGTCCACATTGATTGCTCAAGAGTAACATAAAAATACATGTTAATCTTCGGAACATTAGCAGTGATTATCAAATTAAAAATAAGAAAATAAATCTCTGTGGTTTGCAGGCCAGTAGGATTTGAAGACTGATTCATCAAACAAAAACCAAATGAGAACTATGTGCCACAAAAGAATTCTGCATACAGTTTTCATTTAATCATTCCACCCACCTTCTGAGGCTTCCTAAGCCTGTTACGGGTGACGAAGCCGGGGACTATAGGAATCACAGACACAGTTACACGACAACGCTGAGATCAGAAGCCAACACACGTCTCATTCCGAACATCGGAAAATAGACCACCAGTATTTAGGAATCTGATACATGTCAGCCTTCCCGTCCCTCCTTAATAATGTTTTGATCTTTCTGGGCCATTCTTGTAACATGAAAATGTGAAACGATTTCAAAATAAAAAAAAGTTAACCTGCTACTTCTCATTGCCTTTAGTGGGAAAACAGGAAATGGTTTTCCCTAAAGGGTAAGGAGGTGATGAAGGCAGGGTGCAGTCGAGGCACAGGCAGGCAAAGGGCTATGATAGGCTTCAAGGGAAGGTGGAAGGGAGAGTACTGTGTGGTAATGATCCAGACGTCAATACAAATTCTGGTTCTTTCATCGAGCCAACAAATCCGGCTTCAGTATCTCCTCTGTGCTGGGAACTGGCCACGTGAAGCGACTAAGGAGCCTGCCCTCCAGGACTCAGTCTGGAAGGGGAGAGAGCGATCGTGACCAGCAATACAATACCATACGCCGAGAGCTAGAGGTTTCTACACGGCTCTGCAAGCACCGGGGACTGACCCCCTCCCGGGAGACTTAGGGGACACCTCCTAGAGGAAATGACACTTATGTTGGGGTCTCAAAGGATGGGAAACAGTTTTCCTGACAGAGGACAGGGGAAGGGCCACCCAGGCAGAGCATATTTCCAAAGGCAAGGAGGTCGGGGAGATCGAGGTGCATCCCAAATATGGAAGGTAGCTCTCCGCTTGCAGCCTGAAATGCACGGTGGTGTTGGTAGAGGCAACAGAGAAACGATGCAGGAGAGGTGGACGGGGACCATGATTCTGGCTCGACCACGTGTGACCTGCATTGTGCACACGATGAGGAGCCAAAGGACTTAAGGCAGGGAAGTGATACAGTCGATGATCAGATCACTTGGGTGGCTTTGTGGAAGATGGACTAGAAAAAGCCAGACAGGTAACAAGGAGGCCAGCTGTTTTGAACTCTACTCGGAAGGATGACCCTTGCAGCCTGAGTGGTCCTTGGTGACCTGCTCGTTTAGCTTCCCACTGTAAAGTGACAAACTGAGGTCTGGAAAGGTTAAGACACCTGCACAAAGACACCCAGCCAGCAAGTAACAGAGCCAGGACGGGATCCCTTCCCCCTGACTAGAGTGCCAAAAAAAAAAAAAAAATGAGAGCCCTCAAGTCTGGGGTTCCTAGGAGTGGCTACAAGTTTATCCACTTGAAAAAGACAACAGAAAGGCTAGAGAACAACAATCAGTCAAAGAGTGAAGAAATATTTTTACATTGAGCCCGGATTCCTGCTGTCATTCTATACCAGAGCAACACAGCTTAGCTATTGAGTAAAACAAACCAAACAGACAAGGGAATTGAGGGGAAAGTGCACAGCCACTTTCTAAATCGACCAAAGTAATCAAACCTTGACTGTCCACGCACACTGAAATTCAGAGCCATGAGCAAAGTCCTTTTGGGTAGCCTGGGTCAGTTTGTTTCCTAAGAGCAGAGGGTCACTAGCTATGTTGTCTAGAAAGAAAGCCAGTTGGCAAGACAATACTTCAGCCACAGAACTACTCGTCACGCTGTTCAGTCCCCAAAAATAACCAAAGTAACCTAGCGTGATTGCCACTGTTGCTCAAGTGAGATTCTAAGCCAAACACCCTCCCCCTGGAACTTGAGGATAGGGAATTAGGTCTGTTCTCTTTTCCAGAAAACTCAATTCTCTAGGTGAAGCAAAAATGCTCAAGATCTGAAAAACCCAAACACCTTCCTCTAGCCCACTCGTAATTTCACTCTGAAGAGGGAGATTTAAACTGGGAGCTTATTTTCAGGATAGAAACAGTCTTTCAGACGCCTGCATGCTTTCCCAAAGGGCCTCTGAGACTTCCTAACCGTGCGTCAAGTGGTGGGGTGTCAGCAGGATCTGGGGCTGCCCTCCTCCCCAGCACGGAGCCCCCATTTTGAGTTAAAGTGAGCAGCAGGCCAAGGAAGAAAGGTATCTGTGTGATTCAACACCCCATTTTGTATTGCGCATCCCAAACTGTTAAACGAAACAGAGCACATCATGTCTTCCATTGGCTACAGATGGGAGAGAAACAGCCACAATAATAAATTCACGGAGGTGGAGTGTGTCGTCACACGTGTTGCCAGGATGTGTGATCGGAAGGTGCGTGGGGGGGAGTTAATACATATGTCACCCGACTCTCGTGGGCCTGCTCCCATGTCAACAGCATCATGTTCCCCCACCACAGCGTCAACACCATCCCTGATGCCACGGCGCTCCGCCAAACCTACGTGACTCTTACCAGGTACTGGAGTCGCTGGCGCTCAGTCTCAGGGGTAAACTCTGAAGACATGGGGATGATTTCTCCATTTCTGATGATTATGGCCCTAAAATAGTTAAGAGAAATACGCATTGTCAGTAGCCAATCTCGTAAGTACCTCAATTTTATAACTCCGGAGCTTGGTTTTGAAGACCGAGGAAATGCCCAAGGGACACTTTTTCTAACAAGCTGCATGGCAACATTCTCTTTTCGAGAAAACTCAAATCTCTAGGTGTAGCAGAAATGCTCAGCTCTGGATCCCTCACCAAAGTAAACATATGGCTACGTTTACTTTCTCTGCTGGCTGGAACCATGTCTTAACGCCCAGCACCAACCTTCCTACTTGGCACATGGTACACACACTCAGCGAACAAGTGGATGAAATGAATGATGTAAATTGACGCTTCCTCTAGACCAGTGCTCTCCAACAGAACTTTCTGTGACAATGGATATATTTTAATCTGTGCACTCCAACATGGCAGCCACTAGCCACATCAGGGCAACGAGCATCTAAATTACATTTAAATTAAATTAAATTACATTTTGTTTTACCTAATTTTTAATTAACTTATCTTTAAGTTCAGGTAGTCACAAAGTGGCTAGTGTTTCATGGAGTAGATAGTACAGCTCCAGGTCTGTGTTACGCCCAGTGTCGGTGGGCCGGTAGCACGGGCCTCACTGGGGAGCTTATTAGAAATGCAGACTCCCAGGTTCCACCCCAGACTTGCTGTATCAGAATCTTCATTGTGATTCATAGGCACATTAAAATCTGAGAACACCTGACTGAGACTCATGAGTTTCTACGTAGTATCCTGGATCCAGGAAAAAACACTCATCTCATCCTGAAGCTTAGGAAATTCATATGCTTCCAAAAATTTGCCCCAAGAGCTACTGCTGACTCAAGAATGTGAGAGAATAGACATCCCTAAGGGAGCTATCTATGGAAGAGGCTATAGCATGGATAACCATGGAGCAACCTTTCCTAGGCCTATTCCAGATGGAGCTTCCTGTTCCTAGATCTTATTCCAAAGTGGTTCCGAACAGCCACTTTCTAGCCATCAATTGGTTGAAGTGGCTTGGGAATTGCATTCGATATGAACTCAACAGCTCCAACAGTTCCAAGTACCAGGGAGCCGGAGACTTGGAGACTGAACACACTTCTCTGTAAAGAGCCACAAGCACGGGAAGTGCCTTCGATGAGCTCAACTCTGGGTGGATGCCTCATGGACTCTAGGGTCAGCTGCACTCTTTGTGCCAAGAGGCCCCAGGCACCCCTCCCTCCCACCATAAACATAGTCTCCAAGGGCACCCAGGTGGCTCAGTTGGTTAAGCATCTTACTTTGGCTCAGGTCATGATCTCACGGTTCATGAGTTCAAGCCCTGCAATTGGGCTCTGTGCTGAAAGCACACTTCCAATGCTCTGTCCCCTCCTCTCTCTGTCCCTCCCCTGCTTGCACTCTCTGTCAAAAATAAACACTAAAATATATATATATATATATATATACACGTGTATATATATATATACACGTATATATATATATACACGTGTATATATATATACACGTGTATATATATATATATACACGTGTATATATATGTGTATATATATATATATATATATATATATAAATAAAGTTAGTCTCCAACACTGAAGCGATCCCAATAAATGGCTGCAGCTCTCCCCCAACCCCTCACCCACCTGTGCCCAGTTGTTGCTGTCATGGAGACTGGGAGGGCAGGTAAGGGAGAGGGTGATAACAAAAATCATGGGGGCTTTAGAGGATTAACGGGTCTAAAACTAGTGGAAACTATGAGAAGATGGAAAATGTTAGGGGAGCTGACTGGGAAGAAGATGTAATATTTGTATCATCACTTCCTTTATTATGATGCCAAAAATAGGAAAAATTAAAAGTTCCTTCTTATAAATCTGTTGTCACTTATAAAATGCAATTCTCCCCTCCCAAGAAAGGTGATATCCAGCATTCACAAATAAGTGTGTTTATTCAAATGGTCTTTGTCCTAATGTATCAGTTAAGACTAACTTCCAGAATAAGGGAATAAGGGTTTTGAATGAGGATGGAGAGATTTGGCGAGCTTGAAAGGAAGGTCTAGTTTAGGGCCTAATCTCACACTAGCAAGAAGGACCCTGAGATCTGGGGTGATGAGAGCGAAAGTCATTAGGTAATAAATTCCAAAGGCAAACTTCAATTTCAAAATTTTGCTTAAAGCTAGTCTTAACTCTTTCTCTTCCCTTTTTCTACATGGTCCCTGAATTCCAGCTTCCAGGCTCTGACTAGGAAAGTTGGCTATCTGGGAGGGATGTAAAAGATAATGAGTAAAAGGGGGGCACCTGGTGGCTCAGTCAGTTAAGCCTCTGACTCTTGATTTTGGCTGAGGTCATGATCTATCTCATGGTTTGTGAGATTGAGCCCCGCATTAGGTTCTGTGTGGACAGTGGGGAGTCTGCTTGGGACTCTCTCCCTCTCTCTCTGGTCCTCCTTGACTCATGCACTTTCTCTCTCAAAATAAATAAATAAATAACTTAAAAAAGAGAGAGAGAGAGAGAGTGAATTACACTTGGGTGGATGAAAAAACTATCCATAGCAAAGGCCTCAAAATTTTTCTTGGTAACAACATTATTATCTGTAATTGTCTAATTGTATAGAGTCTGGACCATCCAGAATCCATATGCCTTTTCACTGGTTATTACAAAAAGACAATGGATGTAAAAGGATGTCATTCTGACTGAGTCACCACTAAAAAAGTGACTTGAAAGATTAAGGCAAACTAGGCAGGACCCTTGGGCTTAGTGGGCAGGGAAAGAGAACACAGCAAAGGCACCGGCCACCACTATGTTTAGTCTGTTTTTTTTAATTTCAAATTCACACAAAGGGAGGAGGAGCATTCAATTCCAATGTTCATGGCTGAACAATGTTCATTCCAATGTTAGCTCACCCTAGCTAATTACTTTCTTAAATAGATCTTTATATCCAAATCCATCTACGTACAGAGCATTCTTCATTTCTGTTTGAACTACCAAGTTCTTCCTTCATGAGACACCCATGGATTAAAGATGACAGCATGTTTGGCAGTCAGACTTTCCAGTCCCTAAACTATGATGCCTCTTCCTATGCTTCCTGGCTTCCTTTTGATCTTTCTCTCTTTCATCCCTCTGATCTTGGGATCAATGTGTCAGAGTGCTGGTCTCCAATCTGGAGTAGGGCAGCAAGAGGGAATGGGTTTCAAAGGGAACAGAGTGCATGTGAAGGCTGACAAATCTTGCACTAAACAACCAATAAACTAGATTAATGCTTTAAAGCCACATTCTGTCATCAGAGGATCCTTGTATACTTTCTATCTTCTACTTCAGTATTTTATGAACTGTTTTTCCTAAGGAAAATTATTTAGAACAAACAGAAAAAAGCTGTGGCAATAATAAGAATCAAGGAGAATTAGGCATATGCCCCGGCCTTTCTTCTGGGCCCTCAGATCTGGACCTCTAGATAAGACTACGGTCAGATTTTGAATGACATTCCATTTACTTACTCAGAGATTGGCCAGAGATTAAGTGAGGAAGCTCCTAGGCGCTGGGGTAATTTAACCAACTGGCAACCACTTCCTACCTGGTATCCCCTTACCATAAGAGTTGGAGGGTGGGGGGTTCTAAGCATATTACCCAAAGTTAAGGTCAGCCTTTCATCCACAGAGACTGAAACTGAAATTTACATGCTTTCATTTCTTGTCCGTAGCATAGATGGAAATTACTTGTAACATGGTAAATGGTAAGGTCTAACGTGTTCTTCGGACCCAACTGCAAGGGGATGGGAGGAGAGGAGGTAAAGCAAAGACATTAATAGTTTTTTAAATGTTTTTGCACCCTCCGCAAACATTAGCCACAGGAGAGAATAAACGTTAATTTATTGCTGGTGAGAATTTTGAGTTCAGAAAATTTTGAGTTCTTGAAAACTTTGCTGCTTCCATCCTCTAATGTCACAGTTTGGAGTCCAAAAGACCTACCTTTTGTCCCCCAAGTTAGTCAAATTGTTAACTGATCAAGAGAAAAATAAGGGGTCAAATGAGGTGCTCACTTTAAAAATCCACTCAATTTTACAACTTTTCTTACAGGGATCACACCAACTCACATTAAATCCCACCTCCAAGCAGGATTGACAATCTCCAGGGGCATTTGACAAACAAGCAAAGGGAAAAAAAATGGGTAAAAGATATGAAGAAGCAACTGACAGAAGGGAAAATGCAAATGTTCAATAAACACATGAAAAGATGCTCAATCTCACTCGTCCAGGAAAATGCAAATTAAAGTAAAAATAACATATAACTTTTGCTCATTGGATTGGCAAACGTTTGCTGAAAAATTAAGAATGTGTAATAGTTCAGGGCAAGAGGAAAAGGCCATTCTCATAATTAATGGGAATGTAAACTGCTATACCTTTTAAAACTATTATAATGATGTAGTCAATGGTTCAGTCATCCTACTTTGGGGACTATATTCTAAAAAAATAGAAGATTCTGTCCATAAGATACGTGGACAAAAATTCACACTTGACATTATTTGTTGTGGCAAAGACTGGAAATAGTCTCAATGTCTATCAAAAGGAGAAATACTGAAGAGTTTCATTTATAACCAGTAAGATATTACGCAGTCATTAAAAAAATAAAAAAGTTCAGTATGTTTTGTGACCCGGAGGTACCCCTGATGTATTGTTAGGTGAGAAAATCAAGTTGCAGAGTAGTATGTGGTATAACCCCATTTTTGTAAAAACAAAACCTCCATACAGACACCCCACACATGAGGATTCTGATCCCAGGCCCAAACCCGGTGAGCTCCTCTAGGCTCTGCTGTGGGCGATTATGAAGGGGGTACCAGGCAGGTACCGCACTGGACCCCGTACACAGCCACGGCACTACAGTATCCACGGGAGCTGCAGGCAAGGGCTCTCCTCTCCACCCTCCCCACTGGCCACGTTTATGAGCAAATCCGCATTCCCAGCCCGGGCAGCTCGGCAGGAGTCGTCCTGGCCCCGGCACCTATCTCCATTGTGAGTCGGTACTTTTCCACTCGGAATCCTTCCCCTTCTCCGTCCCCCACACCACGAACCCCTGGTTTAAAACGCAGAGGCCTTTTGTCCAGAGCTCCTCAGCAGTGAGAATATTCCCTCCTGTCTGTGCTCCATGTCAACTGACCCTCGCCTGCCCAGATGCCCTTCAGTGAGGAAAATGGAACACGGGGGAGCTGGCACTTTTCTTTTTCTTTGCCTCTTGCCTGTAGGATCACAGTAAGTGAATAAAGGTTGACTGCTGCCTTCAGTTTGGCTCATTGCCCTAATTGGACCACCTTGACAGCTGGCTGCTTGACAGTATAAAAGTACATTTGATTGAACAGGGAGAAAGGCACGTAAGTAGGAGCATTAATTTTTCTTCAATTATCTTTTTGTTATTTGACTGCTGCAGGAAATGTATGTTCCTTTTGTGAAGTTTAAAGAGGAATTTATTTGCCTAGATTTGGCCACATATTCACGGAAGTCCTGAAGTCCTACTAAATGCAGATTCGTTTTTGTACCACGACCAATCTTCGTGAACCCTGTGTGCCCCAAGCCCTAGTCCACAGAATCCCACCCGGTGACCCAATCACACATCAGAGGTCATTAGTCAGAGCTCAGGCATGAGTGCAGAAGCATCCTGTAGCTGTGTTGGGAGCCACTAACTGAGAAGCCAGTGGCTACACTGTGTTATGAAAAGTAAGAACTGGTTAAGCCCCCAAATGTCTTTATTATGTACATTGTTTTCAGAAGAAGATGACAGTCTGGAGAATCACAGGGCAAACGCAGGAAAACTTTTGTAGCACTCCCCTTCTGTAACCCTGGGGAAACTCCCCTTCTGTAACCCTGGGGAAACCTTACAAGCCCATGCTCAGACAGGCACATTCCAGAACAGATTACCTCTCAGCCCTTCTGCACCCCCCTTTAAGGTAAAACCTTTGGCCTTAAAACCAAAGAAAATCCCCAAATTCACAGTTAAATGATTTTGCAAAGAGGTGCCATATCTGATGTGGTATAGAATTTTCAGCCTCAATAGAAGGCCTTATCCAAGTGGCACAAAGAGAAAGAAAAAATGGATATAGACTTATACTTATCAATATAGACTATATGTATGTGTATACATGCACGTGCACACCTCTAAGTTTAACACTGGTACACTCTATAGAGCAGAAATGGAAAAGAAATACAAAATTGCCAGGCTGCTGCATTTAAAAAAGCAGGTGACGGTGTCCAGCAGCCTAGTTTCCTTGGAATAAGAGATATAAAAAGTGTTCCAAGCAAAACAAAAGTTAGGGATCAAGCTCATTCCTGAAGTCAGAATTGAAACGACGTTGCTTCATCTTACCACCCCTTGATTTCTTCTCTCTGAGGCATGGAAATCGTGTGCCAGCAAAGGAAGTGATTGGAAGCTCACGTCTGAAAGGGCGCTGACGGCCCAGAACTTCATTCCAGTCTCTGCTTGTTAAGAGGTCAGCCAGCCGTGCAGCATGGAACCCATTAAATACGTGTAAATGTAGGACACACAAATAGGCAGGAGGAAGGTCCTGCACGATCTACCCTTTCTAGGGGGTTGTAAGTTCTGACAGTTGACCCAGGAGGGGATAACGTGAAAGCGAAAGCACGAAACGACACACACCGTGGGGCGATGGCTAATTGCCGAACCCTCCCCCAGCTCAGAAAGCCCGTGGCATCGGAGAAGGGCACGGACACGCGCACCATCAGCGGCGGTGAGGCTGCGTGGCACGGCAGAAGTGGAAGTGGCCTGGGGGTGAGCATTTGGAGGGGCCAGCCCCACCTCGAGCTTGTCTTTAGCTCCAGGCCTCCGTGTCCCTGCCTTGAAAAAGAAGAGAGGGGCCCAGCTCATTCCCAGGCACCTTTCAAGTCTAAATTTAAACGATTCTTAAAATAAGTCTGAGGTAGGTGGGGGAGAGAAAGAGGGACAACTGTTCCAGTTACTGCTTCTCTTCTCTTCAGGAGGGGGCCACCGCCACAATTTACATTCGAATAAATATAAACCAAGCCAGAAGTGCCGGGATGGGAAAAGTCACCCTTGGTGCAGCTCTTAAATCATAAAGGACAGGGAGCCCATTACTGGGCAAGCCCCCCAATGTCATTTCACTGTTGTCACCCGCCCCCTTGGAGCGCAGGGCTGCAAACAAAAGGCACCTTCGACACCGTTAAGAGTATTCATGGGATGCCCTGATTCCATTACACACTTTTTCAGCTGAAAGTGATTCGAAACGCAACATTAAACTGCACATTTCCAGAATGGAGGAGAAAATCGGATACAAGGCGACAAAGAGAAACCATTTGGAAAACCCTTTTTGACAGTGTATATCAATTCCCAAGTACAGGGAGGAGTCATCCATTTTGTCAAGAAGCATCAGACCTTGTGAGTTCTGTTCGGATGCAGGAGTGTCTCCTTCAAAAGTATCAGAAATGTGTCGATGGAAAAGAAAGCAGGGCAGCTGACGGAACAAGCTGGGGTTACCACCGGCAGAGGACAGGCAGGCTGTCGAGGCTAATTAGAGGTGTCAGGAAATAGCTGAAGGGAAAAAATAATCCCAGGAGCCTAGAATTAGTTTGGGTGTGTTTCTAGTCATTCCATTTTCAGAATGGATACTAAAGAAAAAGTTTGCAAACACAATGATTCATTTAACAGAACGTCAAGTACGCAGTTAAGTTTCTCAGCAAAAATAGTCACCAAAAATGGCCGGGAGAAAAAAATTCCCAATCTTTAAGTAGCAGTAAAAAATAAGGGACCATTCGTAGAGCAGTAACTGAATCAGATGTTCCTTGTTTTTCTCACCACTAGCCCAGTCTGTATAATAATTTCTCAATGTCCTAATCCTGCCACTTTCTACAAACATCTTGCTTTACCAGCAACCTTCATGAAACCCAATGCACAAGAACAACATTTTCCAGACAAAGTAAAAGCCTCATAGTCATTAAAGAAAACTTATTGAGGTGTTTATTATTTCTGAAAACAAACAAACAAAAAGACCAGGGGTCCATCTATAAATTAACAGTGGGGTTCTTTGTTCTACTTAAAAAAAAAAACCCTATGATCCACATTCCATAAAATGCATCCTTTTAAAGTGTGCCATTCAGTGGTTTTGGGTACATTCACAAGGTTGTTCAACCATCACTACTACCTACTCCTGGAACATTCTCATCACATCAGAAAAAAAATCCTCACCCTACTGGTACCCATTAGCAGTCACACCCCTCTCCTCCACATACTCTCAGGCCCTGGAAACCACTAATCTCCTTTGTTTCTATGGATTTGAGAATTCTGATATCATTTGCCAATGATATTGTATAAAGGAGATCGTGTAATATACAGCCTTTTTTTAAAAAAAATTTTTTTTCAACGTTTATTTATTTTTGGGACAGAGAGAGACAGAACATGAACAGGGGAGGGGCAGAGAGAGAGAGGGAGACACAGAATCGGAAACAGGCTCCAGGCTCTGAGCCATCAGCCCAGAGCCCGACGCGGGGCACGAACCCACGGACCGCGAGATCGTGACCTGGCTGAAGTCGGACGCTCAACCGACTGCGCCACCCAGGCACCCCTATACAGCCTTTTTGCCTGGTTTCTTTTACTTAACACAATGTTTTCAAGGTTTACCCTTGTTATAGCATGCATCAGTACTTTATCCTTCTTATGGCTAAATGAATATTCCACTGTATAGATATACTACATTTTGTTTATCATTCATCAGTTGATGGGACATTTGAGTTGTTTCCACTCCTTGATTATTGTGATTAACACTGCTATGAACACTCATTTACAAGTTTTTGTGCAATTATGTTCTTAATTCTCTTGGCTACACGCCTGGGAGTGGAACTGCTGAGTAACATGGTAAGTCTATGTTTAATCTTTTGAGTAACCGCCACTTGGTTTCCCAAAGTGGCTGCGCCATTTTACATTGCCAATGGTGGGTTTTAAAATTCTCTCTTCAAGTACCGCAGAGTTCAAACTAAATTTATTTCTGAAAAATCCCACAGTCATTTCTCATTTTACACAGTTTTAAAGTACTCTGCTGGAAAGTGTTGCCTGTATGCTTGGATTTCAGTGCACACACTCAACGGTTCATTTTCCATTTACCTCAGAGGATATATATTTATATATAAAACAAAACATATATTCTGTTCTTCTCAAGTGCAGGGTCAATACCTATAATCCACAGCAATGCACAGCCCCCCCAGCACAAATGTGAACAAACATTTCTCGAGCTCCAAAGCAAGCACATTTTTCTCCCCATAGCAAGTAGCCAGACTGGGGGAGGCCACCAAAGACATTTATTTTTTTCTCTACTGTAGTCATTTTTGGAGTATGATGGATTCCCCCCCCCCCACCCTTAACAAAATAATAAATGATGACTACAGTAGCTCACTGTTTGTGTGCCAAGGCAGGTAGGACACACGGGGTCTGGGAAGCCATCTCTTCTTTACTAATGCTCTGCATCAGTCACACCCAGGTTACAGTTGTGTCCAATTCCGACCTCTTCACTTTAAAAAGGCAATGCAATGGACCAACGGAACAGAATCCCACAAAGAGAAATAAAAACAGTTCATGGGGGTGGCAAATAGATGCTTTGAAGGAAATTAAAGCAACTGTGGCATTGTAGCCTGAAGGAAAGAATGAGAAACGATTTGATCATACTCTCCTTCACGCAATTTGAAATGGTTTTATTCAAAGAATGGTGGGTGACCAGTTCTTCACGCTCAGACTAAAGCGAACAAGAGGAAATTCTATTTAAATCAAATCAGTAAGATTCTATGGTTGCAAATGGGAGAAGAGTTTTCAGATCTTCACATTATGGATTGATCGAAGCTCGTGGGTTTCCATCCCTGGAATTCAAAATGACATGAGGGGTGTTTGTCTATATTTGTCTGCCAAGAGTCTGGAGGCATCCTTCACTGTTTTTCTTTACGGTGCTAGAAATCAAGAACTACATCTACTCTGTGAGGGCAAAGTCAGATGCATGAACAATTCACTCTAGACTGTGTAAGAAGGTCTTGCAACCTATACAGTATAAGTGAACAGAGCATCCTCATGACCATGGCCCCTGTTCAAACTAAGCTGCATGACTTCACCTCATGGGGCAGGTGGGCTTACTTGAGGCTCATGGATAAGACAAGAGGCTAGATGCCTTCCCTATAAGGCCTCTTTGGTCTACCTTCTCATAGTTACCCATGTCAGTTCCTCACACAACGAAGGCTTGGGAAGCCCATCTCTCATTTACTGAACATAACCATCAGGTGGGTTTGGGGAGCCAGTGGAAGTGTAGTGGAAAGCAATCAGGGCTTGGAGTCCAAAGTCTAGTTCAAGCTATGAACTCGCTATGCTAGGAAAATCAGCCACTCCGAGACTTGATTTTTCCCATGTGAAAAATGGGGCAGTACCACTTTCTTCAGATTAGATGAATTAAATAATGATGCTGATTGAATCATTAAAGGAAACTCACATATCCCAAAGTCAAATTAAAAGTTACTTAGAATTTGTTATTTTGTACAATAACTCTCCATAATTGTGACCCTAAGGAACTGTATAAATGAAAAAACTGTATTCAGTGGTCTCACTTAGGCTCTTGTAATAAAATGGTATGATTTCCCATGGGCATTTCCAGTCACATGTTCAGATACTCCATAGAATATTCCAGAATTCCATAGAAGAGAGATTGACAGCATGGTATTGGTGCGTTCCTGTTTCTCTTGATCACTAGCTTTAAAACTCCACCCTCTTCATTAATATTAATGCCACAATCTCCTTAATATTCTTCTAAGCATATGTGTAATATAAGATTTTATCTTGACTAAGATATATAAAAGGTTCCCATGCCAAATTCCCTCTTCTTACACAAATTCTTAACCTATAATTTACCTGAGGCTACTACAACTGTGTAAATGGAAAATAAGAGTCTGGACTATATCTGTGGGAATAGATAGAAGTCTTAGAAAATACATTAAAAATTTTTATTCTATCTGTATTTTTTATATGCACATAATTTTTTAAATATATTCTCCCAGGTAAAGGAAATGAAAGGTCTGGGAATCCACTGGCATTCCCAAGTTGGTCACTGGAGGGTGACAATGTTATTAATGGCAGGGAGACAGAAGAGACGCCAATCTGGTGAAGACGATACTACATTTTGATTCTGTAAGTTGAATTTGGGACATGTGCCAAATGTCCAAGTAGAAGGACTAGGGAGCACACAGCTGGAAATGTGGGTGTGCTGCTCAAGAATGAGGTCAGTGCTAGAAAAACAGATTTGAGACTAGTCAGGTTTACATGGTAGTCAAAACTAGGGAATTGAAACAAGTGTTCCAGGAAACGTATATAGAAAAGGTGGGTATAAATAGGAAGTGAGAATCTAGAAAGATGGGTCTAATGGGGCGCCTGGGTGGCTCAGTTGGTTAAGCATCTCACTTCGGCTCAGGTCATGATCTCACAGCTCGTGATTTTGAGCCCCACGTCAGGCTCTGTGCTGATGGCTCAGAGCCTGGAGCCTACTTTGGATTCTGTGTCTCCTTCTTTCTCTGCTCCTCCCCCCACTCACACTCTGTCTCTCTCTCAAAATAAATACACACGAAAGGAAGGAAGGAAGGAAGGAAGGAAGGAAGGAAGGAAGGAAGGAAGGAAGGAAGGAAGGAAGGAAGGAAGGAAGGAAGATGGGTATATTCTTTCATTTACCTGGTGAACTCTTCACAGTGTAAGTCAATAAATTGAAGTTGCCCTCTATAGTGTTCTCCACAGAATACTCTTCTGAGTGGTAATAGAAAACCACCACCCCCCTCCAAAAAAAAAAAAAAAATTCATGCTCAGAGAGTCTGGGAAACACTTTTCTCTGCCCCAGGGCTTTTCTGAGCCTTTAATATACTAATATGGGTTGTTGTTCTCCAAGAGTAGATATCTATCTATACAATAGTCCCAAATGTGACTAGGAGAGGAACAGCTCTTAACATCTCCTCACTTTTCTATCAGGTGTGGGTTAGACTCAGGGACAGATGCACTTGACTGAGCTGCAGCCTAGGGACACAGTAGGCTTCACTACTGGTGGCCTCACGTCCTACTCCCAGAAGGCTTGTCAGGTAAGAGTCCAGGGCTGCTCTCTCTGGGGAAAAAGCCACACCATGCATCTCTCTCTCTGACTGACTCCATTTTCTTTTCTGAGATGTGCTTCATTCACAGTCACAGTCACAGGAGTAAAAGGGGTAGAGACTGGGTGGAGGCTGCCTCTGAAGAAAGCTAAGCTCTCTCTCCCTCCCCACTCTTTGCCTTTCTCCATTCTGGCTCTTCTCTAAATAGTTTGCCAAGTGAGAAAACCCGGGGCGTGTTCCTGCTACTCTGACTTCAACTGGTGGTTCTGACTGGAAGCTTGAGGGCTTTCTTGTTCTGGTTCTCATTTTATTTCTGTATTTGCTGCCTCTCTGGAATGACTTTCTCTCATCACCAGGATTAGGGGGAAAGAGGCACACAGGCTGTTCTGGTCCTAAGCCATGCACCTGACTCTAGCTTAAACAAAAGAAGACTTCAACATGTTCCAGCAGGGCTCAGGAAGGGACTGCAGTGTGATCGAAGGCCAACATTCGTTACTTATAAAACGTGCTCCTCTATCCATAGATTTCTTTAGTCATCTTTTTTGAGAATAGTAAATCCAGACTAGATCCTGGTAATTAAGAGTTTCCAGGCCTTGGCCACGCAGCTTCTTATTCCTCCCCGGACCTTCCACAAAAACCAGATTGAACATTAACTCACCTCTGCAGAATGGTGTTGCCCCTGGCCAGCTTCCCAAATGGCTCTCATTGCACAGATAGGAAATCTCTCTGACATGTACAGGTGAAGACACATATTTTGGACTTTATGTTTTTGCCCTTTTGCAAACACTCAGACCTCAGTACGGAGTTAAGATCCCATTACTTCTGACGGGAAGCCCAAGGGTGGACAGTACGACCAACCTATCAAAAATGTTCACAAAACTAAAACCCAAAATTGATTTACGCTTATGGAATGTGGTGAAGACAACAGAACTGGCCTGCTTTAGTTTTATTTGAAAAATAGAGGTGACTGAGGAAGAGACTAATCGGCTGCCTGAGAGCAAAGGTGGGACGCTGACAGACAACAAAAGACATACTATGTTATTGTTATTTTATCTGTTAGACTGAGAAAGGGGAAACAGCCTTGAGTAAAACAAACAAACAAACAAACAAACCAAAAAAACCCCATAAAAAACTAAAGCCCAAGACAGAGGAAACCATTTCAGAAGAGGGTTCTACCACAATAAATGGGATCAAGTCCTCTGGCTTCAACAGATTTACATCTCAGGGCCCTGAAATCCTCAAAAATGAAGCTGTGACAGTTCTGTCAGGGATTGGGGAGGAACTGCAGGGAAGACATGTGCCGAAGATTAAAGATAGGAAGTCAGATCCGAGTTTCAATGAGACAATGGATTCGGTCAGCTGAGGAGGAGGGGCTTGGTATCAATCTGGAGTAAGATTCTAGAGCAGGCCAATAAAGAAAAGGCATATGAGGGCTAATAAAGGAAAGCCCTGGTCCTTGGCGGTCTGCCCAGATCCTCTCAGAGAGTAAAGCATGTCATTTCCAACTCTCCCCCCATCCCTTTTTTGGTCCAAGTAAAAGAAATAGTGCACGCAGAGTATCAATTTGGACTTCAGAAACCAACACAATCTTTCACTATCTTTTGATGGACAATGAAGAATAGGAATTAATCTAAGTAAAAGTAAGCACGTGAAAAATGGTTGAAATGGCCGCAAATTGTAATGAGTTTCAGTCCATTAGACAGTCACTGTGACTGGGGGGTGGGGGGTGGGGGGGAGGCGGTGGTCAGGAGAGTCAGAGTGGGCTTAACGATGTGGTCTTTATAGGGCAAAGCTAACACCTCCACACTGCATGGATCAGTTCAGTTCTGAGCGGTGCCATGTGTGAAAAGGGAAAAAAATCACATGAACAGGGCCAGGGTCAGAAACCTGGATGATGAATGGTTCAAACCAGCTCTCTGAAGAATGTGTGAAGGAAACCGGGGGTGTTCATTCTGAGCAAGATTTGTGGAGGACTACAATAGGTACTTCTTAATATCTGAAGGACCAACAAAATACGAGAGTAAATGATCATTCCTAGGCAGTAGGAATATGCCTTTCCTTTCTTAATCTTATTTATTTTTATTTCAAAAAACTGTACACAAGTAACATATGCTGCTTATGTAATAATAGAAAGTATTGTTTTTACAAAAGTTTCGTGAGGTAAACGTGCATATACATATACAAAATAAATGCCTGAAGGAGAAGGTTGTCATAACAAAGAGGAAGTCCAGGCCAGGGAGTGCAGAAATACTGCTGAGCTGGCAACACTGAAGGGTATTTCTTGAGAAATAGAGAAAAAGTTGGGGGGGGGGGGGCGGATGAGAAGAGTTTGTGCAACTGATTTTGAGAAGCTGACTGACAGAACTAGGGAAGAGATGATGGCACACGAAGAGCTGAAAAGCTAAAAAGCTGTGGAATAGTCTCTTCCAGGAACAGCAGCAAAGAGAGGGAGAGAAAAACCAGGATTCCTAACCATGAGCCAGGTGGACCTAGTTAAGCTAACTGGAGAGGTAGCTGAGATGTCGGCAAAGGTTTAGCCAAAGCCAAAGAGTATCTCCAAGGGGGTCAAAGAAGAAAAATCTCTTCTTCTAGACTTCACAAGGAGCACTGGATGCTGCGATTGGTGCAGCTGGAAAATGAGGCTGGGGAGAGGGTGGGCGACCAGAAAACGCACTGCCAGCAGTAGCGAGGCCCAGAAGAGAGACCACTGGCCTGACGGCAGCCAGTGGGCACTGTCTGTGTCCGTAGGCCACTGAGTCATTCCAACCATGTGGGGTGTGTCAGCCCTAACGCCTACTACTATCCCCGCTCTCCCTTGCGCTCTGCTAAGATTCAGTTATGAATCTGGATTATCGGAGTATGGATGGTAAAGGAAAAGAGGAAGAAGATCACCAACAAAATAAGGAGTGTAATTTTCAATGGAGAAATCATTTCCTGTTTTCATTAACAGGAAAGTTAATGCCAAAAGTAGAAACTCACTTAGCTTCCATGGAAGAGTGGGAGTGCCATTTGAATTTTTGACACAAGAACGTACAGGAAATACTTATACTATGGGCTAGTACAGTTGAACAAATAAAAATGTTCACGTAAGTAAAAAAAAAAAAAAAATCTTAAGTTCTACACAAACTACTTACTTAGGGTTTGTTACTTCTTCCTCCGAGCTGTGAGAGAAAAATACACCAGTTCACTCCCATAGATCTCACAGGGAAAAAAAAAAAAAAAAAAAAAAAAAAGCTGAGGAAGAGGTAAATTCACTGGACGAAAAACACACTTGAGTAAATCCACCAGAAATGTGTCATCATAGATACACCATTTTCAAATGTTCTTCTCGGGGCAAGGTTCAAGTTGTAAGCTTGTTCTTATAATAACCCTGTTGGAGAGCCACTTCCTACAAGACCGCTCTACAAGACACTCAGGAGACACACAATCCATCAAATCCCATGTTTCTGTGTCCCAATTTCTATGGCCCTATTCAGCTTTACATTTTGATTGTCTGGCATCAGTCAGCAAGTCCCACACTCCACAGAACAAGAGGCTCTTGGAGCACAATCGCCCTGGTCCCATTGGCTGGTCCCATTCACAACCACCTCTCAAAGGAGAAACACAGATGGAAGCTTTCCCCAAGCAAACCTTTACAGCCTCGGCATGGTGCAATTTAAGAGTGAGGTTCAGAAGCAATAAGAGAGAGCACTAATAGAGCCATTTGTTATCATTCGAAACGTGGGTTTGCTATTCAAAAGGCTAACTGTGGTGGGTGAAGCTGAGTGCTTAAAACTGGCCTGGAATCCTAAAGTAACATATCCTAATTACAATCACATTCCTTCAGTCACAGATGAAAAAGTTCACACTTTCTCATGTTTGGCTGGGATCACTTAGCGTCGTCCGTTGTAGTCGTGAGAGCTCTTTCATGAGAATCAACATCTTCATTTGGTTTCCACATGAATAACCCTCGGAAGCTACAAAGTCTTTGAAGAGCATCTATTTTTGCCTTGAGGTCTGGTGGCATCAGAGTTCACATGAACCTCACAGATGAAAGCTATCTGAGCGTGATTTCATCTGTGCCTACAGCGTTCTCACCAAAGGGAGGTCTCTGCCTGTGTGGAGTTTCTGTAGCTATACGGCTGATGTGTTTATTTGTAGTTAAAACTGTTTTCACCAGTTTCCAAGGAGTAAGGAATTTAAAGATGACCTCGATGCATGTTCATCAGAGAATGAATGTGGGAGAAGTCACTGGGACAGTTAACCCAAACACAGCTTTTGACCGCATCCATGTTTTCTCCACGTCAGCAGCGGGTCATAAGCTTTGCCAAAGCTTAGAATTTATCTTTCCGCATACGCAACTGCAATCTTTCTTCTCTCGCTGGCTACATTTTATTTATACCTTTAAACTGTGGATGGGACGTCTCCACAAACTGGATGGCTCAGTCCGTTAAGCGTCCGACTTTGGCTCAGGTCATGATCTCGTGTTCTAGGAGTTCGAGCCCCGCGTCAGGCTCTGTGCTGACAGCTCGGACCCTGGAGCCTGCTTCAGATTCTGGGTCTCCCTCTCTCTGCCCCTCCCCTGCTTACACTCTCTCTCAAAAATAAACAAACATTAAAAAGATTTTTTTTTTAAACTGTGGAGAAAAGAAAAGGGTGTCTGACCCACGAGAGGTCACAAACTATCTGGCAGCAAAGTGGGTTTCTCTTCTCCATGAAGGGTTACGGTGGCCAGACCACTTCCCAGAATGACTAAAAAAATTATTTGTCCCGTAAACGGTGCTAAATGGCCAAATGACCTCGAGTCATTCTGAGGGGTAAACACGGAGTCTCGGGTTGAAGATTAGGCTCTAAGCACATGCCAGCTGGACTCTGCTATACAAAACCCTTAAGCATCACTGCAAGGTGTACCATAGCAATAAACACTCGAGCACCCACCACGGGCTGAGCACTGAATCCACATGGGGTAAGCGCTCGCGGGTGGGCCCGGACTTCAGACCATCTGCTTCATGAGCAGTGGACTTCTCTTCAGCTCCGAGTCTAACTGGTCACTACTTGACAAAGCAGGCAAAAGTACGACGTCAACTGCTACAATCTCTTGGGAGTCCCCAGCTCATTGCCTCCTTGGCTGCTCGCTCAGAGGATAATTAGAAAGAACCCTTGTCAAATACAGAAAGTTGAATCACTAATGCAATGCTAAAACTTACTGCAGATCATTCAACATTTACTAGAGGTGCATAATGCAGAGATGTAGTAAATGACATTTCTTCACAGAAATTTTTGAGCTTAGGGGCACCTGAGTGGCTTAGTCGGTTAAGCATCCGACTTCAGATCAGGTCTTGATCTCGCTGTTCGTGGGTTTGAGCCCCGCACTGGGCTCCACACTGGGATTCTCTCTCTCTCTTTCTGCCCCCTGCCACTCTCTTGCTCTCTCTCAAAATAAATAAATAAACAAAAGAAAATTTTTTTTTGAGCTTAAAAATCCTATTAGTTTGGTGGTTTCATTTTCGGGATGAAGAGACCAAGATCTATGGAGGTTAGGGGTTTGGCCAGTCTGAAACCCGTCTTATCTTCCACCTCAGGGTCCACCCTATGCTATGTTTTGCCCTCCTCTTGGGGGACCATTACTTCCCACCTAAACTCCTGGTTGTTTCTGAAACATTTAGGGACACTCACAGATGCATTCTGCCACCCTCTAACAATTGCCAGGATTCTTTGCAGTCCTCAATTCCTGCCTTACTCCAGCCGCGACCTTTTCTTTGCCTGCACTGGCTTTCCTCCCCATGCCAGTGATGACCACCCTCCCTCTTCTCTCCTTTGTAAAATCCAGTAATATTAAAAATGTTGAACTGTGGTGAATTTCCCTCCAGACAATTACCAGGGACAAAAATAGTGAAATGAGAGCAAATGAGAGTGACCCAGAAGAAAAGACAGAGTGTGCACCCAGAGACATCACTTACTCCGGAGCCAGTATGTTGAGAGGTACTGTCTGGGGACACACAAGTCCCCTGGCTTATGTCCTACATTGCCGGGAGGGGAAACCATGCTCTGGAAATCTAGGTATGCCCTAAATTAGCGAGAAGAGACCATGGCTGCAAATGCTTGACAGAGCTGAACCACCAATGTGAAGCAAATCTGCCTCAACTTAGGTAATAGCTGTACTCACCAACAACACTCTCAACACACAGAAGGCTCAGCCTCTAAAGGAGCTTGAAATTTTAAGCCGTAAAAAATTGACTGAAAATAAACCCATGTGACCTTGAGCATAATGGAAGCCCCAGTAACACCACACTTTCACTGATCAAATTAGAACTTCTAAGACTTCTCCTCTCCCTTGTTTTCTTTCTTTCTTTCAACAAAGACTCCCTGAGTGCCTCCCCTATGCCCAGCACAGGGAACAGGGAACCCGAGAGAACAATCTGCTGCCTGGGAAGGGCAGTGGTCTGTGTGGGAAAGGGGGCGGCGCACCAGAGGGAGAGGCCAGTGGGGGGGTAGAGGGTATACAGTGGGGCTGGAGGGACCGGTAGCGGAGAGCCACATGGAAAGCCAAGGGTGAGCAGGGTGGGGTGCAGCGCAGGCTGAAGCAACTGTGTGCACTAGACCTCCAGGGTGGGCGTGCACCGGGCACACGTGAGGAGCTGGACCCGGGGGGAGGAGTGTGTGCACTGGGCATGCATGAGGAGCTGGACCCGAGGCGGGCTGTGCACTGGGCATGCAGAAGGCTGGACCTAGAGCGGGCGTGCACTGGGCACACATGAGAAGCTGGACCCGGGGGCAGTGAAGACGACCAGATGGGCTTTGAGCAGAGGATGTATCTTCTATAAAGTAGATCATGCTTGTTGTCTGAGGAAAGTGGATCGGTGTGGGACAGACCTCAAAGAGGGAAACAACAGCCTGTCGTGAAGTTGAAGTGTGAGATATGCTGGTCCTGACTGAGGGTTGGGTAATGGGAATCACAAGAAACGATGTATTCATGAGGTAATCTGGAATCAGAACTGACAGAACTCGGGTTAGGCTGGATGGGGAGCCAGGGCAGTGGGGCCGAGGCCATGTTTATCAGGTGTCTCCATGTGCCAGGGACCGTTTCCCCACAATTAACCATCTCCTTCATATCCCAGGTCTCTGTGCACCCACCATGTAGTATCGTCCCCAGACTAGGTGCATCTGCTTGCCTAGGCTCCTTTAAAGAACACTTTAAAGTCCACAATGGCATCAATGCTGTCATGGTCTTTTCAAACAATAATGCTATTTATAAGCAATTTCTTGGAGAGCCTAAGCAGAGTTGAGCCTGCTTCTGGAAGAGCTTTGAGCGGATACAAAGCTAAGATTTCATTCCTGCCACAGATGAGCTCTAGCCTATTAGGAGAGGGCGGAAGAGATGCTCAATTATGCTGCAGTGTGAAAACAACAGAGAAGGGGGCTGCCTGGATCTCTGGCACACAGAAAAGCACCAGGAAACAGGTCTCTGCCTGGGAGAGGACAGGGGAAGCAGGGAAGACACCAAGGAAGTAGTGATACCTAACTTGAGTCTTCTAGAAGACATCCCAGGGTGATGCTGGACAGACAAGGTGGGAGGCAGTAGCATGTTTTAAAAACAAGAGGAAGAGGACGGTTTAGATCTGGGCAGGGGGTGCATAATTACATGGTCTGGCATTGCCAGGGCTTGTGATAGGAGAAGTGGCAGGAGACAAAGGTAAAGGCAGGCTGACAAAGAAGGCTGGAATCCGGACTCGTTTCTGCAGATAGAAAGTCCCTGAAGAGCTTTAAACAGGGAAGTGGTGTGGCCACCCACATATTAGTCGTCTTGGGAAGTGACTGGCTGGATACAGCGGAGTGGCGATCCCCATAAGGAACCCTCGTGAGTCTCCCTTACTGAGCCTACCAGAGATGCTGCGGGCTACTGACAGGATTTGCTGATACACAGGAGGGGAGAAGGGAAAGAGAAAGCGTGGTCACCATATTCTAGGTTTCTTGTTTAAGTAATCGGGTGCTGCAGCGGCACCCCAAAATTGGGGACCCAGAGAAAGGCACCGTTTGGGAAAATTCCTTTAATTTGGGGCACATTAAGCATGAACACGTTTGCAGGACATCTTATTTATTTCGACCTTACCTTGTTCTAGAAAGGATTTAAAGAGAGGTTACACACACAGACACAAGATGAAATAAAAAATAGATATATGTGAAAAATGAAACTAGGGGAGATCAGAGGAAGCTAGGAATTAAGTTAATAGAAAACACACGTGCTGGAAGGCTCTTGGCATTAGTTGTCACAAACGCTTCCTAACAGCAGCACCAAAACCAGCCCAGTCAGTTGACTCGTCTCAGGGTCCAAAATGAAGAAAACATCCCTCCTAACCCCCAGCCCTTCCCTAAAATGTGCAGGAAAGTCCTCTGTGGTACCTAGGAAAGAGGACTCTGTGATGAAACAAACAGCAGGCTCTTCAGCAGGATCCCTGCCAGTACATACAGCAACCCGTTTCACCCGGAGCTGTTTTTCTCAACCTTCTGCAAGGGAGGCGCATATATGGCATTAGGACTGCAGGTCAGAAAACCAGGGGAGTCACAAGGGTGAGGTTAGCCCTAATCCAGGGATA
Source organism: Felis catus (assembly GCF_018350175.1). NCBI lineage: Eukaryota > Metazoa > Chordata > Mammalia > Carnivora > Felidae > Felis > Felis catus. The sequence continues at coordinate 88,421,801 of NC_058374.1, forward strand.
GACCTGGGAATTTCTTAGAGGGATGTCAGAACTAGAAATCCTCCCTATGTACTATTTCTCACAACAGAATCTCTCAAAACACTGAAAGGCAGCATGTTCCTGGTCATGCTGTCCGACGAATACCTGGACAGCCGTTACCCTACGTGCCAAGACACGGGCCCGGAGAGCAGGTTCGACTCGGGGATACGGGCGAAGAGGAATATCAAAGTGTGAGCAAAGTCAGAAGGCTGACCCTGCCATGTGCCTGCACGGAAGAGCCCTGGCATTCTGCAGAGAGGTGGGACGTGGAGGTGACCAGAGGGAGGCGGTCATGAGATGTGGAAAGCAGTCCAGTTTGGGCGGCATCAGGACACAAGTGGTAGATGAAGGTGCATGAGGTGGCTGAGGGTGGGGTGTAGAGCCACTGGCCCCGGGGTGGGCTGCATTTTAGGGGCAAGAGACAGAGAGTAAAATCCTTGAGGCCACCAAAGAGATGGCTTCCAGAAGGGACAGATTATGCGTTTATGGCAGCTGCCTTCAGTCCCTTCTGGACGTAGGTGTCTCAGCTAAGGTATTACTAGCTGCTGTAACAGATAAACCCTACAAATCCCAGTGGCTTAACATGATATGTTTATGTCACATATGAAACGTCAAGTCCACTTAGCAAATTGGGAGGTCGGGGGAGGGAGTCCTAGGGAATTAAGTGGCTGGGTGTTCTGGCCGCTTCAGCACATACTTCCCAGGCCAGTGTCGGTGGTCAACCTCTTATCCCAGAACAGGGAGAATGAAAGGATGGGGTGCTCAAGAGTCTCCTAGGCCTGGAATAATCCCCACAAACTCGGTGGCCTAAAACAACAGGAATCCACTGTCTTACAATTCTAGAGACTGAAAGTCTGAAATCAAGAGTCGGCAGGGTCCTGCTCCCTCTGGAGTCTCTAGAGGAGAATCCTCTGCCTCTTCTAGCTTCCGGTGTGTCCTGGCAAGCCTTGGCATTCTTGACCCGTGTTGCTTAACTCTCAACTTGGCCTCTACCTTCACATGTCATCTTCCCTGGCTCTCTCTGCCTTCACCTGGCCTGGTAAGAAAACCAGTCATTGGGGTTAGGGCCGCCCTAATCCAGGATGGCCTCACCTTAACTTCCCTCTTAATCACATCTGCAAAGATCCTATTTTCAAACTCGGTCACATTCACAGATTCGAGGGTTAGGACCTGGATACACCGTTTTGGAAGACACAACTAAAGCATTACAGCATTTTATGGGTCTTTTGTGGGTCGTATCGGACAAGTGGCACCCATCACTTCTGTGCACAACCCCTCAGCTAAAACCACGCAGCCACGCCTAAGTGCAGAGAAGGCTGGCAGGGTAGTGTTCCGTGCCCAGGAGGAAGAGGGAAAATGTTTAGAGAGCAGCTAGTCAGCTCCCCCATAAACAGTGTGAGTAAGGTGGGGGAAGAAAACTGTATTCCAAGGAAGTGATGGGGCCAGGGTTAAGGCCATGAGGAGGGGAGAAGTGGAGACAGGAACAGCTCTCTCCTGGGAGGGTCTTGAGGAGAAGGAACTGGCCAGAGGAGAACAGAGCAGAGGGGGGACGTGTGTGTAGGCAGAGGGAATGAATGAAGACAGTGAGGGTTGAGGGCTTAGGTAGAGTCTGGGTTTCGGGAGGAGACGGGACCAAGAACGCTGGTGGAAATAATCAGTATATCCCTGAAGCTAGATACAGCAGGGTGTAAACTTCTGTGAAACGCCAAATTCTAACAGAAAAGATGGCTGGGGTTTGTCTGGCTCTCTGTCCGATTTCGCTGAGGACTGTGCTGGGACATGCTTACTTTGCACAGCTCATCACACGTTCTCATGTGCCCACACTGCATACATCATGCACAGATATGTTGGGAAACCCACGAGTGCTGTTTCTCTTTCGAGCACCACTGGACATTCCCAGTGCGGTAGGCCTCAAAGTTCTTATAGAAATGTCAGGTCAACCAGAAGACTGCCTGCTGGCAATGCAGTAAAACAGTAACTAATGCCTTGGCATCACGTAATTACATACTCGCTACAGTCTAGCTCTTCCTGGTGTGGCCTCATCTCCCCAAAAGGCTCTGACCTTCAAACCTACACTATTTGGGAATGAGGTTTTCTACAAGAGCCCAAGTTCAGGAAAAGCTAAAGTGTGTGTGTGCGGGTGTTCCTACATGGAATATTACGTTAGCCTCTTACACAACAGAATCACAGTGGCCACAACATGCACACGAAGTTCATGCAACATCCCATGAGGCAGCACTCACGCCTCAAGCAGAGGGCAAAAGGAACGGCTATGGAGTCACCAACATCAATTCTAGGGCCTGAACAAACCTGTTTGAGAGACTGCACACAACCTAAATCATTTAAGCATCTCTTCTGGAACACAGCGTGAAGAATGGCTGGTTAGGTCTTTTTATTTGACGTTTATTCAGGGCCTTCTGTAGGCAAAAGCACTATATGAAAATACGGGTGCTGAAAGCACAGTACCGTGCGGTGGTTTTTAAAACTTCACAGAGGGACACTGGGTGCTGAGTCAGTTAAGCAGCCGACTCTTGACTTCAGCTCAGGTCCTGATCTCATGGTTTGTGAGTTTGAGCTCCGTGTCAGGCTCTGCACTGACAGTGTGGAGCCTGCTTGGGATTCTCTTTCTTTGCCCCTCCCCTACGTGTGTGTGTGTGTGTGCGTGCACACACACTCAAGATAAATAAAACTTGAAAAAATAAAATAAAAATAAAAATAAAAACTTCATAGAAAACCATAAGCAACTGATATAGGGGACAATAATTATGATCATCATAGTAATAAAAACATGTATTGAACAATTACTGGATGCCAGGAACTTAGGTAACACTTACCACATTACACACTTACAATCCTTCTACCAACCTTATTATGGGTAAGGTGTCCATCAACCCCATTTCACTGATAAATGAACAAAGGCACAGAGAGGTTGGGTACTTTAAGGTCACACAGCACCATAAATAAGTGGCAGAGCCGGGACCAGAAGCCATCTAGGCCGTCTCCAGGATCTGTGTTCTAACTAGTCTATAACTGCCCTACCACAAGTATTCTTATTATTTTATGTACTGAAACTTTGCTATATGACTTCATTTAAATGAAGGGTCTGAAGAGGGAGTATAGTCTAGCCAATTGAGAACTGGAGCTGCCTGCTTAGAAGAGTGACCCTATGTCCTTGGAATCCTGGGGGCAGTTATGGCTCTGACTTGCCAGCTCAGAGTTACAAAGAACACGATTGAGGGTGTGGGGGCGGGGAGTGAAACTATACATAAACTTTGACATAGGAAAGAACCAAACCCTGGGGGGCCGGGGGGGGGGCAAGTAGAAAGATGAATCGGTGTGAAAATTAATGACATGAATCCAATTTTTGCAGGCAGGTCTGAAGGCCCATGGTAGGGAATGAGTTCCTACTCTGTAACTGCGAAAGGCTTTTTACTGCCTGGCATGGCACTGGGAGAGAAAAGCAAGGATCCCAGAGCTGGGTGGTCAAGCACAGCCCAACGCAAAGGGTCAGGCAGGCTCCACGCCCAGCAGCATGATTGAGGGCTTCTTGTGCTGCTTAGCTCCCTGGGAAGCATGACCTTGACTTCACAGCTATGTCTTGCAAGGATTAAAAAAACAAACAAACAAACAAACAAACAAACAAACAAACAAACAAAAAACTTGTTTGTTGAATGCCTGAGAGGCTGGAAGCTTTTTGAAGGGTTTTGCTCGGGGGGGGGGGGGGGGGGGGGGGGTCGGGGATGACTTTTTCTGTGTTACTTAGAGACAACCAATGCTTGCCAAAACACTAGGTTAAAAAAAAAATCACAAAGCTTTAGAGCTGGAAAGAATATTAAGAGCTGCCTAGTGTGCCTTCAATGCACCTCAAGGATGACTGTAAACAACATGGAGCCCCTGCCCCCCTCCTCCGCCGGCAATGGTCGTGTAGAATGTGCTGACTTGAATTCAGCGTGTTGTCCAGATCCCTGGTAAGAACATAGTTCTAGAGTCCAGAGGCAACCTCTGGCGGCAGTATTAGGTAAGATGGGTTGTACTCCACACGAGAGTCCCAAAACAGGAATGCTATCTGAAAAGTTCCCAACACATGCTTTTACATCAGTCCCAGAGGTAATGTAGCTCTTTCATAGTCAAGCCATCTGTACTGTAAAATTTCTTTTACGTTGCATCCTATTTTCATGACAATCTAAGACCTACTAAAGTGGCAGACTCTAAAGTGTTAGGAGTAACAGCAGTAATCGTAATATATTGATAATCAATATCAACAACTTTATTAGATGCTTCCCTGTGGCAGGAAGGCACTTGTCTGAATACTTCAAACACACTCAATCAGCACGTAATAATGCTTTTACATGCACTGTGTGTTTTGCGTCTTTATTTTATTGATTGCCAGTCTTCCCCTCACTAAAACGCAAGCTCCAGGAGGACAGGGGGGGTTGTCTCCATTTTAACTGTCAAGTTCCCAGAGTACTGCCTGGCACACAGGGGACATTCAATTTTTTTGAATCAAATTGACTCACTGAATCTTCGCAATGCCTCTGTGATACAGGGACTGTTAAAATTCTGATGTTACAGAGGAGGGAACTGACATACAGAATGGTTCCATTGCTTGTTCAAGGTCACACGGTAAATGATGGAGCTCGAATTCAAACCCAGGCCTCCTGGCTTGCAAGCTTGCACTTCTAACCAACACTTAGCGTCTCTGACTCTCTATTTTAATACACACAATAGCTAACATATACTGAGTGCCTACTATGTACCAGCCACATGAGATAAATGCCCAATGTGCACTCTCTCAGGGGGTTAAAAAAAAATTGTTAGGCTTCTCTTAGGCTTACTGAATCAGAATCAGTAAGGTGGGGCTGGAGGTTTTTTCTTTTCTTTTCTTTTCTTTTCTTTTCTTTTCTTTTCTTTTCTTTCTTTCTTTCTTTCTTTCTTTCTCTCTCTCTCTCTCTCTCTCTCTCTCTCTCTCTCTCTCTTTCTTTCTTTCTTTCTTTCTTTCTGGAAGCACTTCAGCTGATTCTTATGTAACCACTCCAGGAACCATTGGTGTAACCCAAATCCCCTGCCCCCCACCTTTTTTTTTTTTACCGATAAGGAATTTGAAGCCCAGAGAAATTGTCTTTCTCGAATTCCCACTGATAGCCAGTAGCAGAGCTGAAACTAGAACCCATGTTCCCTTCCTTTTCTTCCCTTGGCAAGATTTTGCCTCGTGTGCACTCAGTAGGATCGGCTGTTTCTCGCATCCAATACTCTTTCTGCCCTACTATTCCTGTCCACTAACCCTTTGCTGAGCCACCACCTGCCTTAGGGCATTATGAAGAATATTTCATTTTCTCCTTGGCTGATAACATTAACATTCCTAAGACAAAAGAGCGTAAATACAGAACCCTGAAGCAACAAAAAAAAATAGGAAGGTTTCCGGAGTACAGATGCGTGATGCTGCCCTTGGTTGCCTCAATGAGACGGTAGCAGAAAGAGCACGGGGCTGGGAGCCCAGAGACCAGGAGGTAAACTCCAAACTTGACGCCAGCTGTGAGATGGTCCAAAATTCACACCACTCTCTGAGCCTCCGTTCCCTGCTTTGGAAACAAGTGGAGTTAAAAAGATCCTGTTAATGGATCTCAGAGATGTCTTCCACAGCTCTAAAACTTGGTGACCACTAAGTAATATCCAGCCAGAAACCGACCTGGCCGGCTCAGCTCCCTGCACTCCTGAGGCCCTGATCCATTTTCCTCCGCTGTCTTCTCGGCTCAGATGCCAATAGACAGATAAGATGCCTCAAACCTCAAGCCCAGAGAAACTTTTCAGATGCCACTTGTACCAGTTCTGATGGGGCTCAATCCCCTGGGGACCTGTACCACAGGATCTCCCCAGATTTGAGCCTTGCAGGAAGCCATACCTGGGCTCCTGGTAGTTTCCCCACTGTCCAGTGCTGACCTTCAGGCCCTCAGAGGCCCTGAATTACTGACCCTAGCACTTTGTCTACCACTGAATATTAAGGCTGAGCATTTTTCAAAGCTTACCTCCTTTCTCATTCTGAACTAGCAACTCACAGGTCAGTGGCTGCCTATGGGCCTGGGAGGTAGGTGCCACCTTTCCCTTAGAATTACATCCTGCCCTCTATGTGAAGAGTGAACCCTTTTTAAAAAAAAAACGTTTTGGGGCGCCTGGGTGGCTCAGTCGGTTAAGCGTCCGACTTCGGCTCAGGTCATGATCTCGCGGTCCGTGCGTTCGAGCCCCGCGTCGGGCTCTGTGCTGATTGCTCAGAGCCTGGAGCCTGTTTCAGATTCTGTGTCTCCCTCTCTCTGACCCTCCCCCGTTCATGCTCTGTCTCTCTCTGTCTCAAAAATATATAAATGTTAAAAAAAAAAATTTTTTTTTAAATAAAAAAAAAAGAAACATGTTTTAAAAATGTTTATTTGTTTTGAGAGAGAGACAGACAGACAGACAGAGACAGACAAAGAGCAGGGGAGGGGCAGGGAGAGGGAGAGAAAGAATCCCAAGCAGGCTTCACATTCAACATAGAGCCCCAGGTGGGGCCGGATCTCATGACTGTGAGATCAGGACCTGAGCCAAAAGCAAGAGGTGGAGCCTTAACCGAGCTGCCCGTGCCCCAGGAGCAGACTCTCTTTTATGTTTGTTTTAAATACTGGCCCCCACCGCAGTGCCCACTAATGCTACTATGACCACTACCGTTGCTGCTACAACCACAAGCACCACACCACCGCTCCTGCTGCAGCCTGCCCCTCGGCTGGTGGAGCCAATAAAACCGCCCGGGATCAGTTTCGTGTCTCCCCCCTCTCCCCTCTCCACCCCTCCACGGTACCTTTGACTCATCCTTCTGGCACCTTCCCAAAGGGAAGTGGTTTTCCAGAACACCTCATGAAGGGTTTCAGAGCATCACAGGTATAAAGTAGCAGCTGGCCCCACTTCCTCCTGAGGGAGGAGGATGGTTTGTTCTCAGGTCATTACCCGGCATGGTTTTGATGCAAGTCAGCTTCATACCTCAGACTGGTGGCCCTGATGTCTCAGTATTCGTTTGTCTTAACAACCCAAGACGTATGCGGATTATTTAAAAACAAACAAAAGATAACGTGAAATAAAAAAATAAGATATAAACCTAAAATAAGGTTTTCAGAGAGTGGCCAAGAGAGACCCACCCACAGCTAAAGTGTATGTGAGGCTACACGGTGGGGGAGGATGAGTCAGGACACAGAATTGGGTAGTGGTTAAGTACACGCACTTGGGACTCACGGGCCTCAGTTTGAATTCTAGCTGCACAGTGCACAGTATGATGTCGGGCAAGGTACAGGCTCTGTGATGGGGTTTGCTCATCTATGTGATATTAAAATAACAATGGCCTCTTTCATGGAACTATTGACCTGAACCGGTATGCCATTTAAAAATCTCTACAACCTGGGCTCCTGGGTGGCTCAGTTGGTTAAGCTTCCAACTTCAGCTCAGGTCATGATCTCATGGTTTGGGAGTTCAAGCCCTGCATCAGGCTCTGCACTGACAGTGTGGAGCCTGCTTGGGATTCTCACTCTCCCTCTTTCTCTGCCCCTTCCCTGCTTTCTCTCTCTCTCTCTCTCAAAATAAATAAATAAACTTTTTTAAAAAATTAAAAAAAAATCTCTACAACATAATGATAAGAATTTTAAAATAACCTCAAAAGAACAGAAATTTCTAAAACATCAGTATAGTCATACCCTACACCTGATTAATGCCATCTTTCTTCCTTAGCATGAAATAAGTATTGCTTTCTGTGATGAACTTTCTAAAGACAAATATATTCAGTATGATGTTTACTTGCAGGCTTTTTCATTATTCAAATATGCTTCCAAGATCAAAGTGGATCATGGTGAAACAGCTAGTTCTCTGCTATCTGACAATTCAAGCTGAACTTATGGCACCTCTTCTAAAACTAACAGTGACAAAATTAAAGCAACAAAAGAGATCACCACTGTTTGGGCTTAAAAAACAATGATATCCAAGTTGTAGCTTCATCAGCTCAATGGGGAAAAATGTACCAGAAACGAACAAAGACACGATCGCTAATTGAACCTACCATGAATTCCCTTCTCAATGCCCAGGGGTGGCTGAAACTGCCAAATGTTTATCATATTAAATTCCCTTGGTCCAGGGAAAACAACTTAGAATAAATACATTTCCCAGAAGCCTTGTTTTCTCAGGATGGGTATTCGCCTGAATTCTAGCCAGTGGAAAGCATGAAGATACGATAGGTGCTGCTTCTGAGCCAGGGCCATAAACACCTCCCTTGACTGCTCCCCACCCCCATCCAGGCTCCTGTCCCTTTCTAGCTGACTAGATGGAGGCGTACCTCCAGAGACCATGGAAGCCAAGTGCTAAAGACGACAGAGCCTCCTTCATGCCAGGTCCTCAGATGTCTGCAAGACACAAAGCCACTGCTTCTCCAGACTAGTGAATTTGAGCGTCTATTGTTTCCACACTTAGCCTACCTAACGTATCATTGCACAGCAGGAAACCTTTGTACCTGTCCTAATACAAATCATGAGATCATTAATTTCTTATAAGAAGGAAAAAGGAAACATCACACTGTTTCAAAGATTCCCCTAAAGTCACTGAAACATAGCACTTAATGGGGACCCTGAGAAATCAAATTACTTAGTGCAACACTCTTGCTAGGTGGTCATAGAGCTGATGCACAAATATTTTCCTTAGGAGAGAACCCAGCATTTTCCACAGCAGCTCCCTGCATCTGTGTTCAGCTCTGAGTTTGTACCGAGTACAATGACAATAAAGCAATTAACCATTACTGAGCAGTTACTGCGGCCCCGGCCCCGTGCTGAATGCTTTCTTCACGTCTGCTCATCTAGTCCTCCTTGGAAAGTGGTGCTGCCATCATCTCCTTTACAGGTAGCAAAACTGAGCCACTGGACACGTGAGATTGGCCCAAGTTTGCATACAACTACAAGTGGCCAAGCCAGGATTCAACTCGGGCAGTTTGAGCCCATGTTCCTAACCACTGCCCTTTCTTCCTGTGGCTATCACCTCTGTCCCCGACTCATGGAGAACAACCCTTTCCACGCTCCCTCGTACCTGAAGAATATCCAAAGATCTCTTACATCAATACAAATTATCTTTCCATGTGACTAACAAACTCTACTTAGTCTGCATTTTTTTCTATCCCTTCAAACATGGTTCTAAACCTCTTCACCACTCTGGCCTCTGGAATATTCTTGTTCATTCATGCACATGTTGAATTGTGTTACCTAGAGAGAGAGAGACTTCACATGTAAAATAAGATTAATAATAGCTCTTCCCCAAAAGGGCTGGTGTGAGGATTAATCAGGTTACTCTTGTAAAGCCCTAGAAACTAGAAAGAATGCCTGAGACAAAATAAGCCAACAAAAAAACATTATGTATTATTTGCCTCATACTTCAAATGCTTCAGTCTGGGATTACATTAAGTTCCGGTGTCTACACCACACTGACCAGATTGAATTTACTGTCCACTTAAATACATTTTTAAAAAATGTGAGCCAGTGATAAGCTTCATCTCGTATATCCTGCTAGCTTTTTCCCCCCTTTCAACAGGTAATACACTTTACCTTCACTGTTGTTAAACTTCACCTGGTGAGTTGTAGCCCACTTTGCCAGGTACTAAAGGTCTTTCTGTATCTTGCCAGCTCATCTTACCTGACTTCACACGATCAACAAATTAGATGACTAAACCCTAAAAATCATGGTGATGGCCACTGTGGCCCAAAGATAAAACTTTAGGATTCTACATTGGAAAATTCCCTTGTGACACTGATGCACTGTTTCATCCTATCTCAGCAGCTAGGGATAGATAAAAGTTACCATCATGAACCATTTATGCCAGTATTTGTATGTGCAAATATTCCATTCCTACAAATGCCAAGAGACTTCCTGGCCCAGCCCTTCCATGGGAGTAAAGTTGTTCAAAGCATGATTTGGGTGGGATGGGGGAACCACAGCCACAAGTGCATTCTGCCAGGGGCCCAACCATAAGAGACCAGAAGTCCACACAGGGGCATGCTTGACCCATTTCAGAGACAAATAGAGGCTTCTGGGGGGGGGGGGGGGGCGGGCTTCAGAACTATCCAGCAGTCAGTGGGAATCTGAGATAAGGAGCTAAACCATAGGAGAAATCTTTACTCTAACTCACACTTTTCAAGGAGAAGGACCTATGCTCCAGAGTAGGAGACTGGCAAAAAGGAATTTGCAGCCAGCTGACAGGGGCAGGCAGGGCCCCTCCACCTCAGGCAGCAGCATCGGAGAGCCTAAGGGGGAACATCACCACAGAAGCCCTCTAGCATGTGGTGTCTGGATGCAGCCAGGAGGGCCGGATGCTTGGATAGCCTTCAGAGTTGGGCACTTTGGCCTCAGGCCAGGAAGAGCTGTAGTTTTTAAACCCTAAGGACACAGTGGCTCCTTCCTGGCTCTCTTAGATGCCAGGGGTAGACTTCAGAGCAGGGGTTCTTCTATATTTCAGAATAACCCGGAGGGCTTGCTAAAACATAGATTGCTAAAGCCCTATACCCTGGGTCTCTGATTTAGTTGGTCTGGGGTAGAACTCCAGAATTTACTTTTCTAACAAGGTCCCAGATACTACTGCTGGTTTGAGCACCACATTTTGAGAACCACTGATTCAGGGCAAGGGGTGTCAGGGTCAGGTTCAAAAATATCCAAGGGGAAGAGATGGGGAGGAAGTCCAGAGAGAGAAGGATCTCTTACATGCCCTCTGTGTAGACAGTGAGTGGCTTGATAGGAAAAGTAGAGACTGTTATGAGCCATCACAGTCTCTATGTCTTTGCATGTACTTGTGAGTATTTGATAGTAATATTTTCTTTCTGCTATTGCCTTCTACAGGTTATGGGTATAGCTAAGGGATTATGCAAATATATACAGAAAAGAGAGGGAGCCATGCAAAAAAAGGTAGAAATAGCAATTTAACTTTCACAGTAGAAAATGGAAGTTAATTTTCACTTTTCTCCATACTATTTTTCAGATACCTGTGAAACACAGTGAGAGATGTGGTGAACTTAATGTAGTCAATGGAAGAAGATCAAATATACTTCTGGACTCAAAGGAAGGCCATTATCAAAGAAGCAGCTCACTGGCAGGTATGGATAGACGAACCACTTATGAGTAAGCAGTTTCAGGAAGGTTGTGTACCGGGCATTTATGTCCATGAACATCAACAGGAGGGAATAGTTCTTTACATTCTCTTGGGTTGGAGGAAGTTACATCATGTTTCACTGTCTTACCACTAGCAAAGGGGAGAAGGCTGAGAGACAAAACACCAAAGAAATATAACGGGTTTTGAACTGAGAAATGTTGCAGTCTTGTTTAAAACCTAACTCCTATCCTCAAGAAAATTCAGACTTACCAGAGGAATTCACCTTTCCATATTCTGAATGAGTATGGAAAACTGTAAGTTAAATGGAGGATAATTCTGGACAATTAAAAATGAGGGAAAGAGGGGCGCCTGGGTGGCACAGTCAGTTAAGCGTCCGACTTCAGCCAGGTCACGATCTCGCGGTCCGTGAGTTCGAGCCCCGCGACAGGCTCTGGGCTGATGGCTCAGAGCCTGGAGCCTGTTTCCAATTCTGTGTCTCCCTCTCTCTCTGCCCCTCCCTCGTTCATGCTCTGTCTCTCTCTGTCCCAAAAATAAATAAACGTTGAAAAAAAAAATTTTTTAATAAAAAAATAATAATAAAAATGAGGGAAAGAGATAGCAAAGAAAGCCACCCTGGCTGGACTTCCTGGCTTCATTTTAAGGACAATTAGTGGAATGCTTCTTCACGCCTATAGAGCTACATCATAAACACATTTGACCTTCCTGATCTTTCCTTAGGAGGACCTTGAACATGACAAAATGGGGATCTGAATTCAGGGCAGTTATTATTTACAACATAGTCAGCCAGGCAATCCAGAAAATGCTTGTTATTTTCAATAGATAATCATCAAAATGAAAACACAGAATTTACAATGCTATCACAGAACTCTGAGACCTTTAAAAGTGGGTGGCAGCCCTCATTTTGAGAAAATAGCATTCCTTGTATCATGAATGAATGAACTGGACCACTCAAAGCTTATCTGCTTCACTACTGCAATGTATTTAAAATAGATTTTAAATGCAGCCATCCCCTCAATGGTTTACACTCCATAAACCATTTCCGGTGAAATCAAAGATGCCACTGATTGTAATGTATGTCATCATTTTACATACAAGTAGGAAAGAAAAAAAGTTAATTAGAAACTCTTGATTTTAGAGACGTGAAAATGTCTCTAAAAACAAACAAAAAAACCCTGTAAGTCTTAGCACGGATGGGAAATCCCAAGGTACAGGCACTAAGAACATGAAACTGGGGGCGCCTGGATGGCTGAGTCAGTTAAGCGTCCCACCCTTGATCTCAGCTCAGATCTTGATCTCAGAGTCATGAGTTCAAGCCCCACACTGGGCTCCATGCTGGGTATGGGGAGATATATATATATATATATACATACACATACACACATACATACAGCACACACACACACACACACACACACACACACGCACACACACACACACACATATATATGGCACTCTGACTTCCAGCCTTGAGCTGGAGAGCAGCCCTGCTTCTTAGCAGCTGGGGGAAATCACTCTGCTGTGCCTCAGTATACCTATCTGACATTAACAATGCCTGCTTGTCACTAAATTACTGAGAGAACTGGATATAATTCTTTATTATGTTACGGTATTTAACATGTGCCTAGCACTTATGTCTTCTTGTCCTGTTACTATAAATTTGGCAAGAGTGGAATCATCAAGTTAACAAGTCTTCAACGATGTTCTTTCATCTGAATGAGTTCACCTAGTCTTAGTTGCCAAACCTTCAGACGTTGTTTCAAATAAGTGGCACCGGCTTTGCCTCCTTAGTGCCTTAGCTCCATAGAAATAAAATGAAATCATCTTCTAAAATGAAGTCAAAGCATCTTCTCAAACTGAAGAATCCCTCCGAGCCCTAAGGAGCCAATGACTCAAACACAATGGGTGATAGCTTGCATATTGCTTTGCATGACATTTGCACGCGACCAGTTCTTTTTTGCTAGAAGAAGAAACCCGCCCACCATCTGCTTCTTTCCTAGTCCCTTATGATCCCCTAGGTGTTTAGTCGGCTGCCTTTGCCTAGGAAAATAAAGCAACTGTCACGCATCAAGTAATTCTTACGTGTTCCTCTACAGCTAGTTACCTCGGCTGAGGAGAGAAGGGCAGATCTGTTCCAGGCTGTGCACCAGTTGCTGAGGAAAGAAAGGCAAGTCTGTCCCAAACTCTGCACTAGTCACCTGGCATCACTGTAGACCAAGGTGCATCATACTACACCGAGGGGAGTCGGTGACTCAAAAACCACTAAGCCACCAACAACAGGAGGCAGCCCCTCCTGAAAAAAACGGCCAACATACATGTGCCTGATGGGCAATCAAATGGTTCACAGTTTGCTAAGTGGCTCAGAAAATAGTTCCTGACCACCAGTAGCTTCCGAATCAAACCAGTGCAATGCTTCTCCTTCCCTGAGTGTGAATAACAATGGGGTAGTGAACCTATGACAAAGATTTGTTTTCACTCTCAAAACTGTCAAGATTTGGGGCGCCTGGGTGGCTCAGTCGGTTAAGCGTCCGGCTTCGGCTCAGGTCATGATCTCACGGTCCATGAGTTCAAGCCCCGCGTCGGGCTCTGTGCTGACAGCTCAGAGCCTGGAGCCTGCTTTGGATTCTGTGTCTCCCTCTCTCTCTGACCCTCCCCCGTTCATGCTCTGTCTCTCTCTGTCTCAAAAATAAATAAAACATTAAAAAAAAAAAACCTGTCAAGATTTAAAGTAAACATACAACAGCCAATGTCTGGCAATAAAGAAGAAAAAATAGCAATTAATCAGGGCCCTATTGCTACAGACCTCTGTCAACTCTAATCATCTGTTTAAATTCAGCCCTTGGATTCATGACTACTTGCTCAGAAGTAATGATGGACCCACATTTACGTAAATCTGATCAAAGTTCACTTAGTTGTTGATTCTGGGGAATAACTGACTATTTTTGTAAATTCAAATACCTATATTATTGGCACATAAACTAGGCAATGATCTTACAGAAGAAGATAGTGAATATCTGTTGTTCATACAAGAGCTAAAAATAGCACCCTAATGAATATATGTCCTATAGGTTATCCTCCAGATGGTGAACACAAATAACAATTCATACTGCTCTTAGATTTCTATGACATATGACCCATACATGAACAGCAAATCCAACTGATCAGCCATAAAACCCCAAATTCATACCTAGATACTGGAGCCTGAACACTGCACATGTAATTTAGCTTATTAGGTTTTTAAAGATGCTATTTTATCATAGGATAATTTGTGTGTGTGTGTGTGTGTGTGTGTGTGTGTGTGTACGTGTGTGTGTATGCACGCACGCACGCTTTATAGCTTTAATGAGGATAAAAGTACCTATCAGGCTTTTCAAACTATTGGGAACCTGTAAAATATACTTTTACGAACATTTAGAAACATGGGAACCTGTGTTATACTGAGATTTCAAAAACTGACTCTAAGAAGAATAAAAATTACTGAAAATCAACAAGTATAGCATCACTTTATCTTCCAAAAGTGTCATTCCTCATGGGGTAATATACATGGAATGCCAGAAACTTTAGGGATTATGTAGTCCACCACCACTGTTTTTACAGATGTGGAGTTCAAGATCTGATCTAGAAATTGGCACTTTAAACACAAGGGGTGGGGTGGGGGAAGGGTGGGGACAAGAGTCCAGAAGATGAGTCCTGGAGACTGGCAGATCCTGGACAGGGCACTGGAGCTTCCGGGAAGGAGGACAGAAGGCCTGGCTGGGTAAGTAGCTCTGTTAAAGAGCTAGGAGCTTTGAAGAAAACTAGATTCAAAAATGAGAAGGCCCCAGGGAGCAGCTGTATCTATGAAGAGGATAAGCCAACATGAAGATACTCCAGGCCCAGAAGTTTGGGTTCTCTTCTCAGTCTGGGGATCATCTGGTGAGAGGTGCTTCCTGAGATGAGGAGCGGGCCTGTTCCCAGGGAGAAAGACACTCTGTCACCTCCCTAGTCATGGAAGGGCTAGAAAAGCAAACTCATTGCAAAGGGCATGGAACTAGACATAAAGCCAAGGGTGGATATGAGTGCAACAGCTGAATTGCTGATTCAGTCTCACTCAGAAGAGAAGGGCATCACCTCCTTACCTGCTCATCTGTCTCCAAACTAATGCAAGATCCGGAACAGAAAAACAGGCCCAAAGGCCGGCTCCTCAGTGTGAGTCTTAAAAGGCCCCTGGAGATGGAAGAGTCCTATGTGCAAGAAGCTCAAACCCTGGCAGGGAGAAGGGAAGGGGAGACAGCAGGGGTGCTGCTTGCAGCTGCCCCCTCCCCCCCAGAGATGCCACCCCGGTCTGTGTGCATGCCCTAGCTGGCTGACCTCCGTGACCAGTACTCCGTGAGCTCCCTGTCACCTGGCTCCCACCTGGGATCATCCACGGGGCAGCCCTGGCAAGAGGCGAAGGTGGAGGTGGGGGATGGAAGAGAAAGAAGTCAAAGTATTTCTTCCCTTTTCTCCTGTAGCTCCTGCCCAGGGGCCCTCACACGTGACCCCACTCTCCTGGGCTCTGCTGGAGCAATTCCTCTCTGGGTCTTGCAGGCCTCAGGTGTAAAAGTCTTTCTGAGCCCCAGTGCCCCACCCCCAGCCCGACCCCTGTGCGGGGTTCCTTTTACTGCTTCATTCAGTTGACCCACCTGAGTAGGTGTCTGTCTCCTGCTGGGACTCTGACAAGACATTGAGGAATAGAAGCCACGGGATAAACATGGTATCTTATAGACACTTCCATTTACCCAGCAAAACATCATGCTGAAATGGTGATAGCTTATAGAGTTTAATGGAAATCCACATACACATTAAAATAAAACAGACCTTCAAAAGCCATCAATTGTCAAACTCCAAATACTGCTGCCTTGGCAGTTCACTCTCCTTACTCTCTGGAATCTTCAGTGGGAAGACTAGCAAAGGATGATTCCCTCTAGGGAATGAAGACTCCCTCAGGCTGTCCTGCTTTGCAAATGGAAGTCAAAGCTAAATTTCTCCCCTACTGCCTACTGGAGTTGGTCTTCGGCCAGGAGTCAGTCCTCGGCCATGACCTGAGGTTTGCAGGGAAGGGGAGGCAGTGGGGACAGACCTGGAGCAGGGCCAAGGGCAAGCAGGGATGCTCAAAGAGGCACGTGATCCAGAGACAGGGGACTGAGGGACGAGGGCCTCCTAAGACTGTAGGCTGCATAGGGAAACCACCCATCCTCTAAGGACGTGTTGCACAGAGTCTAGTACTTTGCTTTCAAAACAAAGAGCCGGTCTTTAGCAGAAAGCCAACCTATGTTGTTACCAAAGGGGACAGACACGTATGTAATACGTATTAGAACACTTTTCACAAAATCTAGAAGTTTAAAATTCCCTGCGCTTTAAGTGAGGACACATTAGTAATTTAAAATAAAACCCAAATTATCTTATTCCTGATAATGCTGGATAGATTAGGGGTTAACCAAAATCTCTTGGCCAAAATTCCTTTCAGCTGAGCCCAGAAAAGAGACTAGAGCCTTTAAGGGCTTGTGCACAAAGGGAGAAACTCATGGGATTCTGGGAGGGGATGGAGCAATGTCACTGGGCAGAAGTAGAAGCAGCTACAGAGTCCTCCCCAGTCCCTTCCAAACACTTCCTTCATTTAAAGCCCTCTCCTCCTTCCCCTCTCCTGTTTTATACCTCTGCTAAGATTTTACCGCAGATCAGGTTCTGAAGTCAAAAAACATTTGTATCCTACCAGCTTAGATTAGCCACGGGTATTAATCCCAGGTATACAGATCAATCACAGGTCTATACATGACCTGCTACTCTGGGCAGGTACGAGACAGCCTTTACCTCTTAATACCAGCCAGATGATTCATCTTAGATGCATTTTATTTACATGGAGAGGGATCATCTTTCTCAATATCTAATCTCAAGCAGCGTTATTTTATTGCCTATCACTATTTTAAAACAGATAAAAATTATGGAAGGCATTAGAGACCAGGAAGAACCAGACAGAGAATGTGCTCACCTGCTATCGCCAGCATTTGCCACATACAGCTTCCCCAAGAGGCAAACCACAATGAGGGCTGTGCAGCCACCAGATATATTATATGAACTCCTCTCTCGTTCTATTTGTAGGTCCTGGAGAAGAAAACAAAGTTAGCGCTGGATTGTACAGGAACTCATATCAAAGACTTTCTTAACCTCATTCCCTTGACACAGCCCTCGGAGTCAGGATGTGCTTCAAAGACGAGACAAGAAAATCGTTAATACTTTTCTACCACCTGAAGAGCTTTTAATCACTGAGGTCACTGGCATAAAATTGTCGTCTATTAGCCCATCTGCAGGCCAGAGACAGGAAACAAGGGATGGCAAACGGATCTAATCAGAACAAAAATGAGAAAAAGAAAACCAACTGCATTCAATAATAAATACCCCAGCTTGTGGAAAATTTAGTCTTTGTATGGAATGCCTGACCTGCCATGTGAGAAATACCATAAATAGGCTGGTAATGCCGACTACTTGGACCTGAGCAATGTTTTTAACCCCAAAGTCTCCAATAAATAGTTTCTTTTTGCAGCCAGATAAGAGAAATGACTTGAAGAATTGTGTCCTCTCTTCAAAGCAGGCAGGAGCCAACCGGTTGCCCTGTCTTACTTATCAAAGCTAGAAGCTTATGAACTCTGATCTGACTTCATTGTCCGACAGCCACGGATTCACAACAAATGTGTATGTGACACACATTCACAGCCACAGCTGATACTCAAGGAGCACCTCTTCCAGGTCAGGCAGGGTGCGAAGCACTGTAGAGAGAGAGTCTCAGCTAATCCTCATAACCGTATTATTAACCTTCATGTTGCGGGGGGGGACAGAAGGGGGGTAACTTGCCTACATTTACCTGGTTGGAGTTTGGATTTCAATGTGATTCTCCTCATCCAAAGCCTATTATCACCTGCCACCTACTGAGGCCCCCACACCCAGAAAATCAACAACAGACCAAGACTTCTCTTGACAAATAGGCATCATCCAAGACACAGGTCTTTGTGAAATTCTGGGTCAGTGACAGAAGCATGGGTTCTGTGACCCCAGAAACATGTGAGTGGAGTTAGGAAAATAAACTGGATGCTGGCTAAAATAGGGCCAAACACTTCCATGGTAATCTATGGTTGAAGCTGAGGGAGGGAGGAGGAGGACAAGAGGAGATGGGGCCTGGGCCGATTCTGAGGGTCCCCCTGGCAGACCGGGGGCTGGGGCACTTTTTTGGTTCTTAGAAACCCACAGAGTCACAACTCTGCTGCTTCAACCAGCCTCCTCCTGGAAAAGGGGAGATAATTCAGTAATCTGGCATTTATCAGCAAACGCTCGGCTCCAGAGGCCAGAGGTGGTAACACAAGTTCAAACAAATCACCAGTGAAAAGCTGGAAACAGGGCAAGAGCCTGAGCCAAAGACACAGATGAAGATCAGCACACTGGTAAAAAGGAAGTAGACAAAAAGTACAAAATCAGAATCTGGGAGAAACTAACTTACTTGGGAATCAACTGGGGAAGGGGGAAGGGAGAAGAAAGGCTGGGGAACCACAGGGAGGGGTTAAGAATGTGTGTGTGGGGGGGTGGGGGGACGTGGTAGTTTCGAAGAGAAGAAAAGCTGCAGAGAGTCCAGCATGAGGACCGCCTTCAAAGACTGGATCTGACAAATTTACTCAAATTGTGTATAAACTAGTTTCTTAAATGAGTACTGTGAGGATGAAATCAGATGCTATGTGTGAGGGGCTTAGCTGGCCATCTCGATCCTTCCCAGACCCAGAAGCTCCATGACCGGAAGCAGAGACCTCTCTTGCTCACTGCTAGACCCTCAACACCTATGCCAGGCCAGGTAAAAAGATAGTTTAATAAATATCTGTTGAGTGGGCAAATGAAGAAATACCTTTAAAAATGCCTGGGTGTCCAAATTATCTCTTTACCACCTTACCCCTTCCGTGACATGAGAAATGTGTTCCCTGTAATTGACAAAGGAAGAGCTTAGGATGCAAATAAATGCTAAGATGATAATTAAGCAGGAACCCATGCTTCAGTTCAGATGCAGTCAATTGGCAAGAATGAATGAATGGTTATCAGAACCTACACAAGAATGGCAGGAGCCCTGAGGGTGAGGAGAAGGAGCATGAGTATCAGCCAAAGATCAGCCAAAGAGACTGTCACAAGGAAGTGAAAGGGAAAGAAAACATCCAGCTGTCAGAAGTTTTGTCTGTTTAACCTCCAAACAATGCATAAAAACAGAACCAACAACCCTATTCACAAAGCAGTTTGCAGATGGATGTATTCCCTTTCTTTCCCATTTAAATAAGTAAAATAAAGCTGATGTTATGATAGATACATATTTCATCAAATTCGTATATACACTGGTGTGTCAAGTCTACACTCAATACGACTATGCTACTGTTTTTAATATACTGGAAGGAACTGCTGGGGCTAACAGAAAGTATGTTTTCATATCCAGAATCAACATTTGTTTGGATACCTAATGTCTGAATGAAAGACAATTTTTATTTAAGAAAATCCCTTGAGCACCCAACTGCTTGCATGCTATACATGGAGTGGGGTGTGAATAATGCTTGAAAGACTTAAATCACTCGTGCAATCCAAAAGAAAATGCTATGATACACAGAGCCCAAGTGAAAGCAGCATCCATGGCAAAAATTTCCACTGGGACTCCAACAAGTTCATCCTGCATCACAGGTGTGTTCTGTATCACAGTTAACATTGCCAGAAACTCTGATCCGGAAATTATTTCTTAAAAAAATCAAGACGAGTGTACGTACGACACCACAATTTTCTGCTACAGCAGAATGCCTATTTGCCTTTCATCTGGAGGAAGATGTTACAGCTAGCTTGCGCAATTAATCCCTTGCTATTACGTTAATAGTGCGATTCAGCATTTTGTTCTAATTGACTTCATCCTTTCTTTCATCTTTTCCTATATTTCAACTACGTGCCCTCTGTAGCTCCCCCAGCATAAGGAATGCTAAGTTTGGCAACACTGTCACATAAACAGTGGACTAAAGTCTAGCCATGTTTTGTTCAGGAAACTCTAATAGGTTTACCCTTCTATCACCCCCCACCGCTTCTGTGATAATATACACGTGCATGTGTGTGCGTGCAGATGCCCTTGCGTGCACACACACACACGTGAATTACGTGTGTGCTCTCTGCGATCACAGTGACTAGGATTTGAAAGATGTGTTTCCACAGACTTCATCCCCCTGAAGGATTCGCTGACATTAAAATACACTCTTCTATTTCTTCTAAAACTGGGTGTAACTAGAACATATTCTAAAAATAATTGCTTCCCCTCCCCTCCCTAGAAGCCAAAATAGCACATTTATTTTTTTCCTACACCACCTACTCCTCTTTAAAAGATGTTTCACAAAATCTTAGTACTGAAAGGAACATTAAAGGACCATCTGCATGGTTCTTTTACTACCAGATCAAACATGATAAATGAAGTCAATAAGGATATTTACTGCTGAATTAACTACCCTTCAAACCTTCAACTTTTCCAATTAGCTTAAGCTTCCCACACTCTACATTAAAAATACATAAAAATGTAGAGTTATTATTTTGTAAACCCTCATGTTTGGGTATTTAAAAAAAAAATCAATGAAATCATGGGAATTACTGCCCACTGCTTTGTGCTAAACAAGAACCTGTCTGGAGTATTTCCCCATTTTAGCTGTCAACAAGACCCAAGACATAACTCTAGAATAACTTGCCAGCAAAACACATGCATATACTATCATTCCTTTTCAAGTATAATCTAAAAGACTAATTTACACGCTCGTAATATTCAATTAACAAGATAACTGTTTTACCTGCTCAGTCAAGGGTCCTGCAGACTGCTCAAGATGGCTCAAACAGTCCCTTCTGTTTAGTAGGACTGATTTATCCTGTGTTGTGTGTCTGTCTAAATACTACGTTTAAGCCAGATTTATCTCTAAATCATAAGAACGGATCCAATTTTTAAAGACTTGGGATTTAATTTTCTTTTTGTTTCAAGGAAGGATACTGGCAATGAAGGGAAGTAGCAGAGATGTGTGAAATGAGACTAATTCAGCAGGAAAGAACCGCAAGAAAGAAAATATATTGCTCGGGACGGTTATAATTTGGTTTGAAAGTCCCAGGGATGATGCAGCTTCAGGATCATTCTTTGTTTCCTACCAATTTCAGGTTGCAAAAGGACAGCAACATGAGACAACAGAAGGGAGTGAGTGTTGGGTAGTTTCAACAGGACTTGGCAGCTCCCCATAGATGGCTTAAAACACGGCTCTGAGCACATTGCTAATAGTGTCAGTCACAAATAATAAGATTCTGCATGGTTTTAGTATCTGGGTCTGATTTTGATTTATTCTGGGAACAAGCCAATCTGTCAGCCAGGCAATGAGGAAGGAAAAAACCAATACTGCCTCATACTGCCACCTGCTGGCTGTTTGTGGAATCACATGCTCAATCCTTCTAGGAGGAACTTCCTGTTCTACCAAAACAAAGACAAAACAAAACTCTAGCTTATTAAACACAGAAAGACATGTGTTTAAGAAAGCAGGTCCATAACTTACGATGAATATGCTAATATTTGAAAACACTAGGATTTATAAACTATAAATAAGCTTTGCATTTATCCTCTTTTTCACAATAGTGAAATGAGGTTTTTACCAATAAATCCAAGCTGAGTGCTATTTCCAATCATTAACTCAGTGACAGGAGGATGTATGGTAGTTCTACAACAAAAATATTGCCATTTTCTTCCTTCCTAACAACCAAACTTCTATACCGGCACTGAAAAGGAAAGAGGACAGAATTTTTGAAATTCCTCCTGACTTTGTCCAGAGCTCAAATTCTATAGCTGGCAGGCTAAAAGGCTCATCTCTGCTGACTTAGGAGAGCAGTGGTCTCCCACAACTCCACCAACAATGGAAGTGATTCCCCTCATGAGTCTGAAAGGCTGGCCATGCAGTCCTGTTTGGGGAGGCTGCGGAAGCAAGAAGACTGACCCCAGGATCTAAAAGACCTTATCTTATCCTCATCCATCCTCCTGGGCCCAGCAACAGCCTAAACACAATCGGTGGCAAATCTCAGCTGTTCAAGGAGGCATCGTTACAAAGCACTGTGGGGAAGCAGAATTGAAGTCAGTCAGAAAGTTCCTGAGATTCTGGTCCTTTAGAAGGGAACCATGGTTCATTTTTCCATAGTGGACACAGGAAGAATGGACTACACAGCCTTCTCAGTGTGAAGAAAAATCCAAGACGAGATACAATAAGGGGGCCAAAGGGTAAACGTGCCTCAGCAGGCAGGCACAGTAAGTATTAGAGGCCAGGGGTCAGAGGTCACCTTCACCACAAGCCGCACGCTGCGTCAGGCAACCAGAGGATCAAAGAGGAAAGGAAAAGCAGTGCCCTCAAAGAAGCTTACAGTATTTGATGAAACTGTTATCGAGACGATAGCTTGTTCAGAAAGTATCTTTCACTTCTGGTAGTCTGTATTTTGGAACGAGGACCTACGTTTTCCTCTAAAGAAGTACTACTTATTCTGGCTTGGGGTTTCTAAATCTTTTACCTGACCCTCTCTTTCAGATCGGTATCAACATGTCACCAACCCACTTAATGTTACTTAGAGCATCAAAATAAATGAGATGTTATATATCTCTATATGCATATAATGTGGGGCTACAAATGCCCCCAGACATATAGTCTAACCTTTTATTTCTAGACTCCCATGGTGTCTAGAAGAATGCTAGCTATAAAATAGAAGCTCAATAAATACTACTAATTGAGAAGGACAATGCAGAGAGAGAGAGAGAGAGAGAGAGAGAGAGAGAGAGAGACCGAAGATCTTTGATTCTATGTTGCTGAGCTGTGAAAGGCAAGCTGTGCCTGTAAAGATATTGCAAGTTACTTCTGAATCTCAGGAAGGGTAGCTGCAAAGGTGTCGTCAGCAAGGCAAATTTGAGGCTGAGATGCTGGGCTTGGGGAATTTTTAGGGATGAAAAGTGTGAGGGAAAGTAAGAGAGCCACAAAGCTGAAATAATTGAATCTTATTTAATACCGACTCTTTCTATTACAGAGGATCAGAACAGCACAGAACCTGAAATACCTTAAGGATACTGAGAACTAGGAAAGCTAGAAAGTAGCTGGCTACCGTGAGGGAAAAATTTAGGAATGGCCGGGAAATTCCCAGCGTGCCCCACTCTGCAAGGCCAGAGGAGAATCCACCAAGGCCAGGCCAACGAGATAAGGAAATCAGCTGCACGTTGGGCACTTCCAAAAAACCAGTTTGCCCTCAAACACGGACTCTCAAAAATATCCTGTTGAGGGGTACCTGGTGGCTCAGTCAGTCAAACATCTGACTCTTGATTTCAGCTCAGGTCATGATCTCACCGTGCATGAGATGGAGTCCCGGGTCGGGCTCTGTACTCAGAGCACAGAGCCTGCCTGGGATTCTTTGTCTCCCTCTCTCGAAAATTAAATATAAACAAACAAAATAATAAGACATTAAAAATGTAATATTGAAAAGGGACAAGGGAACAAGTATTTTATACGAGTTGGCAATGGCCTTCCAGGCCATTAAATTGAAGGTACACTGTATAATTTCTGTGTTGTGGGTTCTGAAGCTCACCGCAAGGAACTTAATGTTTAAGTCAGGCACGTTTCTATGATACTAGAGGCCATTCTTCCTCAAGTCCCTGATGAAGCAAAGAAAAAACAAGAGCATCTCTCTGTAATTAGGGTAAACATAAGACATTATCCAAGCAGGGACGCTTTTAAGACTAAAAGGGGACAGTATATTAATAATTATTCTGGGCCAACCGACATTAACTGGCTCAGCCCCTAGCTGAACAGAAGGTAGGGCCAACCCTACCAAGCACCCTGCGAACCAAGGAACGATGAGTCTTCTCATTTAATAGGTGAAGCAGGTGGGGCAAAGTCCGGGTAGGCCTCTGGCATACTGGGGACTAGAGAGACAATATGACAAAAACTGAAGTGTGAAGAGGAACCTGCATGCTGGGAGGAACCGAAAAACAGATAGGACTTAAAGCCAAAAATTCATAACGTGGCGCACCGGGGCCTCCACAGGTAGGTTCCCGACCACCTCTCCAATTCACCTTACATCCATCATTCCTACCCTTGACATCAGCTCGTTGCCTTAGGCCCATGTGGGTTCTCTGATGTAGTTTCCCTGGAACCGGCCTCCCGTGTTCTGTCTGCATTACTCCTCCTCGCCCCCATCCCCAGCATTACTGCCCCAAGGGACCCCGTCACTTCATCTCTTTATAGGGCCCCTAGTTCACCCTGCATTTCTCCACTCAAGGCCCTTCCCACTTCTATTTTGCTCATCTAACACTTGTCTTTGCCTAGTTTGTTCAGTGCTCTTTTCCCAGTTAGGCCTGGCATAGAGTTAGTTCTGATCACTCATTTATTGACTGAATGACATGGGAAAGTGAAATGATCTTTTGCCGACAACGAAGCTTCCAGGGTAAAAATTGCAGGCAATTTAACTGGCTAGTTAAAAGCAGAAAAAATTTAAAAGACAAGAATGAGGCCCTTGACTAAGTATTTTTCTGAATGACCCTCCCATTTCCAGGAGAGGGGTTACTAGTACCCTTGAGGCATTAATGGGCAGAAACAGCTGGAGACCACTGAGGAGGCCTGCCTCAAAGTGACATTGACCTCTAGTGGACAGAAGTGGGAATACAGCAGTTGCAAGTAAAAGATGCCCCATGGCATAAGCAATTACGGAAGGAAATGAAAAACCCTACGTTTCTTTTTGTTTTTCACTTCTGTCACGTAAGCGGATTTTTTTTTTCCCTCCCATTAGGAGTAACCTACTGTCACATTTTTTACCTCAATTAAATATTTAGCGTTCTGAACATCGAGGTCTCTAGACAGCTTCTGTGACAGCTGGTGAGGGAGATTTTATACAGAGCTGCGTAGGAGTCAATTTTACTACCTTGATTCCTTTTTCCCTGAATAGTCTTTTCCAGCTTCCCGGTGATTTTCTTGGGATCGAAGGCTACCAGACACTCCTGACAAAGAGATGCATTTTAAGCCACCTGCTAATCAAAGGGTAAACATCTGCACGACAAGGAGAGATGCACACTGACCAAAGAAGGGACGGGTTAACGTGAGGACAGGGTGCAAACATGAGGTGCGAAGACAGGAAGCATTTTGCCTTGAAAACAAATCAGATGGGTGGTGCTGTGCAACATTGTTTACGTTTCTCCCCTCCTTCGCACACAGACTGATCCTGGACTGTGCTGTGTCACATGCTCCCTTCTGCGGAGCTGCTCCTAACCTGTTCCTGCTTCACTGAACAGCTGGTCATCACTTGACTCTCCGAGGTTTTAGGATAATACGGCACGCTCGCTCTACTCCCGTCTTTAGAACATCTCTCAATATTCCTTGCTCTTTACTTGCACGCAGGCTGTTGCTCAGGAAAGAAAAATCTCTGGAGCCACAATAACGGCCTCAGCAGAAAGTGAGCTCAGAAAGGGAAGGGGGTGGCACCGAGGGGTGGCCCCTCACCAGGCGGAGGGACAACAGGGGACACTGTGAGAGCAGCTGCGCACTCTCCCTTTGTGCGCTTTCCCTTTGTGTGTTCCCAGGACTGAGGCTGGGAGGGAAGGGGGCTGAACTCTTTGATCAGACACGTCCCAATTTAAATGTACAAACAATCCATGTTCCCCAGGAAAACATGCAATTCTCAGATAGTGACCCCCTGATTCCCCTCCAGCAGTTCCTTTTTTTTTTTTTTTTTTTTAAGCATTAAGAACCACATGGCCCATCACGGTAAAAGAGCTGTCCTCTGATCAGATTGGTACAAGAAAGGTACTTTGGAGCCCTTTACTAAAAGCTGTTTCCCCAAACACCTGTGATTCCTACACATGTATAAGACAGCAACCAGGCTCATATTTCAGTTAAGTGGCATTGTACCACCAGCTGGCATCAGGGAGTCTGCAGAAAGAGAAGCAATCGTAGGTACATTTAAAAAGCCTGTTAGCTCGTACGCTATCCCTCCTTCCATCGTTCTCATTTTTGCCAGCACTCAATGCGAGGAACTCTGTCCTTGTGCCAAACCTCTGTCGGGAATGGAGTATCGAACGGAGAAGACCCAAGCGGCGTCCCACAACAAGAGGACAGGTCAGAGACCCGTCGTAGGGAAGCTTCCAAGAAACAAGGCTTTGGTTGAAGGCTTGGGATTCTCTCTCTCCCTCCACCCCCGCCCCCTGCCGCCCGGGCCCCTCCGCGATACCTACCATTTCCTTGAACGCACTTTCAAGAGCCCCGATGACCAGGCACTCGTGCGGAATCTTCTTCTCCGTAAAGAAGCGCGTGGGCGGGGTGCTGGGGGAGCCCGGGGCCCCCACGCCTCCGCGGAGCGAGGCTGCGCGGGTCAGAGTCCGGCTGTTGGCGGGCGTGTTCTCCGGCTCCTCGCCCAGGCAGGTGGGCGGCAGGACCGCCGAGTTCTTCAGGATCTCCACGATGTCCTGCAGCTGCTCCGTGACGTGGTGCTGCAGCAGGCGGGAGGCCACCACGGCAGCCCCAGACCCCGCGTGACCGTCAAACAGCGACCAGTAGTGACAGGAAACGCCCTCTGATTCCTGGGGGAGGGAGGCGACAGGGAGTGAGAACGGCAGTGGCCACCGCCCCAGGCTCACGCTGGTGCGGCAAGGCCTGGCGCTCAGCGCGTCACCTCGGTCCTCTGTCTTGGGTTGGCCGACGGTGGGGGGTCGAAGCATGGCAACGGTACTCAGGGAAGTGGTCCCGGACTTGTCACTGCCGCTACCCGCCGCCCAAGGGGTGAAGGGGTTCCTGCCTCTTGGCCTGGGGGAGAGGCCGGGCTTCCAGGCAAGCTCGGTTACCACTCTGGGGCAAGATCCACTTTAATCTGATGCGCAAGGGTTTGGGAGAGAACTCCACGCCAAGAGGGAAGTCTTGAGGAGTCCAGCTTTAACCCGTAAGCCTCACCTCTCTTCGCAACCCCAGAGCAACCTTGGCCTCGAGGCTCCGGAGAAAGTGAAGTTCTTTTTGGTTCTTCAAGGGGAAATAAGTAGACCCGTTTTTCCCCTTTAGAGCCTTTTCACTCTAATTTTGCCCCATCTTCTTTGGTCTACATCCTATATTTTTAGAACATGTTTTCTTCCTTAGACACGGAGTCTAAGATGCAGCCAATTCAAATCTCCTTATTTCCTGCCTCCCTCAGTTTCCCAGCTGGTACACAGCATCTTTGTTTCCTCTCCCTACCCCAAAGCTACGCGTTCCTCATGGTCGCTCATGTACCATGGATTTAGTCTGAGTTATTTCTAGACCATTTCAGATGAACGTTTTTAAGAACCGTGTTTGAATTACATGTACCTAAGATCTTAACTGTAAGATCAGTCAGTAAAGCAGCAGACTCTTGGTTTCCGCTCAGGTGGTGATCTCATAGCTCCTGAGTTCGAGCCCCATATTGGGGTCTGCACTGACATCATGGAGTTGGCTTGGGATTCTCCCTCTCCCCCTCTCTCTGCCCCTCCCCCACTCATGCTGTCTCTCAAAATAAACTTTAAAAATTCTTATAGAAAAATAAGAGCTTAATTTATTCAATAGGTAAGATGCATAGGTAATAAAACAGGTAGGGTTTTATTGTGACTACTTGTACTACTAAGCTTATCTGTACCACAGCAATATTGAATCATTTTTCAAGCTAAAGCGATTCAATAAAGTTCTTTTGGTCTATCCTGGAACGATGCTGGAAGATACTGTACAGTTATGGTGACATATGCCATTACTCCGTGTGTGCCCTTTAAATTTTGCCTTCATTCAATTCTGTGCCATGTGCTGAGATAAAAATAGTTGTTTTTTAGTCAACAAATACTGAGTGTCCCTATGTGACAGGCACAGAGTGGATATTGAGGAAAAACTTGGCTGCAAGAGGTATAGACATGGGCTGATCTTCATAATCCAGTGGGGAAGACAGATACTGATCAAATAATCACCCAAACAAACATAAGATCCCAATTCTGGATCCTGGTGCTATGAGGCCAGCTTGCAGAGGGGCACTTTGGAGGAGGCTTCCTGGGGACATGAGGGCTAGGCTAAGAACTGTTTGGAAGTTCACAAGGTAATGAGAGGAGAGACCACCAGGTACTAGAAAGAACAGGTGCCAAGCCCTTGTGGGAGGAAGGTGCATGAAGAGCGAGAGGAGACTGAACCATGGCCATGTGGCTGAACAGAGGAATGAAGCAGGAAAGGGGTGGGGAAAGACATGAGGCCAGACAGGGACATGGCAGCTAGACCACTCAGTCCTTCCAGGACACATGAAGGACCTTGACTTTAGCCTAAGAGTAACAAAAAGTCATTGACCGAGCTTGGGATGACGCACTTGATTTATGTTTCTAAAAGATCACTCAAGCTGTGCTGTGAGGATTAGGAGAGTGAGAGTGAGGATGTCAGTAGAAGGTGAACACCACCCTAAAAAAGGCATTCGAATTCAAGCAGTAACAACTAATGAATGACTCAAAGCACCATACAACAGAGGAAGGAGATTCCCACTCAGAGGGCAGTAGAAAGAACAAGGACGTCAGGATTCCAAGATCTGAGTTCTCATGGCATCTTCAGTGCCAATCAGTGGGAGTGGGAGACAGAGCAAGGTCACTGGCTGTGTCACTCCATCCCTGTCACTTACCATCCTTGGGCCATGGTTGCCTAATAAGGGCAGGTGATAGCTACCTTACAGGGAGTGGGGATTTAGCAAGGTTAAAGGGTAATTTATGCCATGTGAGCAACTAAGTAATACATCTCACTCATGCGTCACTTCTACCACTACCAGAACAGTATGGTCTTGGGGAAGTCATTTTCTGACCTTCCGTTCTTCACCAACTTGAGAAGCTCCCCTAGAAGAGTCTAGTGCCCCTGCTAACTCCAAAAGTCCAATATTCAAGAAGTACAGATCTATGGGAACTGGGGGAGCGGGGGAAGAAGTCAGGCCAAGAAGAATGTGGACGGAGTGAGAGCTGATATGGCAGCCAGTCGAGGAAAATACCAGGAGGCTGAGGTCACGTGGCTGCCTCTGGTATATGCTCACCTGGTGTCTACTCTCCCTTCTTCCTCGCTATGGATTCTATCTGGGGCAGCCATGTATCTGCCATAGCTCCTCACTCCCTTGCAGCTCGGTGTGCCTGTATGACCCTGTGCTGTCTGTCCAGTGAACTATGAGTGGAAGCCTCCTGGGTGGAGCTTCTGGGAAAGCTATTATTTTCCCGATGAAAGGGAAGACTCAAGTGGCCTGACCTTTTGCCTCACCCCTCCACCTTTCTTCCTGCCTGGGTCACAGAAGCAACACCGGGAGGCAGAATAACCCTCTTGCAACAACGGCTGAAGGCTGTAGCTCAGTGTGGGGGGACAGGAAGTCTAAAGGAGCCCGAGCCCTTGGGGTCTTGCTTGGGATGGTGCACAGGCCCTGAACAGGCTGCCTTCTGGGCTCTGTGTCATGTGGGCTTCGTGACGTTTTGATAAGCCGCGGTTGCTCGTTTCTGTAACAGGAGCTGGGAACACAGAGGTGAAAGGATGTATGTGTTATCTAGTATCCTGGGAGTTGGGACATGGGTGGCAGGAAGGAGGAGTGTGAGATAAGGAAGGCAGGTGCACGTACACACACACACACACACACACACACACACACACACACACAGACGCACACAGAATTACAAGTAGGCGAAATGGCTATCTACCAAGAATAAAACTGAACCCCTTGGAAAATGTTCTTAATTTAGGGCATCTGTGGCTAGAATGGAGTCAGTCTATGAATCTATATTGTCACAAGCCTCTGCAATGTAGCATTTCCTCTTATTATGAGCGCGAGGCAACAAAGCACTGCGGGATGAGCAGTTCCTGTGACTGGTCACCAACAGAAATAATGCACAGTCATTCCACACATCCTGGATTCTTGTTTATGCTCATCATTACTTCTCAATGATAGCAGTTATTAAACTCCCCACTAGCTCTCATCATCTGCTGCATTAGTAAAGTACATATTGCCATATTATATCCTCACACCTAGGGGAAAGTGGCAAAAGAAAAGGATTTCTTGCTTATCGCATCTAATTCTCCAAAGGTCCTGAGGCTGCCTGGGAAAAA
Organism: Felis catus; assembly: GCF_018350175.1. NCBI lineage: Eukaryota > Metazoa > Chordata > Mammalia > Carnivora > Felidae > Felis > Felis catus. The sequence continues at coordinate 88,452,113 of NC_058374.1, forward strand.
CACGCACACAAAGTCCTTCTGCACCCAATTCAAATGGAAACTCAGCAAACATCTTTAAGGAAGCTGTGGCTGGAGCCAGTGAGGGATGAAATAGGAATGACTGTGTCCGTGTCCGGGTACAGATTCTGTTACACCCAACATATCATGTTTCTAGAGTCATAATTTGAATCAAAGAAGATCAAACCCCGTGAAATAATGATGCTATTTTTTTTTTCATATTTATTTTTGAGAGAGACAGACAGTGAGCTGGGGAGGGGCAGAGAGAGATGGAGACACAGAACCTGAAGCAGGCTCCAGGCTCTGAACTGTCAGCCCAGAGCCCGACACGGGGCTCGAACCCATGAACTGTGAAATCATGACCTGAGCCAAAGTCGGACGCTTAGCCAACTGAGCCGCCCAGGGGCCCCAATGCTACTACCTTTTTTAAAAAGCAACTATGAGGGGCGCCTGGGTGGCGCAGTCGGTTAAGCGTCCGACTTCAGCCAGGTCACGATCTCGCGGTCGGTGAGTGCGAGCCCCGCGTCGGGCTCTGGGCTGATGGCTCAGAGCCTGGAGCCTGTTTCCGATTCTGTGTCTCCCTCTCTCTCTGCCCCTCCCCCGTTCATGCTCTGTCTCTCTCTGTCCCAAAAATAAATAAACGTTGAAAAACAAAATTAAAAAAAAATAAAAAGCAACTATGAAATATTTCTGACAAGTAATCCAGCCATTTCCTTCAACAAGGCAAAGCATTCTGAAGGCATTGCAACAGCAACCAGTTGACACATATCCGGGCAATTTTTAAGCAAGTCAAGAGAAACCCTGATTCGGGGCTTTTCTGAAGCAGGGCCCAGAAGCACTCAACACCCTGCTTTCAAGAACACCTTTGCACAGCAGTTCTAGAAACTCTGGTACAGCTAATTTTTAAAATGCAATTAATAATTTTCACAGCCAAAACTTGTAAGACATATTTTTTCCACCAAGAGTTTATTTCTTGCTAAAGATGGAATAAATCTAGCCCTTGATGCAGGCACTAACCTGGGACCAGTATCTCTGAAGGCGGGGCCCTACCACTGAACTTTTATAAAGCTCCCCAGGGGATTCTAAAGACAGGCCAGAACTGAGAACCCCTGGTCTAATAGAGAGGGGGCCACTCAACAGTCAGGAAACCCTCATCCTGGTCTCACATCTGTCATCAGGTCTCCATGTGATCTTGCATGAGTCAGTTACATCTCCCTGAACTGACCAGACCCGCAGCATCCAAACTGTGTTTCTTGGTTCTTAAGTGGGATCTTAGGGAAGAGGAAGTTAAGTGGGTGTTTAACTGATTAGTCCTCTATTAATTCAACCAGAGCAACACAGATTTATCAGTTGTAAACATCAGGGTTTTGCAAAAGATTTGGGACAAAAGACTTCAACTATTTAAAACCATTTTTGAGGAGCGCCTGGGTGGCTCAGTTGGTTAACCAGACCACTTTGGCTCAGGTCATGACCTCACGGTTCATGAGTTCAAGCCCTGCATCGAGCTGGATGCTGTCAGTAGAGCCTGCTTCAGATCCTCTCCCTCCCTCCCTCCCTCTCTCTCTCAAAAATAAACATTTTTTAAAAAAGCCATTTTGAAAGGGGCACCTGGGTGTCTCGGTTAAGCATCTGACTTTGGCTCAGGTCATGATCTCGCGGTCTGTGAGTTCGAGCTCCTCGTTGGGCTCTGGGCTGACAGCTCAGAGCCTGGAGCCTGTTTCAGATTCTGTGTCTCCCTCTCTCTCTGACCCTCCCCCATTCAGGCCCTCTCTCAGTCTCAAAAATAAATAAAAACACTAAAAATTTTTTTAAATAAAAAAAAACCATTTTGAAAGCCTTTGAACTAGGTAAAACCAAGTTCGTCAAGAGACTTCAAAATCCTCAGTGTCCTTCTATGGCAGGAAACTTAGAGCAAGCAGTATGTTATTTGGGAAACTACAACCACAAAGCAGGCCCTCCCCACATACTCTAGATGCCAAGTCAGCTCTGAAAGCCTCAGAGACCATACAGTCCCAGAAACATCGAGTTACAGGGCTAGAGAACCCTTCCCAATCTTTTAACAAACCTTACATGGCAGGCAATATTCTAAATGCTTTACAGATATTAGCTCACTTAATCCTACCACAATCCATCCTATGAGTAGCTACTCTAGGAGGTGTGCTTATTATTCCCATTTTATAGAGAGGGAAAAGGGAGGACAGAGAGTGTAACTGTTTGAAGTTCCCACCTATTAAGGAAAGCAGCTGGGAGCAGGCTCCCCACTCTGAGCCATCAACCCCTGTGCTATGCTAAGCTGAACCCCCCCCCAACACACACACTTCCCACCCCGGAGGGAACACTTGCTCTAATGAACACCTGCCACTATGATCTACTTCTACCCTCTGCAACCTGAGCTGTAACCAGTTATTTTTTTCTAAAACCCAATATCTGACCATATTTCTTTAGCCAGCCTGACCTCCTCCTCCAGTCTAGGAGCCCCCAGGGTGCCATCCCTGATGTCTCTCTCTTCCCGTTCTGTCACTCCAAATCCCACCCACCAAGCCATGGCATTTGCAGCTCATCACAAACCACAGTAGTTTCCTTGGTGCACCTGTGAGATTCCCAGGGCCCGAGATCTAGGCTGCCGAGATCAGGACGGGTGATAAGGAGCGAGAGAGGGCACTGGGGATGGGGAGTAACCCCACTCCAACCTTTGCCTGACCCCCACCTATCTCTTAGTCCTCATCTTAAGTATCACCTCCTCCAGGAAGCTCCCACTGCACCCTGGGCCCAACCCTACCACAGCATTCATCAAACTGTGCATGTCTGTCTGATCACCTGCTTGAGCAGTGATAAACTAAAAGAATATTCTGGAAAAAGGGAGCAATGGTCAGGCAACGCAGGTGAAAAGGGGACTCTACGTGGCCCATGTGGACAGTGGCCTGATTAAGACTGACCTTGAGGGCTTGGTCAGGTTGGGGTGGGATTCTGGAGTCAGGGCAGACCAAGGAGCTTCAATCTGAAATGCCTCTGTACCGAGGAGCAAGGTGACAGTGGGCTTAAGAGGTGCCAGTCCCATGGCCTTCTACAGTGCACTGCAAGACGGAAGCATTAGAGAGGCTCACAGAGAACTGTCCTGAGGCAAAGAGGGCAGAGAGGAGGAATCAATGGGCCTGGAGAGGAGATTAATGATTTCACAAGACATTGCAAAGATCAGGATGAGGCTGCAATGGGCTGTACGGTGTCTGGAATGGAATCGAGATCGTAACAGAGAATACAGATCTACTTTTGAAAGCGGCACGATCAGACAGGATGTGCCATGCATTTATTTTGAAAAGGATACAAGGACCCCCTTCACCCTCACCCTCTTCTTCATTCACAACAATGTCATCAAATGCCATCAGGTAGGAATGTATGGTTTGGTGCATAAAGTCTGATCTGAGAACCTTGAGGAAAGAACAATTCCTTAAATGTCACACCAGCATCGAGGGCCTACGTGAACATCAGGGGTGAATCTACAGGGGAGGTCTGCAAGATCACAGTAGTGTGAACACGGTGTTTTTAAAATGTCTCAAAATCTTCAATTTAACTGCAAATACATCTCTGTTTCGTCACCGCACAGAATAGAACCTTCAATGACTCCCCAGTGCCCTGGGTCTCCTAGAGGCTCACGTGGCTTATGGGCCCCACGTGATCTGGTTGCTACTCCCTCTCCAATGCCCTCCCTTGCTCCTTGTCAGCGGTCCTGATCTAGGCAGCCTAGCCCTAGGCCCTGGGAATCTCACAGGTCTGCCAGGGAAACCAAAGGGAAAAGACACTGCCCTCTCTGGCTGTACCTGACTGAGCCCCATCGCCCTACAGGACCAGGTTGAAACACACACGCATGTAATTCTCTTCTAAGCCATGGAGGCTTTTTGTTTTCCCCCAAAGGCAAAACAAACAAACAAAGTTGCACCGTATTCCTCTCCCCAGAGGGTTGAACTGTTGAAAACCACACACTTTCTTCAGCTCCTGTGCCCTACTGGGATGTCCAACCCACTACTGCTAGTAAGGCATGCTGGTAGGAACAGGCAGAGCTGTGTTCTCCACCTGCCTGACTCAAGCAAAGGTACCAGAAGAGGAAGGAAAGGGAAGGCAAGGCCACAGCTCCTTTCAACGTCCTCTGCACCCACCCCATCACCACCACACACCCCACATGCTTGGTCACTTTACAAGCAAGGACTCTCTCTCCAGTTTGGTATCAGCTCAGAGAGTAACATTTTGAGTCTATATGGTACATACACAGGATTCTGAGTCTTACACGATCTAAGGGTCCAAAGGTAACTTTGTCACTGGTGTCAGTATACCAACGTATCACAATTATTATTTCTTAACTTTGAAAGTTACTGTTATTTAAAATTTTTTTTTAATGTTTATTTATTTTTGAGAGAGCATGAGCAGGGGAGGGGCAGAGAGAGAGGGAGACACGGAATCCCAAGCAGGCTCCAGCCTCTGAGCTGTCAGCACAGACCCGATGCGGGGCTCAGACTCACAAACCGAGAGATCATGACCTGAGCCAAATCAAACGCTTAACTGACTGAGCCACCCAGGTGCCCCAGCAGAATCATTTTGAAAGCTGGGTAATTTATATGCACTTTCAAAGGAGCGAATACAAACAAATCCTATCTCCTGTGATATGTCTTAGCACGGAAAGAGCACAGACTTTAAATCAAGACAAACCTGGGTTCTGGAATTTACTACCATGTGATTTTGGGCACATTTCTTAACTCCTCTCACCAGTTTCCTTATTTAAAGAACAAGATGAAACTAGGACACAGTAAGGATTCATTCATAATACATGTCTCAGAGTCTCCTCTCCTAGGTGCTGGGCTTATGCTGAACACTGGGGACGTAGCACAGAAGAAGAAAAGGCCATGGTTCCCAAACTTTTGAGGCTAACAGTCTAGAACGTGACCAGGAAATCACAAGTGTGCTAGAAGGGGAAGTGTGTGGTGCCACAGGAGTGGATAATATGTATTAAATGTGCAGACAGTCACGGGGTATGCGAGGGGGAAAGAGACTATAAAGAGATAACGTGAGGAAGTGATCTGTAGTGATGGGAATTTTGTACCCTCATTGTGGTGATGCTTACCTGAATCTATACATATGTTCAAATTCTGAAACTACACACCAAAGGTTAATTATACATATAACCTTTTTAATGTTTATTTTTGAGAGGGAGAGAGAGTCAGAGCATGAGCAGGGGAGGGGCAGAGAGAAAAGGAGACCCCGAATCTGAAGCAGACTCTAGGCTCTGAGTCGTCAGCACAGAGCCGGACACGGGGCTCGAACTCACAAACCGTGAGACCGTGACCTGAGCCGAAGTTGGATGCCTAACGGACTAAGCCACCCAGGCGCCCCCATATACTTTTTAAAATAATAAGATGTATAGCAGTGTCCAGCATATACAAGAACAAACAAAACTAGAATAGTAACTAGTTGGCACTATTAAGTGGCCTGGGGGCATATGTGCAGGCAGGGAGCAGTAAGAGTCCCTATAACTAGGGAGACAAAGCTGCACACTTTAGCTCCTTACTTTCAACTCTGCCAGATGAGGTGCTCATCAGCTTCCGTTACTTCTATTCTTCTTAAATTACTTCCCCTGCGAGAAATCTAAGTTCTACGGACACCTAATGATTACCTACCACGTTTCATCTCCACCACACCATCATAAAACGGGCATCATTATCCCACTTTACCTATGATTTAAGCAGGACACAGTTAAGTAACTGTCCTGTTATGTGGTAATGCCACAATATGAACCCAGTCCTTTAAAGTCCAAATTAAGTCATCTTTCCAATTTCCTCGTGCATACAACTTTGTGTCATTATCTCCCTGGCTTCTGTTACTCTGTAGCATTTAGCACTTCAGCACTATTTTACTTTGTTGCTTATTTGTAATTGTGTACACATCCTGGGCCATCACCCCCAGAAGATTACCAAAGCTTCTGACAAGTGGCCCAGCATTAATCTCTGGTAGTATCATAAAATGCTGCTGGGGTACCAGCCCAGAATCAAGTTCTACATCTGAAAAATCAACACTCTCAAATTTAGAGTAACATGCTCTGGACACAATATGTTTCAAAATTACTAATATCATGACAAATGTCTACCTTTGCTTTCGCTCCACTTTAAGAAAACCAATATCAAGCCCTTTCCTGACTTACCACACACTTAAATTTTGCAGCAATCATTTACATCTTACAAAAGAATAACTCTGAAGCAGTTTCCAGTTGCATTCTGATTTAGTGCACCCGCCCCCCCCCCCAAAAAAAAAGGAAAAAAAAAAGAATAAATTAGTCTTGGAGCACCTGGGTGGCTCAGTCAGTTAAGCAGTCAACTCTTGATTTCAGCTCAGGTCACGATCTCGCAGTTCATGAATTCAAGCTCTCTCGATCTCTGTGCTGTAAGCTTTGGGTTCTGTCTCCCTCTCTCTGTCCCTGCCCCGCTTGTGCTCACTCTCACTTTCAAAAATAAATAAGCTTTAAAAAATTAGGAGAAGTTTTGTATGTAATTTACCACACACACACACACACACACACACACACACACACACACACACACACACACACACACACACACACACACTCCCAATCCCTCTTCGGGAATAGATCTATAGCCAAATCAAAGGAAGATTTCGGAAGGTGACCAATTGAGAGCTTACAGTTCACAGTTTCTCTTTCAGGACTGAAGTGGGCCCAGTGTTACATCCTTCTTTTTCAAAAGTTGCAGAAACGGATTTTTACAATATTTGCTTATTTCCTTTCCCCCATTTTCATCATCATCTAGAAGGCCAGAACTAACATTAATGAGTTCTAACTGGGAAGGGCTCCCTGGGTCTTTGAACAAATGGAAGGTTGCTCCAAATAGAAATGTAGCTACTGAGCCAGCTACGGACATAATTTGTGATACAAGCAGCTTGCGTCCATTCAGGGTCAGGGATAATTACAGCACAGCTAATCAGGGGTGCCAAAAACCGGCACCCCAACTCTGAGGAACCACAGGCAAAAGAGCCTTTGTGAGTCATCTGGAAGGCGGTGGAGAAGCCCCCCCCCCCCCACCCCATGGCATGCTCACAAAAAAAGGGGAGATTCTAGACAAAACCTCAGACATTTCCTGTGGAGCCTAAGAGAAGCGCTGAGATGGGAGGCAGGAAACACAAAGAAAACCAAGGAATGAGGCTCGACACAAGTGGACCCGTGTGAAGATGCCAGGGCCCTCCATTCTTACTCCCTGCATGGGGCTCCAACTGTGTACAAGCCCTTTCTTAGCCCTCCCCCCACCCCCACCCCACGACGGAGCACGCAAAGCTTAGGGGGAGTTAAAAAAAAATGCTCAGCTAGCATGTAAGAGGAAAATGATAATTTTTTTCATGTGTTTTCTCCTAAAGCTGGAGAAGAACCTCAGCTTTGCCATTGTTTCTCCTAGAGACTGCCACTGGCGCCCTCACGTGGTGTGTAAGTACATACAACTTTGTGTTGTCTCAAGCATGGAACAGTGGTGCCCTCACGCATACACTGGCTTTGGCATATTGTAACTCACTGCTTGATACGTGTGCCCCCAACTGAGTGGTCTTGTGCATTATATGACTAAGTTTTAAACTAAACCATCCCTCACCAAGTGGACAACAGGTTTTAAAAAAAAATTCCTGCATAGAAACAGATGGAAAACATGACAAATAAGAACACGTCACAGCTGGCACATCTTACCCCAAGTAATGGAAATCTAGTCACATCTGACAACAGCAATCATCATTCTAATCAAAAGTATCTGACATGCTCAAAGAGACAGATGAAATATGGAATTATACTTGCTATTGTTCATGATGAATTCTGCCTTGAGGTATTAGCTAATGGGAACATGAAGTCTTTGCTCTTGGCAAGACAATAAATGAGTTACTGTGGGGAAAACAGAACAATGCCTGGCATATAATAAGAACCCCATGATTGGTAACTGTTGTTATTTTAAACTGTTGTCTTTTCATCTTTACTGCCTTTAAATTATTTTAAAAATATTTAATATACTTTTATAATCACTAAATATATGTATGGATATCTAGTAGTATAGTTACATATCATTAAATATCATTAAATTTGTTGGGGGTACATACTCAAGAAATTGTCATAGTCTTTAAAATAAGTTTTTAAAATGTTTTTTATTTTTGAGAGTAAGAGAGAGGGAGCGCGTGCACAAACGGGAGGGGCAGAGAAGGAGACAGAATCCCAAGCAGGCTCTGAGCTGTCAGCGCAGATCCTGAGGTAGGGCTCCAACTCACAACCTGGGAGATCATGACCTGAGCTGAAGTGGGACACTTAACAGACTGAGCCAGCCAGGTGCCCCTCAAAAAATGGTCTTTAACTGATGGTTTGGAGACGGCTACTCTAGACAGTTTTCAAGGGAAATAAGTGGTGTCTCCTCTTACCTGTCTTCCCTGAAGATAAAAGCAACTCAGCTCATTCGATACACGTATTCCCTTCCCTACACCAAACAGTTCTGGAATTCAGAAAATCTAAGGAGGGGCCATGTGCACAATAGGAAGTGAGTACCAGAAAGGTGGAAATCCCACTTTGGGTTAAATCCCATGGTTGATCTTACACAAGGCTTAATACGAGCACAGCATGTGCTTTCTTCCTCCCTCCTTTCTTCCAGCCGAAGGAGGACCACTCCCGTTGGGCCATCAGAGAGTTGCCATACTCTTCTCATTCCCCACTCTAAGCTACTTTATGGTTGATATCCATAGTTTCTGGCCAGTTTTCAAGGTATCACAACGAAGATGATAATTCAGAGTCTAAAGGATGTGTTTCAGGCATTTCATCCACAGTGCTTGACTGAAATCCCCAGTACTGATGCTCAGGGTAACACAGCCAAGGGAGAAAAGCTAATGACCAAGCACATACAGGAGATTGGAGGAACTTCGTGAACGTCATTGCCAGGGCCCAAGCCTCTGGTGTTGTGTGCTCAGCATCATGCCCTTGCAGCATACTTTATGTTTTACCATACCTCTTTTTGACTAAATTACTAAGAGGTTGTGTGCCCCAGAAGGAAAGAATGCTTAATTTCATGTACTTAAATGAGCACTGCTTCCTCCTCAGGATCTGACTACATGAAATGCTGATTTCTTTGTTTCAATTCCTCATTTTATGAGACAGTAAGATGCAGGATACACTTGTGAGTTTGGTTTTTGTTTCTGAATGGCAATTTAGTCCCTTTATAAAATTTTTATTTAAAAAATTTTTAATTAACAATTCTTTATTCAAGTATAATTCACATACACAAACATATTATATTTGTTTCAGATGTATAATAGAACGATTCAACAATTCTACACATTACTCAGTGCTCATCAAGATAAGTGTACTCTTAATCCTCTTTATTTCACCCATTCTCCCTACCCACTCCCCTCTGGTGGAACCACCAGTTTATTCTTTGTACTTGAGTCTTTTGTTTGTTTCTTTGTTGCTTGTTCATTTGTTTTCTTAAATTCCACATGAGTGAAATCATATGATATCTGTCTTGCTCTGACTGACTTATTTCACTTAGCATAATACCCTCTAGGTCCATCCATGCTGTTGCAAATGTCAAGGTCTCATTCTTTTTTATGGCTGAGTAGTATTTGCTTGTATATGTATATACCACAGCTTCTTGATCCATTCATCTGTCGATGGAGACTTGGGCTGCTTTCGTATCTTGGCTATTGTAAATAACACGGCAATAAACATAGGGAAGCATGTATTTTTTCAAATTTTTCAAATTCATGATTTCATTTTCTTTGGGTAAATACCCAGTACCGGAGTTACTGGATCATATGGGAATTCTATTTTTAATTTTTTGAGGAACCTCTATACTGTTTTCCACAGTGGCTTCCCCAGTGTACATTCCCACCAACAGTGCACGGGGGTTCTTTTTTCTTCACATCCTCACCAACACTTGCTATGTTTCTGTTCCATTTTATTTGTTTTCATTCTGTCCCATGTTAAAAACACTACTAAATAAGCAGTAATTTCTGACAGCTAAGACATATAAAGTTTGTGACAGTTTTGGCTAAGTTGTGTTTATTTTATTCTAGACTCAAAAACTAGCTCAGGAATGTTCTCAAATTATTATTTAATACATCAAAAACCTCTCCCTAAATTAGGTTACAGTAAAAACATAAGTAATGTGAAATAATATTGAAATGTGCTACAAACTCCACTATTAGAACAGATAATATTAACTGAGCACTTACGACATGTGAGGCACAATAACACTTTTCATATTTTTAACTCATTTAGTTCAAACAACCCTATGAGGTAGGAGCTAGTATCCCCCATATGGAACAGAGGCATTGAGAGGTCAACTCACTTGCATGAGGTAACTAACATCTAGTAAGTGGAGCAACAGGATTTAAACTGAGACACACATTGTTATTCAGAAGGCTTTTTCTTCCAGCCACGGTTTCATGCCAACACTGGTTTTTCTAGAAGTTAGCAAGAAAAAGTGGATTCTAAGGACATTAAGATGATACACCATTTCATTTCCATTCTGTCTTTCACCAGAGTGAGAGCTGTTACCCAGTTTCTGGGCTGATGGGAAAGAGCACTAAATAACTTCTACATCAAACGAGAAATCATAATAGAAATGAGAAGATATTTAGTACTAAATTGTACCCACCATTAGGAGTTATTCCTCCTTTATTTCAGCCTTTTCCAAGGAGGTTTCCCTGACACATGTCGCAACAGCTAATGGCTAAAGAGGCAGCCTGTCTCAAGAGGCCAGATTGCCTGGGTTGACTCCAAGCTTTACACTTTACATCACTGTGCCTCAATTTCTTCATCAGTAAAATAAAGAGAATGATAATACATATGTACACGTTATCAGGTTCTTTTTTTTTTTTAATTTTTTTTCAGCGTTTTTATTGATTTTTGGGACAGAGAGAGACAAAGCATGAAAGGGGGAGGGGCAGAGAGAGAGGGAGACACAGAATCGGAAACAGGCTCCAGGCTCCGAGCCATCAGCCCAGAGCCTGACGCAGGGCTCGAACTCACGGACCGCGAGATCGTGACCTGGCTGAAGTCGGACGCTTAACCGACTGCGCCACCCAGGCGCCCACGTTATCAGGTTCAATGAATCAAAACTGGGCAAAGGACTGAGATCAGATGGCATCTGGCACACGAATGCTGAGTATTGTATTAAAAAAAAAAAAAACAGGAAGGAAGAAGAAGGATTCTCAAGAGGTTACCGCTCTTGCCAATGTTCTTCCCATCTAAAGTTGTGAGGAAATCAAATTACAAGTGAAACAAGGAAACATTTCCATCTCAGCACCATTTTCCTTTAGCCTTAAGACGTGCCACGGTGGGAAAATTCTGTTGGCGAACCAAGCTGGAGTTGCACTCCTGGCCACTATGGACATCTTGGACAGACCTGGTCTTGAGGAAAACCAACCCCCCGAGAAGAGAACTGTAAAGTCACTCTAACTGACATCAGCCTCGTTGTAAAGTTACCCTTCTTAATCACTGGCAAGAGTTCTTGTCCCTGGAACCAAGAGATAAGAGTTTTGAGAGAAACCACTGCACTCCTGCTTCAGAAAATCTAAGGAGATAAAGAGAAAGGTTATGTTTTCTTGACTTGCACAAAACAAAGACCTTAACTAAGGAGGGAAAGTTTAGCATAATAAATACAAGGAGAAAAATACAGGGTTCCTCCTCTTGTTTTTTATAGCTGACATCACTACAGAAAGCAGACTGCCAAATGATGGCCAAATATTCCAGAAAGGCTGCCACCGTGGAACCACAAGCTACCTTCATTTAAGGCTCTGCGGCATGACAGAGTCCTTCTTACAGAAAACAAATGAAAAGAATGGCATATCTTCCGTGCAGAGAGTTGAAATAGCCCCTTCTCATTTCCCTTTTACCTCTCCCCATCCCAATCCGATTCTACTTGCCTTGAATTCCCACAGTAACGTCCTATCCTCCATTGAGAAAGATAATCAGGTTTCTCTCCCCTGCTGATGAGCTTGGCCACGGTGTGGACACAGCCATCTTCTGTTCTTGTAATTGGACCCTGAACTAACAGATACTGAAACCACATTCTCTGACTTGTTTTGACTAAATTAAACACCAGAAGGGTGCTCCTAAGGAAATAGACTTGGAATGCATGTATCCACAGTCTAGTCTTCAGCCAGAAATGATCTGTTCCAAACAGGCAGTCAGATGTAGGGGGAAAATGTCCTGGTTGTTGCCACAATGCCCTATATACCACCTACAGAACTTGGAGAAGAACAGGAGCTTGTTGACACGAAGGCTCTAAGATGCCCCCAAGAGTGAACTTTTTCTCCCTCCTCAGAGAAGTCACCTAGTATTCTCTTCTTTTTACCTCATTCCTAGGACGACCATGTACTTGGGAACTGAAAAGCAAAAGCGTTTGGAAAAGTTACGCTTTCACTTGCAAGGGACACAGTATGGTAAATAAAGACTGCCTAACACCTCTCAAAGCAAAGGAAGCCTAGTAATGGTGATTAGTTCCTAGAAACCTTGATCTGGTGAATTAAAATGCCTGCAGTGGGAGGCAGGCAGGAGGCTGCTGAACAACGTGTTGCCCTCAAAAAGCTTACAGCATCTTTCCCAAGAGACAATCTTTTGAGATCGTCCTTTGGAAATGCTGGCATTTTAGATTCTCTTCTATCCTTGCCACCCACCCTATGACCACAAATAATCAGAGGCACAGGAATGCCAGGAGGCTTGCACACTGCCACAGAGTTACCTATTTCTCGCCTGCCTGTCTGCGGGATCACGGCTCCTAACATGTAAACCACTCAATGTGATCCTGGCACAGGAAACTTCCACCCTGAACTCATCGCAGAAAATAGCCTTCTCTAGATCATACCCACTTCACCAGAGACCTCGAAATTTCTCAGGGGCGCCTGGGTGGCTCAGTCGGTTGAGCGAACGACTCATGATCTAGCAGTCCGTGAGTTCGAGCCCCGCGTCAGGATCTGTGCTGACAGCTCAGAGCCTGGAGCCTGTTTCAGATTCTGTGCCTCCCTCTCTCTGACCCTCCCCCATTCATGCTCTGTCTCTCTCTGTCTCAAAAATAAATAAACGTTAAAAAAAATTTTTTTTAAAATCTCTTCCATATTCCTTAAAAAAGAAATGGTTTCTTCACTATATCGCTAAACTCTCCATTTAAAAAACTGGATTACTATTTTGCACAGAACACAATAATTCAACCACATCCCTTCCACTTCTTCAGGCTAAACTACTGCAGAGCAGAACGCTTTGAAACTCTGTCATTTGTATCTCTTTTAAGTTTTGTGGCTTCTTTCAAACATTGCTTCTTTAGCTCCCAACATATTCCTGGATTTGTGGATGGAATCTGAAATTCATTTGTGGTTTTCTAGAAGGCGCTGCCGTCAACAACTCAGCAAGCACTGGAGGAGACAACACTCCTTCGGTAAATGCGTCATGGAAGCCAGGAGAGGCAAAACATAGTGGACATGATTTTCTCCACCAAATTTTCTTTAAGCGTGTTTTAAAACAGGAGGATTAATTTGACTTCTTTGGCTAAAAAGATCGCCTGTACCAATAGGATAAAATAATTTTCTATGAACTGGCATGAGGAATGGATTAAAGTTGTCTTAAAACTTTTATACCAATTAGGAGCACCTGGGTGGCTCAGGTGGTGAAACATCCGACTCTTGATTTCGGCTCAGGTTATGATCTCACGGTCGTGAGACGGAGGCGCATACAGGGCTCCGCACTGAGTGTGGAGCCTGCTTCAGATTATCTCTCTCCCTCTCCCCCTCCCTGGCTTGCTTGCACACTGTCACTCAAAAGTAAAAAAATAAAATTTTTTTTATCCCCATCAGTGATTATCTGTAGGAAGAAAAAAAAAATCATCTTATTGCTACCCAGCTGCCCAGATGGCACTCGGTATAAGAAATGTCATCATCTGTAAACTTTAGTAGGACATTTTAGATTTTCTTCAACCTCCGAGTAAGATGAAGGTGATATTAGACACGAAAGTAGTCTTCTGGAAATGGTCATTTTGGCTTTACAAAGTTGACTGGAGGTGAGAATTCAAGGAAGGAGAAATTAGTCACATGCATCACGTGCTACAGAAAGCCCATGTGTCTTCCTTTTGTCACCCTCAATGCCTGTCAGCTCTCTGTCTGCACCTGAAATAATGATGCCATCATTTATCCTGTTGTCCCACTTCTTGCTTCCAATGGTATTTGCCCATTTTTTTCATCCTTATCTTTCTTGGCCCTATCTTATCTCTCTGCGCCCATGGCAGAGCTACTGAACCTCACTGGGGCTCCCATCTTCTTGAAACTTCTTTGGGCTGGAAATTCCTAAAATCTAAGCCTCCCTAGGATATGCTCCTGAGCTCCAAACCTTTATTTCTAACTCCCTACAAAACACTTCTACCTGGAAGTTTAGAATACCCAGAACTCACCATTTCTGCCCACCCCCTCACCTTCTAACCTGTGCCCGACCCAGCACTTCATCTTCAAGGACCAGCACCCAGTGGCTGAAACCTGGCATCTCGCCTCCTCCCTGCCCCATGCACTAGGTCATCTGGTCCTATCTACTGCATGTCTCACCTTATCTCTTCTGAGCCTGCCCCTTGCTCCAATCACAGCCTTATTTCAAGCTTTCATCATTTCTCCCTCACGTTTCTGCATGAGCCAGTCTCCTCAGTGTCCCAGGTTTGCTCCTGAGCCTTCCCAAGTCAGCCTTCCCACTGCCCTCATGGTCTTGATTCTATCATACTCTTGTCTAATGTCATTTGGTTCAAATTCCAGCTTATCAGGGCATTAAATGGCTCTTGTGTATGAACCCTGCTTGTTGTTTCTGTCTTATCACCCTCCAAAGGATCACAGGTGCCTCAGGACACTAGAAGACAAGCATCATGTGCTCTCGTGCCAACCTGTCTTTGCATATGCATGTTCCCTGTCGAAATCTCCCCTTTCTCGTATTTGCTTGGTCAATTCGTATTCACTTTCTTAAACGACAGCTCGAATGTCACTTTCTCCAGGAAGCATCCCTCCACTGACCCATTCCTTCTCCTCTGTTGTTCCCGAAACCACTGGTAACCCACCTGAGTTAGGCTTCCATATAACCTGGATTTTTAAAATCTTTCTCTTAAAACTCACTGCATCGAGTTGCTGCCGGTTAGTGACTCTTTCTCCCTCCTCAGCTCAGCTCCAGGAGGACTGGAACCTCACTGGGTTCGCCTCCTAATCCCCAAGGCAGACTCAGTGCTCAAGACATGTTCGGCAGGTAAAGGAACAGACTCACAGGCAACAAGGGGCTGATCCACCTGGTCTCCTGCAGGGGATTCGTCCTGCACCCTATGCTATCAATATCTTTTCTACGTGCCACCGTATTTGAGTTAAGGGATGTCTTCTAAATGGCTTCTTTTAAGCAGTATGGCTGGTGTGCCCTGCTAGCAAATAGTTCATTCAGAGTAGAAACTCAAGTCCTGATAATGGCCTTCAAAGTCCTAGTGGAGGATCCCCTCCCCCCATTCTCATCGCCTTTCTGACATTTCCTGCAACCCAGACTTCATTCTCTCTACTCTAGCCACATGAGCCTCCTTGGTGATTCTGGAGAACACCAGGCCTATTCCTGCCTCAGGGGCCTTGCAGGTGTCTAGAATGTCAGAAAGCTCTTCCTCCAAGTAACTGCACTTTTCAGTCTGTGCCCAAACGTCACCTCAGTGGCACCTTCTTTAACCACCCATGCACCTCACGCTTCCTGTATTCCTGCATCTCTGCTTTGCTTTTCTCCATAGCATTTGTTATCTGCCATGGGATACATTGTACTGTTTGTCTCCTTCAATGGATGTAAGTTCCGCGAAGGTAAGGATTCTAGTCAAGTTTATTCCTTGGGGAATCCTCAGCATCTAGTTCCCGGTATGCAGCAAGTGCTTATTGGTTTACCTGGCCCAGCAAGTCACGGTTTTCAAGCTTTTAAAAAGCAGTGCAATCCACGACATGACCGACAGCCTAATTTAAAAACGACGAAAGGACTCAAATATAGAACAAATAAATATTGAACAAAGAACACTTGATGTTTCTTTTAATAAGACCTAGCTGTCCAACAAGCACATAAGATGTTCAACGTCAATAATCATAGGGCAAAAAAAAGCCACAATGAGATACCATGTCACATCCATTAGAATGGCTACTTAAAAACAAAACAAAACAACAAAAAAAACCCCACCAGAAATCAACAAACATTGGTAAGGATATGGAGAAACTGGAACTCTTGTGCATTACTAGTGGGAATGTAAAATGGTGTAGTGCTGTGGGAAACAGTATGGCCGTTCTTCAAAAAATTAAATAGAATTACCTTATCATCCAGCAGTTCCACTCTGTGCAGATAGGCAAAAGAACTGAAATCAGGGACTGACAGTTATCTGCCGACCCATGTTTATAGCAATATTATTCATTATAGTCAAAAGATAGAAGCAAGTGTCCACTGATGGTCAAATTAATAAACAAAATGGTTTACTGTTATACAAACAGTGTAATACTATTCAGTCTTTTTTTTTTTTCTTAAAGTTTATTTATTTTGAGAAAGACAGAGACACAGAGAAAGGCAGAGGGAATCCAAAGCAGGCTTCACACTGTCAGTGCTGAGCCAGACACGAGGATCGGTCTCCCGAACTATGAGATCATGACCTGAGCCGAAATCAAGAGTGGAATGGTTAACTGACTGAGCCACCCAGGCACCCCTCAGAATTTTATTCTCTATTAAGACTGAATAAGAGGGGTACCTGGGTGGCTCAGTCAGTTAAGAATTCCACTCTTGATTTCAGGTGAGATCATGATCTCATGGCTCATGAGTTCAAGCCCCACGTCAGGATCCACCTGACAGTATGGAGCCTGCTTGGGATTCTCTCTTTCTGCACTTTCCCCACTTATGGGCTCTCTCTCTCTCCCAAAATAAATAAATAAACTTAAAAAAAAAAAAAGGATAAAATTCTGACACATTCTACAACATGGATGAACCTTGAAGACATTATAAGTGAAATAAAGCAGACACAAAGTGACAAATATTGTATGATTCCACTTACATGAGATACCTAGAGTAGTCAAATTTATACAAACAAAAAGTAGAATGGTAGTTGCCAGGGGCGGGGGTTGGGGAGGAATGGGGGTTAGGGCTCAATGGGTAGAGAGCTTCAATTTCAGAAAAAGCTCTGGAGATGGATGGTAGTAATGGTAAGAATGTATTTAATGCCACTAAACTGGACAGCTAAAAAAATGGTAAAATGGTGAATTTTATGTTATGTATATTTTCCCACAATTAAAAAAAAGGCAGCACATCTCTTGCCTGAAACTCTAATAAATATTAAAGCCTAATATGTATGGCAGCTGGAAGTAAAGCTGCTGTAGCTGAAGCAGAAATAGAAGGGACGGGATGTGTCCACTCTGCTTGGCACCTCTGTGCTGCCTCCTAGAACGTGGACCCCAGAGATTCAGGACTGTCTCAGGGGAGGTTCGTGGCTCCATCCTGAAGTGCTTATGCACTGGTTTCACTGTTCTCAAGGAAAGGAAGTTAAAAAGCTACTCCTGGCTCCATCTCTGGGAGGAACTTAGCACCAAGGAAAATGACATCATCAACTGGTCTTGCGCCAAATGTCAACGCTGACTCACTTTTTTTTTTAAATTTTTTAATGTTTATTCATTTATGAAAGAGAGAGACAGAGTACAAGTGGTGCAAGGGGCAGAGAAAGAGAGAGGGAGACAACAGAATCCAAAGCAGGTTCCAGGCTCTGTGCTGTCAACACAGAGCCCGATGTATAGTGCTTGAGCTCACGAACCACAAGATCATGACCTGAGTAAAAGTGGAACATTTAACCCACTGAACCACCCAGGCACCCCTCCATGCAGACTAATTTTTACAGAATCACTTCACATCTCAGTGGCAGGGAAGACTATCAGGGGAGAAAGAGCAACATTAAGTCACTGGCACCCATGTCTTACTATCATTAATATCTCACATTCTCTGAGCACTTTTCCATAATAACTCATCTTCAAAACAATCCTATCGCATAGGTATGAAGGAAAATTGTGTGATCGCCAATTTACAAATGGGTAAAGGTACAAATTCAGTGGACATTATCCACAGAGAATCACAGAAGTGGGACTGACTACAGGATAACTGCTCACATATATCAAGGATTTATTAATTAAGACTCTGGCTCAACATTTCCATGGACAATTGATTTCATACTTCTAATCAGTCTCTTTCCTACCATACTTGGTGTTACTAACTATTACTACTCCTTTTTATAGAAAACTAAGGCTCAAAGAATAAATATCCTAAAATTAAATGGTTTAATAAGTGACAGACTGGGATGGACCACTTTGAACCATACCTCTCCAGAGCCTGTGCCCTTAACCATTATTATTCTTTACTGCCCATCTGAGTCCTGGACTTTGGCTCTTTGGGAAAAGCCCCATCAGTGCTTCCTTCAGCCTTGAACACAAGAATTGCTGATGAGACTCCATGGGTCACTGTGTTTCAACTCTAAGTTGAACTAGTATGAACAAAATAAATCAGTAGTCTTAGTCCGTAAGTGTAAATGCAACAGGATGCTGTTGCTGACCCTGAGAAGAGATTCCTAGATCCTTTAAAATCCTATAAAAATGTATATACAAAAATATCCTTGAGTATTAGAAGAAAAAGTCACATTTGGATCATCACATTCAATGTTTCTTTTCTGTAAGCTAAATAATGTGCTGATGGACAGAGTACGGATTACTCCCTATACTTTTCTGAGGGTTTCTTCAGAACTTTCTGAGGGGCTGCCTGGGTGGCTCAGTTGGTTAAGCATCCAACTTTTGGTCTCAGTGCAGGTCTTGATCTCAGGGTTGTGAGTTCAATCAAGCGCTGCACGGAGCCTACTTAACCAAAAGAAAAGAAAGAAAGAATTTTCTGAGGGTATCTGCTTTATTCTCTAGAAACTGAAGAAAGGAGAGACACTTTGTGGTTTGTCAATAGGGCATTCAGTCTACAGGGCTGCCCCATGGGATGCAAGGGCTTTAGGCCAATTAAAACAAGTACTAATTTGGAAGAGCATCAGGGAGGGGCTCCCACTGGACAACGCTAACAGACAGGCAAGGGGAAGAAGGGAGCAAAGCCATGGCAGGGCTGTAAGCCAATGGCTAGGGTTACTTGCATCCCTCCATCCCACCTCCTTCACAAAAACCTTGAAGTGGCTCCTTTACAACCACCAAACATTATATACACTATTTCTTGCAACAAAGCCTAGAGATGATGTGGGTGTTTTATTTACTCTAAGCGTTAAGAACCTAATAAACACCAGCTCTTCACACGTGTCACCTTTAGCTTTGTGCGATACCTGGAATACAGACCCACCAGCCCACTAACTCTGGGGACACTGCCTTTCTCTCTCCCACTATAGACCGGGATTCAGCTCAAGTGCCTCACAGTGGGGCCAGAATGCACAGGTTCTTCTCACCTGAGAACTGGGGGTGAAGGAGGGTCTTACCGAGTTCTCCTTCAGTTGCAGCCCTTCCCCATTGGGAAGGGAGGACCGTCTCTTAGTGGAGTTCCTGTTCGGGGTTGAGGTAATGGCCCCTGCTTTCTTCTTCACAGTGAGTACCTCACAGCTGGCTTGGTCTTCATTGTATGTGCTCTTCCCGGCATTGATAACCCTGGGGAAAGAGCCAGAGGAGTGGTCAGTGATTTCTGGAAAGCTCAGAGCTCAGTCTCAAGGGTCAGCCTGGGCGGTCTCCACAACGGACACAAAACTAAAGTTCTACCCAGTACACAGGACCCTATGGTCCTGGTATGTTCTGTGCCTGAGTAAACTAATTTTTCTACAAATGGAATGACACTAGCACACACTAAAACATTTACTAAAGCATTGTTTTGAGCCCAGCTCACCTTCCCAGGTGTCTGACAGATGTAAGCAACCTCCCCCTCCTCCCAATCCATTTTAGTCAAAACACTGGAGATAATCACTCTTTTGGCCATTACAAAGAAGATAGATAGGCAGGCTCCTGGAGTTCTGTTGCATTTCTCCAAGTGATAAAGAGCAAAACCCATCATCAATCTTACAGAGAACAAGGCAGGGCAGGAATTTACAGCACGCTGTAAAAGCCAAGGGAACGGAGAACCACATTCCTTTACCGCTATGCCCACTTTTACTTTACACACAGAAAACTGAATGGATCAGAGGTTTATTCTTTTAAGAGTATCTTTAGTCCTTCATTTTTTTCTCCTGTGGAATAATGCTCATCACAAGGTGCCATTGCATTGGGCCCCCAGGCAGTCTGATTTGGACATGTGACCATATGATATTATAGCATGTTGATAACGCTTCGGCCCAATTACTAAATGTTTTAAGCATAGGAATGCATTAGAAGAACATGCCACATTTATATACACAATGGAATACTACGTGCCAATGAGAAAGAATGAAATCATGCCATTTGCAGCAACATGGATGGAACTGGAAGGTGTCAGGCTGAGTGAAATTAGAGAAGAACAGATATCATATGTTTTCACTCATATGTGGAACTTGAGAAACTTAACAGGAGTCATGGGGAAGGGGAAAAAACAGTTACAAACAGAGGAAGGGAGGCAAACCACAAAAGACTCTTCAATACAGAGAACAAACTGAGGGTGGATGGGGGGCGCGAGAGGAGGGGAAAATAGGCAATAGGCATTGAGAAGGGCACTTGTTGGGAGGAGCACTGGGTGTTGTATGTATGCGATGAACCAGTGGAATCTACCCCCAAAACCAGCAGCACACTTTACACACTGTATGTTAGCCAATTTGACAATAAATAATATTTAAAAAAAAAAAAAAAAAGAACACGCCACATCGTCCATATATCTTTTCTGTATCAGGTGACTGCAGACTGAACTCTTGGGTTTCAGCATCATTTTCTTGTTAAGTAATTAATTAGCAGCTAAAATAGATCTCCCTAAAGAGAGCTCTCTTTAATTTGCCATTGGCTGGGTTTTCTTTTCAAAACTTCCACTGTGTCACAGTAGGTGATAGAGTGGGTGTGCAGAGAGGATACAGAATTCAGTGGCAAGGAAAAAAAGATGCTTTTTAAGGTGAGACGGTTGGAGATCCACTCTGTCAGTGTGATCCATACACTACTGTATCAACTCCCTCCTAAGTATAGATAATCCTTTTCGAGTACTTTTTCTTTTACTTTTAAATCCTGAAATAATTATAGACTCAGAGTAAACTCCAAAAACAGTGCAGAAGAGTTTCATGCATCCTTCCCCTAACAATATTATTTCACAACTTACAGTGTAATATCAAAACAAGCAAATGACACTGATGAAATACTGTCAACCAGGCTGACGACCTGATTCAAATGTAACCGTTTTTTTTTTTTTTTTTTTTTTTAAATACCAAATGGCTCTCGGCACTGAAAACTGCATGGGTCTCCATAATGCACACACACCACAACCAAACAGGAAACAGAGCGCACAGGTGGGGCCTGAGTGCCCCAAGATATAAGGGAGTGTGTTTCAAGCATCCTTCTCCCAAACCTTGAGACATGCTTCAGTTATTTTAACGTTTACTTTACATTTATTCTTTGGAGCACCTAGGTGGCTGAAATTAAGCATCCAGCTTCAGCTCAGGTCATGATCTCATGGTTCATGAATTCAAGCCCTGCATCAGGCCCTATGCTAACAGTTCAGAGCCTGGAGCCTGTTCTGGACTCTCTCTGTCTCTCTCTCTCTCTCTCTGCCCCTCCCCCACTCATACTCTGACTCTGCCTCTCAAAAATAAACGTTAAACATTTTTTTTAATAAAAAATTTTCTTTAAAAATACATCATTTTGAAAAAAAAGCAATAATTTATAAGTTCATTCCCATCTGTTACACATGAAGACAGAAATGTTCATGGTCTGTATATTCGGCATTAAAAGCCTTTTCTTTTCTTTTTAATTTACTGACATCACTTGATTGGAAGGAGAATTGTTTTTAATGATGCATCGTTTGCAATTACTTACATATACATGTTATAGGACAAAGACCGTAGCAGCCATCTTTTATCTCCCCTATTTCAAATTCCTGTATGAATCAAAACTGTTCCATAATTCTTATTGGGTTTATTATAAATTTCAACTTAAGCATGCTTTTTATAAACAAAAGCCTACTTTCACTCATTTTACATACTACCTTTCTGTGTAAGGTTTTTAAAAAGTAGATTGCTGCTTACAGAGTTTGAAATTCACTGTCCTAGGGGCCTGCGTAAGGAGGTGGGGATCTGTGACGTCAAATCTGCCTCTTGTGTTTATGACACACACTTGCTGATGGAGGGATGGGGTTGGGAAAGATCAAGGCCTAGTTTTCTGCCACAGCTTCACTTTCTTTCCTTCAAAGAGGACAAATTTTCATACGGTTTAAGTTAAAATGTAGTTTCATATGGTTTAAGGTACAAAGTGGCTACCTGCATGAAGACTATTAATTTGCCACACTTACCACATGAGCTAAGTAACTTACTCCAGGTTTCACAGCAAGGAGGTGCTGCAGCTGGAATGCACCATGAGGTCTCCTGTGACCCCGCCCCCTTCAACCCAACCTCTATGACACATGGGGACTTGCACCAGCCTGTGGTGGGCTGAGCTGAAGTGTGTGGGGAGGAACAGAATAAGCAGATGGGGTGAGCTCAGTACCAGGCCCGACAGAAACAGGAATAGGCTCCCTCTTCTCTAACTATTGGAGAAAGGGCCCAGAGGGAGGATGAAGGATGGATGGGTCAGATCTGCCCGTCTTGAGAGGGGTCCACATTTAGTCCAGAGGTTTGCAGCTGGCGAGCCTAGTACAAAACATGCTTTGTCTAGGGGCGCCCGGGTGGCTTAGTCGGTTGAGCATCTCACTCTTGGTTTCGGCTCAGGTCACGATCTCATGGGTTTTGAGTTCAAGCCCTGCATCAGGCTCCACGCTGACGGTACAGGGCCTGCTTGGGATTCTCGGTCTCTCAAAATAAATAACTAAACTTAAAAAAAAAAACAAAAACTTTTGCTAGAGTCAGTCTCTCAGATCTACCCTTGGAGAACCAAGCGAGGCAGAAGAAGCAGGTCTGAAATACCACACTGCCTCTTCTCAGTCACTGGTAGTGACTTCCCAAGCAGTATGTGTGGGGTGGATTATTTGCCGGATGGGGATGTTACACTCCTTGTGTCTCTCCCTTGAGCGTCTTCTCCAGGGAAAGCAGAAGTGGAGGTCTGGCTGGGAAAATCAATTCACGACAAACATCCCCTCCGTCCTGTCCTCTGTACGATATCCTAGCTGCTATTTCCGGAACTTGGCATCACCTTGACCGTTGGCACCTCAACTTATGCTGTAGTCGAGTCTTTTTGTAACAAAAAAAGCATCACTGGTCTCCAATAGCTACGTTGCCAGGCTGACTCATCTGCCACTGCTGTTTTCTAACAGTCAACTAAGCTACTATAATTACACAAATCCTGACTCCCGGGTCATCTTGAAAGGGCTTTATCTCCTACCTCTCTTAGTGGATATTAAACTCCCAAGTCTTTGACCTAACTTCAGCAAGAAACCCTAGAAACTTTATTTTATGCATGAGAAGCCTGGGGCCCTGGAAGAGCCTGACATGCACAAGGTCACACAGCTAAATACAGCAGAGCTGCGAACACACTTGTGAGCTCCCAGCAATTTCTGCTTCAGCTCTCGGTTGTTTTATTTTCCTATTGTGTGTCTATTCTTATCAGCACTTGGTTCAGAGGGCTGTACTGCAATGACTCATCAAAGCCAGACTACTGTGACAGAACAATCACTGGTGGCCTTACTTTGCCATTTCGCGTTGAGTACAGCTTATGAAAGACAGTAATGAGATACCAAAAAGTTAGAAATGTCAACCTGGTGGGAAGACAGCAACCCCAACCCTGGAAACTTCTTGGGTCAAATATCTGATTGTTATTCAGATGTTAAAGATTTAAAGCCACTGCCTTTTTTAAAAAACACAACTCTTGGGGTGCCTGGGTGGCTCTGTCGGTTGAGGGTCCGACTTCGGCTCAGGTCATGATCTCGTGGTTTGTGGGTTTGAGCCCCGAGTCGGGCTTTGTGTTGACAGCTCAGAGCATGCAGCCTGTTTCGGATTCTTTGTCTCTCTCTCTCTCTGCCCCTTCCCTGCTCACACGCTCTCAAAAATAAACAAACATCAACAAAAATTTTAAAAAACCACAACTCTTGTCCCATATTTTATACTATTTCAAACTCCCTACTCCACACAGCTTTAGTGCAAAGACCCAATTCTTCTTAACTTACCTTGGCTTTAAAAAGCTTGGCCTCTCTCAACTTAAATATTGTTTACTAAATGTAAGTGAAACCTTCAATTCCTCTAAAAGTAAATTGGGAAAAACTCTTATTCTCAAGCTGAGGAGCTTCGCGATGTTAACAGATTCAATAATTTTATTTAATCTAAGCAGCCAGATTAGTAGCTACACTCACTTCTTGTCTTATGCTCCAGCAGGAAGTCGGCACTATCCTGAGATCAAGAGGAATGAGTGTAAGATGTGCATTCTTTATCTAAACATGATGCTTATTCTGAAGACTTCAAAACAAAATGCTGGTGGACCATGAAATGTCCTATCTTTAGTGATGTCATTTTCCAGTTTCCTACAAAGAGGGAAAACGTCTTCCTTGGAATTGAACTGGAGGCAATAAAGAATAGCCACTAAGAACATGGGCACTCTGCCTGCGAACACAGCACACCGCAGGTGCTCAAGAAATGTTTGCTCAGTGAGTGAATGAAACAGAAATCAAGTCCGCTACTTCTGAAATATGGTGTAATAATCGTATCCTACATTTGTTGAAAATGAGCTATGTGCCAGGGACTGATGTTAGCATTTTACATGTGATAATTAACTCATTTGAGCCTCTTGTCAGCTCTGTGAGTGAGCCACCACTGTTGTTCTTTGTAAAGGTAGGGCACAGCCAGTGTCCAGTCAACTCACTTAACTTCTACAAACCTCAGGTCCTGAGCAGTACGTCACAGATTAAATGAGAGTTGCTAAGTTACATGTGTTGGGAGGGGGGGGGATTTCTGGTTATCCATAAAGAACTGGAAAAATTTGAAGTTAGGATTACAGTTCAGGTGGGAGGATTCTTGAGAGGATCTATGGGAAGAGTGGCTACTGTCTCTTCAAAAATCAAGAGTTTATGGGGCGCCTGGGTGGCTCAGTCGGTTAAGCGGCCGACTTTGGCTCAGGTCATGATCTCGCGGTCCGTGAGTTCGAGCCCCGCGTCGGGCTCTGTGCTGACAGCTCAGAGCCTGGAGCCTGTTTCAGATTCTGTGTCTCCCTCTCTCTGACCCTCCCCCATTCATGCTTTGTCTCTCTCTGTCTCAAAAATAAATAAACATTAAAAAAAAATTAAAAAAAAAAATCAAGAGTTTACAACCAGTTCTTTCATCTTGTAGAAGACACATTCGCCTTGGGAGAGACCTGTGACAAAATCCATCTTAGGACTTTGTCCACCTTCAGTTGAACCCAAACACCGAGATTTCTTCCCCTTGTATAAAACAGTTAAATGCAGAATTTTAAGGACTTGGAAGTCAAAAATTCTATGTGTGTATCAGATACAGCTTGAAGCCATGACCTGAGTACCAGACATGATATAACCAAGAGACCACAGAAATAGAACCTGTTTTAAAAAAGCAAATGATTTTCTGTGCCACTGTCACACATTTAAGAAACCTGTTTTTTAGGGTGCCAGGGTGGCTCGGTTGATTAAGCATCGACTTTGGCTCAGGTCATGATCTTGTGGTTTGTGGGTCTGAGCCCCGCCCGCGTCAGGGTCTATGCTAACAGCTCAGAGCCTGGACCTGCTTTGGATTCTCTCCCTCTCTCTCTCTGCCCCTCCCCCACTCACACCCTGTCTCTCTCCCTCTCAAAAATAAACATTTTAAAAAATTTTTTTAAAAAAAGAAAAGAAAAAGAAACCTGTTGTCCTTCTTTCTGCTTCTGAAGTACGCTGGTCATGGGGCACCTGGATGGCTCAGGCGGTTAAGTGTCCGACTTCAGCTCAGGTCACAATCTCTCAGTTCTCCAGTTTGAGCCCCACATGGGGTTTGCTGCTGTCAGCCTGTCAGTGCAGAGCCTGCTTTGGATCTTCGGTCCCCTTCGCTCTGCCCCTCCCCCACTTGCACTCTCTCAAAAATAAGCATTTAAAAATTTGTTAAAAAAAAACATACTTCAGTCACAAATTTTTAAAAACAACTGAATTTCAGCAGTAAACTCCTGGTTTTAATCGCAGCCGTTTAATTATCAAGTTATCTGCCTTATCATCTGCTCAAAATCTTGACTACAAGGACACTTATGTGACTGTAGGACATAGAGAACCTATTACTAAATTCAGACAAATAAGTACTCTCAAGTATACTCAAGTAGTGAGCCTTTGTCACAAAGGACACAGGCTCAGAGAAAAAGCAATGAAACCACTTGCAAAAGGATTGACAAAGACAATCAACAGAGAAGAGTCACAAGTGACATTTTCTTTGAAGGATTCCATGCATCACGTCCCTTGCTAGCACTTGACGGTGTCACCTCATTCATTACCCACCTCCTCCCTGACCGTACACACGTGAGAAAGTGCGACAGGGACAATGGTCAGAAAGACCTAGCAACACCTGGCCTCTGCTGATTACTAGCCCTGGCTGCGTGTTCTCGGGCAAGTTACTTTTGCTCTCCAAAATGCCGAGAAGAGTCATCTCCGATCACAGCACAGCGTGAGAAGTAAATGCCCCGCATGGCAAGTGCTTTACAGTTTCTGGCACACAGCGAGCACTCAGTGTATATTACTTATTAATATTAGATCAAATACAAAGCCAGCTGCTTCTTCTGTTGGGCCCGGGGGCTTTATCCAGTCCTGTAGGTTTGAGGAGACTCTCCTCCTCCCTCCCCTTTCTTTTAGTGTCCCTCCGCCTGCCTCAAGGACACATGGCCACCTCCAGGCATCCAGAGGCTTCAGGTGGCATCACATGACACTTTCCACAACAGGGACCTTGAGCAAGGCCGTCTGCTCCTCTGAGCCCTCTTCTCAACATTATTGCAACATTGAAGCCACACGTGACAGTGTTCTGTACACAGGAGAGCACTCGCATGGTCATGCCTGCACCACTTCTAGGCTCCCATCCACACCTGCCCACGGATGCCGTTTCTGGGCCCCCAGGCTCCTGGATTCAAGAGCTCAGGCCGCACACCCACAGAAAAAGACAGAATACAGGATTTGACTTGGTTGTTTTGGTTATTATTATATTACATCATGGTTGTTTTGTTTTGTTTAGAGAGGGCACACACAAGCAGAGGTTAAGGGCAGAGGAAGGGAGGGAGAGAGAAGGAGAGGGGGAGAAAGAGAGAGAGAGAGAATATCTCAAGCAGGCTCCACACTCAGGGCAGAGCCTGATGCAGGGCTTATCCCACAACCCTGGGATCATGATCTGAGCCGAAATTAAGAGTCGACTGAGCTACCCAGGTGCCTCTATTGCTTTGTGGGGTTTTTCGGTTTGTTTTGCTTTAATGTTTATTTTTATTTTTGAGAGAGAGAGATCGCCCAAGCAGGGGAGGTAAATCTTTATTTGAAATCTGAAGCGGGCTCCATGCTGAGAGCAGAGAGCCCTGATGCAGGGCTAGAACTCATGAACCATGAGATCACGACCTGAGCAAAAAGTCACTCAACTGACTGAGCCACCCAGGCACCAACCCCCTCCATTGCTTTTGCTTTTAAAGGAAATAATGGCCTGAACACTCTAGGCTAAAAAGTTTACACTAGTGTTAATACTGCTAAGCAGGCAGTAATTACACTGGCTAAGAAGGCAGAAGTAATTTATAAAGGACATCAGGTGTAGTGAGATATTGCTGATTCATATATAATTGAGAAGCAGACAGCAATAGGCTGTAGGGGGAGGGGTGGGAAATGAATCATTTATGGAAGACTAAATACAACTATTGATTATTAAAATCCTCTTTTCTAGGTAACCTCCTAGGCAATGTTTCCTGTGACACTCAAGCGGTTACTGACCTCCCAGATAGGCAGGTAGGCTGGAATGTAAGGACAACTTAATTCCTAGCTCCAAGGTAGTTAATAATCACTCATTCTTGGTATACTGGAAAACCATGGCTCTGACCAGGAAGCTAAGCCTTTGATAACAGCCATCAGCAAAAAGAGCCAAAACATCCATGGAGAATAATAGCTTCTTCCAGAGAGTTCCAGCCACCTCCGGGTAGGAGGGAGAACAGGAGGTCTTCTCAGCCCCTTCAGTTAAAAGTCAGTCAGGGGTTACGAGGCAGTAAAAAGGATGACAGGAAGTGGAATTCTCTGGGGTGTTAGGCTCTCCTCACCTTTTGGAAGGTGACTACCAACACCTAGAGGAGGCAGCATGGTGAACGAAGATAAATCCAGGCGGGAAAAGAGCACATACATGCACGTCTTCTCCATTAGAAAACCTTACCTCTGGTTCCCAGGCTCTGTCTATGGGTAGGCAATGAAGGGACATGACCAATCAAGCATTGCTAAATGGGGTCTCAAGAGCCACATTCAGCCCCCAGAGAGGTGATTATTTTTAAATTTTTGCCAACAAAATACTTTTTAAATGTTTGCTTACTTTTGAGAGAGAGAGAGAGAGAGAGAGAGAGAGAGAGAGAGAGAGAGAGAGAGAGAGAAAGTTAGTTCAAGTCAGGGAGGGGCAGAGAGCGAGGGAGACCGTCAGAAGCAAGCTCTGCACCATCAGTGCAGAGTCAAGTGCAGGGCTGATCTAACGATGGTGAGATCAAGACCTGAGTCGAAGCTGGATTCTTAACCAACTGAGCCACCCAGGCGCCCCATCCATAAAATATTTTTGAAAACGTAAACTAGTTGCCAGTATTAAAAAGTTGGGATATTTACATGAAAATCCTTATTTTCCTATTTCTCTTGAAAAACAGTACATCAGGTTTTACTCCTGTCCCAGTGTCTTCTGGCAACAATCAGAGACAGGACACCCCAGACCTCATTCCGTCTACTGTGACATTTACGTCACCAGCCTGGCCCCATGGGCATTTGATTCTGCAACCCTGCATCCCGATCTCTGGGATTTGATAAGTAAACCAAGAAAATTGTTAGATAAACAGTATACGGATTAAAATCATTACTTGAAAATATTTACTATGGAACCAAGTAGGGTTAAACCAAGAAGACTAGGATGTGGTTTCCACTCTCAAGGAGCAGGCAGTCATCCGTAGTTGGGAGACCTCCTTACAAATAACTATCATTTGTTCAGATTGATGCCATACTCAAGGTGTGTGTCACAAAGGGACCTGAGCATACAGAAGTGGAGACACCTCTGTAACACAAGAGTCGGGAAAGTGTTACAGATGAGGTGGCATCTGAGCTCAGCCTTATGGAATGAAGGAGGAAATCAGAGAGCAGGCAAGGAAAGGCTCTCCAGGCAGAGGAACAGCCTGTAAAAGAGTGATGCAAACTTTATAAAGAGGGGCTGGGTATGACCTAAGTATAGGCTTGGTGAGGGTGCTACATCAGAACTAGACCGTAAAAGGGGTGCCTGGGTGGTTCAGTCAGTTAAGCGTCCCACTTCGGCTCAGGTTATGAGCTCATGGCTCATGAGTTCGAGCCCCACATTGGTCTCTGTGCTGACAGCTCAGAGCCTGGAGCCTGCTTCATTCAGATTCCATCTCAGTCTCTGTCCCTCCCCTGCTTGCGCACTCTCTCTCACGCAAATATAAACATTTAAAAAAATAAAAAAATAAAGAACTAGACCGTGAAATTCTATCCAGCTTTATCCTATAGAGCTTATGACCCATGGGATGTATCTAAAATTGTGTGAAGACAGGATTCTTAAGATCAAAACTATTTTGGAAAACAGCAGTAGTGGTTTAATGGAGGACAGTTTATAGAGGATAAATGACAAAGGCAAAGTGATCAGCCAGGGTCTCTTATAATAGTCCAGGTGACAAAGGGGTCGTGAATCAAGCACTGACTCTGGAAGGAAAAAAGGGAGGGTTTCAGAGGAGCTGAAACAATAGAGAATCCCAGGAGGACCTACTGGACAAAGGTCATGGAGGAGAAGGGAGCAAAGAGGAGGACCCTTAGGTTTCCACTGGCAGAATGAGCAGACGAGGTAAGCTGATTATGAATGGTGAGGAGAAAGTGAAACAAGTCTTGGGGGTGGGGAGTGCTGGAGGAGGAGATCATGACATTGGTTTTAGGTTAGTGAACACAAAATTCTCGGTACCAGACATTGCAAAGGCAGTGGCAGCCCACTTTGACTTAGTCATGGGCCAAACCTGGCTCCCAAGCTAAGGATAGCTTTTACTTTTTTTTTTTTTTTTTTTTGTATGGTTCCCCAAGCTAAGAATGGTTTTTACATTTTTATGTATGTGAGGGGAAAGAAAAATCAAAGTGCTATTTTAAGACACGTGAAAAGTATATGAAATTCAAATTTCAGTGTCAATAAAGTTTTATTGGAATACATCTATGCTCATTCATTTAAGTATATCGTGGCTTTCCAGGTACAATGGCAGTTCACAGTTTCTGCAGAGAGTGCCTGCAAAGTGTGTGTATGTGTGTGTGTGTGTGTATGTGTGTGTATATATATATACAAAAAATGTGTGCTGACTCCTGAATTTAACTATTAGATTGAATGCTCTAAAATTGTTGTTATAGGCCAAAAACAATCAAATACTGACCATTTTATGTCATTACATGTAATAAAGAAGTGAGCAAAGATATCAACTTGAATAGAATTTACTGTGTACCTTGGTGTTCGTAGTCACATTAACTTTGGATATACTTTGCTGCTGGCATTTGGGGGCCATCATTAGCTTCTATCTCCCTCACCAAGATAATTAAAACTAAAGATTAACAAAACTCAAGATCAAAAGAAGCTATGGGGTCACATAGATCTCCCCACATACACAATGTTTTCTTCTTCATATTAGCCGTTGAAGAAATGAACTTTCAACAAAGCAAAGGTAAAAACCAGAAAGCTGTTATCGGGCATTTCCTTTCCATTAGTCTCCAGGCCCTCTTGACCAAACCATTAATACTACCAAAGTCTAAGCTCCACATTTAGATAAGGAAGTCTGCGCCCTGTCAGATGCTGAACAATCCCCATTCAAGGACACAGTGCGGCTATGCTGGGGCCAAGTGACGTGAAAATAAAGCCTACCCCAACAGGACTTCGAGTTTGCAGCTTTTGCATTAGTTTAGAACAATAATATTACTTGCATAAGCTTCTACTGGCGATTAAGAAAGGAAAAAAAAGCGGTGTGCTTGAAGCTACTCTATATCCAAAGATAAGGTTTCCTGTGTTTACCAGATGTATCAGTGCTATGAGCAGAGTCAGAAACACGCACTTTTAAAAAAACAAAATGAAAGTCCATCTCAAATGTGCAGTTTAAAAATGTGAATGTCAAAAAGGCTGAAACTGATAGAAATGAAACCAGAAGATAAAAAGACGCTAATCTCAACAGACAACAAATAAAACACCTAACTTTTTAATCAGCAGTTTCCTCAAAAACTCCACACAACCCTGACTTTTCCCTTGCTCTGGGATAAAGAAAGTTCCTCACCATCTAGAGCTCCCCTATGTTCCTTTTTAATCTTAAGGCAACACAACAATAATTTTATATACAAGGTGGTAAGAAGGATGAAACTCTAACTTGAGAGTTCTGAGTCCTGGTTTTAGAAAAGATCTTTAAAAATGTGCTCTTCTATGAGAGAGGAAGGCCACTCATCCACCTGTTTTCAAGTGCACATGCCGAGTGGCCTTCACATACAAACAGGGCAGGAAACAACAACGGGGGCAGGCACACAGGTTTCTCTCTGCTAGAAATTGGGAGGCAGTTAAGAGCAGAAAGACTCTGGAACCAGATTTCCCCAGGTTTGAAGGCTGGATCCATCAATATCTGTGTGATTTGAACTTTATCTCCCTGGGCCTCAGCTTCTCATCAATAAAATGGGGACAATGAAAAGTACTTTCCTCTTAGGGAAGGTGTCTGACCATTAGAAAACAGCTGTTAATAGAGCTTTTACATCTAACAATTTATGGGTAATGCTTGTAACCCTGAACACGAGAAAGGTGGTGTCACTAGCCTCATTTCATTGGCTCAATCAATATGCTATAAAAAACAATTCAGTTCAACATCCTAGACAAGCTGTTCTGGCATTTGCCAGCAACTGAGGTTTTAAATGATGTATTGTGTTCACATAAATGAAGCTCTTGTAATTAGTTGCACAACAGCCTATAAATAGAACACAGGTATTGCAAGAAGGAATTGTGACATGTCACATGGTTTCAGCACGCCAACATACTTTTTCCAAGGCAAGCACAGCATTACTGCAAATGTACATTAAGAGCAACAATTAATTTCCCACTCATAACTTAAGTCATTGTTTAAAAAAAAAAAAAACCCACAGAACGCTTTGATTGAAAATAATCTGCTTTGGAAAATCTTCACCTCTATGTGAACTAATTTGTAGAGACTGTTTTGTTTCCAGATTAAAGTCTGAATATAAGGGCTCTAAGTGGCTCAGTTGGATAAGCTTCGGACCCTGGGTTTCGGCTCCAGTCATAATCTCAAGGTTCGTGAGTATGAGTCCCCACATCGGACTCTGTGCTGGCAGTGCGGAGCCTACTTGGGATTGTCTCTCTCCATCTGTCTCAGACTCTCTCACTCTCTGTCTCTCTCAAAATAAATAAATAAACTTAAAAAATAATAAAGCCTGAATACAAAAAGTAGCCCTTTGAAAGCTGGTTGCTGTCTGATCAAACATTACTACCTTTGTGCCTAGACCCAAGGCCACGCCATTAACAATTCAACTCTCCCAGATTTACAAAAGAAAGAATGCTTAAACCTTGAGGCCCCAGAAGGGCCAAAAGGGGTTCCATTTTAGGCAAAGTGATCTCTACACCCTCAAAAAGCTTTCTAGAAAGTACAATGAGGCTTTGCTATGGCCTGGAAGGAGACAAATGCACTAAGGAGGATGTAAACTATTTTTAATTGGATGCCCGGCATCATCCTTAAATAAAAAGGACTAGGGGGCTGCCAATATACTCCAATTAGTCGAAAAGTTATATTCCACATTACATCGTGTTGATTTTAGTTGTTTTCTTTATCTCCAGTCACATAGCAGGGAGTAGGCGTTCAATAAACATTAGTTGAATGAATGAACAAATGAGCTTGTTTTCTCCATAACATCCCAAGAGGGACACTAGAATAACAAGTGAATTCTAGGCCTGCCTATTTGTTTTTTGTTTTTGTTTTTTTAAGTTTATTTATTTTGAGAGAGAGAGTGAAAGAGCGCATGTGTGTGCACACAAGCAGGGGGAGGGCACAGAGAGAGAGAGAGAGAGAGAGAGAGAGAGAGAGAGAGAGAGAGAATCCCAAGCAGGCTCCAAACCATCAGCACAGAGGGGCTTGATCTCACAAACCAGGAGATCATGACCTGAGCCAAAACAAAGAGTTGGACACTTAACCTACTGAGCCACCCAGGCACCCCTGCCTATTTGCTTCTTAATGTTTAAAATGTTTTATTTTTTTTTTCAATTTTTTTTGAGAGAGAGAGAGAGAGAGAGAGAGCACGCGAGCGAGCATGAGTTGGGGAGGGGCAGAGAGAGAGGGAGACACAGAATCTGAAGCAGGGTCCAGGCTCTGAGCTGTCACCACAGAGCCCGACGTGGGGCTCGAACTCACCAACTGTGAGATCATGACCTGAGCTGAAGTCAGACGCTTAACCGACTGAGCGACGCAGGCGCCCCTGTGCTTAAAATGTTTTTATTGGGGTTTCCCATCCATTGGCTTCAAGAAAAATAACTGCGTTCCAAAGAAAAAAATTAATCCTAAGTGCTAATGGAACTTGAGAGCGTGCCCTGTCAAGTGAGCCCCAAACATCTGCAAAAAAAGGGCTGATAAAACAGAACCTAGTACATCCCTAGGTGGACTCTTAACTCCACTGCTGGTCTCTGCCTTAGAACCAATGCTCGCTCAGTATTAGTGCGGCCTGACCCAGGTGGCCTTGGAGGCCAGGACGGTGCTCTCTCAACACTGAGACTGCCGTGCAGGAGGGAAACTCCAGGGGCCCGAGGGAGACCTGGAGGTAGCAGAAAGGCGATTCTGACACCATCAGTTTAAAGCTGCCTGGCAATGCAATGAGTTATGTCAGCAAGCAGAGATTCCCTTCCCCAGAGATATCCAAAAGCAGGTTCATCGCCTCAGAGGGACACTCTGAGGATCTCTGCACTAGGTTCTAGGCCTTCTTTTCCAACTGTTGAGTCTCTATCTGTCACCATACCCAACTCCAGTTAATGTAAAACCTATCCTGCTTTCAGAGCTAAAATTAATTTTTAGCGAACAGAGCTTTGGAGCGGTACCTAAGACAATCCTGTAATACCTGGTAAATCATATTTGACATATGGCAAGTCTCTAGCCATATGGCAAGCAGAAATTGTGATTAACTCAAACTTCCTATCCCCCACTAGCCCTTTAATGTGGGAGTGTGCAAATGAGCCTCAAATGTTGCCGTTCCCTGGGGCCCCCATTTGGCTTGCTTTTCTTCCTGCCCAACTTTCCCTGGGAGATCTTCTCTATTCCCAAGGCTTCATTTAAGGCCTAAACGCTAAGCACTGCCATGTTCGTGTCTCTGGGGTGTCCTGGGGTGTTCTGACTGCACAGATCTCTGGGGTGTTCTGACTGCATTTCTGAATGCCTGCAGGATATCTGCATTTGCATATTGCACACATTCAAGTTGCCCAAACCTGCTCTCATTCTCTCTTTCCGTCTACCTCTGTCTCAAATGCAATCCTCCTCCTGTTGTTCCTGCCTTCATGGACCAAGGATTCCAAGGAGCATTCCTGTCCTCTTGGCTTTTTACTCTTGTCCACATCTAGTCCCTTGGCCTATAAAGCACAACTAGGACTGAGTTTAGGCCAAGTCCCATGCCTTGTTTAGACCCATATCACATTGTCCAGGCACCATCACAATAACCTAACTGGTTGTCCCCTCCGCTGATAGATCCTATACAGCATGGAGACACCGACATTTCTCAACCATGAACACTGGCCACATCACTCCCATGTTCCAATTCTCTCAAATGGACTCTTAAGATTTTAGGGTAAAATGTAAACTCCTTAGCTTGCCATACAAGGATCTTCATGATTTGGCCCTTATCCATGTCTTCATCCCATCTGCTCTCCTCACACCTCCTTATTTTCAGCCATAAAAACAGCCATGGGTTTACAGAAAGCAGTGTTGTTACAAACCACAATTCCTTGACACGTGCCTTTCCCTCTGCCTACAATGATCTAACCTCCTCTTGTCTGACAAATGCCCCCTTGTCCTTCAACACTCAGTTTAACCACCACACCATGCTAAGGCTGCTTGATATGCACTTCTTTATTGTAGTTCTTAAATCCTGCAATGTAAGCACTAAGCACTGCAATTGCTACAGTCACGGAAATTACCAGAAACTTGGACTGGTTTCCTAGCTCTGCCATTTACTAGCTGTGTGACTTAGGTAAGTTAATTGACCTTTCCAAAACTCAGTTTCTTTAGCTATTAAATTGGGCCACCGTGTGAATTAAGAATACAAACGAATGTAAAGTGTCCCACAATGACCTGGCAGACACATAGCCTCTTTCTTCTGGATATTGCCTTTTCCTCCTACCCAACTCCAATCCACTCACACAGTTGGTCCTTGGCCACATCTGACTGACCTAGGGCTAGCCACCTGACACTAGTTGAGCCAATAAGTGACTTTCAAAGGAAAATGAAAGAATAAGAAAAAGACAGGGAAGAGAGCAGGAAGAGAGACAAAAGAGAAATGAAATAGATCATGTAAGAATTCAGATTAGAAATAGAGAATCTCAATGGAGTCTTCGTCCCTAGTTACAGCTGCTCCCAAGACCCATTTATCCTGAGAATACCTGGGCAACCCCAATATCCTACAATAAATTCACGTTAGGTGGCTGTCAATTAGAAGTTAAGAAGTCTAATAAAACCCAAGTCTGATACAAACTCTTTTGCACTGTTACGGTAAGTACCATGAAGACAGAGGTAGAACCTTGTTTGATTTCATATTCTTAGAGACTAGCCTTGTTTGATTTCATATTCTTAGAGGCTTAGAGATTACCCAATGCCTAACATAAAACAGATAAATATCTACTGAATGAAAAGTTTATTGACTTTAGAAGAGAAATAGTAACTTGAGATTAAAAGTCTTCTCACAAGCTCGAGAATCTCTAGGTACCTGTCCTAAGTAGTCAGAGAGAAACTTTTTAAAAAAAGATTTTTAAGTAATCTACACCCAATCTAGCACTCAAACTCACAAGCCCAACATCAACAGTCACATGCTCCACCAACTGAGCCAGGCAGGGACCCTGAGCAACTTTTCAAGTCACAAATTTTGACAATTATGACCAAAAATAGACACTGAGATATACTTCTGAGAGCCACTGGTCAAACATATTTACTCCCTAAATATCATAAACTTGTTATCAGTTGAGCCAATCCAAGTTTATTGGGAAGATTTTTTTTTAATTGTATTATTTATTTATTTTTGACAGAGAGAGAGAGATGGAGAGAGAGAGTGTGTGTGCGCACGCAGGGGAGGGGCAAAGAGAGAGGGAGACAGAATCCCAAGCAGGTTCTGTGCTATCAGTGCAGAGCCAATGTGGGGCACAAACCCACAAACCATGAGATCATGACCTGAAGCTGAAACCAAGAGTTGGACACTCAACCAACTGAGCCACCCAGGTGCCGCTTAAAAACTGTATTCTCTGAATAAATGCTAATGTAGAGAACTATTTCTGAAGCTTACTAACAGGAGACAGTGGAATATTCCTTATTAGAAATCTAGCAAGTGAGAGCTAATCACCACTCCCATCCATGACCTTGGGAGACAGAGGGACTTAAAGTCTCAAATTGTTGGAAATTCCACAGATTCGAAATGAGGCCAACTGATGACCTTCCCTACTGCATTTCAGTCTAGAGATTAAAATAGGTCTCATTGTTCCAGAATCCTGGCCATAGTAAGAAACAGGCTCTAAACGGCCAAAAGGAATTTTAACAGCAGAACCAGGAGCATGAGAAAGGAAATCAAGAGGAATAATTTTTCATAAAAAGGTCCATGAGGTTAACTTTCATTTCATTATGTTTCTAAATTGCAGATATTTGTAAGCTGGTTGCAAAATATCCTTTCTTCACTGACATGAAGCATGAATTAACCAGTAAATAATAATAGTAAAAAAAAAAAATTCTTACATCCTACATTTTCAAAATATTTTCTAATGTTTATTTATTCTGTGTGTGTGTGTGAGAGAAAGAGAGAGAGAGAGCGAGTGAGCACGCGCAGGGCAGAGGCAGAGAGAGGGAGACACAGAATCTGAAGCAGGCTCCAGGCTCTGAGCTGTCAGCACAGAGCCCGACACAGGGCTTGAACCCACAATGGACTTTGACCTGAGCAGAAGTCAGACACTTAACCAACTGAGCCTCCCAGGCACCCCTCAAAATACTTTCTAACTTACTAACACATTCCTAAAGGGTTATTTATAGTCCAAAAGTTTGTGAATAAGATGACTGATCAACTTAATATACATTTTGACCAAAACATTAAATCCATTTACAGGCTTACCTGGAAATTTTACTGAACTACAACCTAATAAAGCACAATACTGAGTGACTACATAAATGTAATTTATGCCCCTTTTTCTGTGGAAAACTACATCTAGAACTCCAACCTCTGTTGTTAGTAATGGTTCTCATGCTTTTGTAGGCATACATGTCCCCTGGAGAACCACTCCCAGAGATTCTGACTTAGTAGACTGAAGGCAGAACCAGAGGAAAGCTCCCCAGTGATAGTGACACTTTGGATTTACTGATGACACGAAGTAGCACCGGCCTAGATGAAACAGTCCCTATGATTTAATCAGGGACTGGAATTGCCTTCAATGAGGAAATGAGGCACCCTCAGCCTCACCCCAGTGAGCTGAATACCTCCAGTTTATGTGATACCCCCAGTTTATAAGCCACCGGTGTGCCTTCGTGATGTGGGAAATAAAGGGAAAGGGAAACAATGAAATTTCCTTTTTGCCTACAGCCTATTGACAACGTCCTTGAGACAGGCAGAGTGACCTTCTCGATGAGGACACTTTGCTAAGGGTGAAAGGCAATCTTAGCATAACATTATCCCAACCTCCAGGATCCAGGAAATCTATTTTATCATAAAAAATTCCTTTGGCAACTTCTTCTCTCTCTACCCCCTCAAGATACAGGCTGGCAACCATACTCCAAGCTTACGGAGCCCTGGTAGACTTCTACACGATCTCATGACTGAGTTTTTACTAAACAGTAAATGACCTTTTCCTAACAATAGCTCGCCCCTCAAGGTCCTGGAAACCTTGTTTCCAAAATACCTTAACCCTTCCCAGCCTGAAGGTATATAATCAGCCACTCTTCACAACCCCTGTGCCACTCTTTCTGCCCATGGGTCCTGTCCCAGGGCTTTAATAAAACCACTTTTTTACAGTGATGATGTCTCAAGAATTCTTTCTTAGCCATTGGCTCCAAACCCCAGCATTTTCCACATCAGTCCGTACTGAGTCAGAAGTTTAAGAGGCTTGACTGGGGCAGGGGTACTCCCTATGAAGGAGAAGGAGGGTCCTGGCAGGGCTCTGCGGGATCATCAGCTGCTGGGGAACGACGAGTAGCGGTGGTTGTGTCTACCACACCTGAGACAGGTTAGGAAATGGTTAGCAGTTAAAGAGAATCAGTAAGAGCAGGTGGGGGCAGGGGTGGGGAAGGCAACACAGGAAGCTTGTTTCCATTGCTGGGAGTGGCTGCAATACAGAGAAGGGAATTCTGATTATTTAGAATATTGGAAGTAAATTATCATGCGGGGCAATTATTCTCATATTAAAGGTAACTGTACATGACCTATATTCCAAATTATTAACCAGAAGATATTTTTTTAAGTTTGCTTATTTTGAGAGAGAGACAGAGCATGCGATCTGGGGAAGGGCAGAAAGAGAAGGAGAGAATCCCAAGCAATCTCCGTGCTGTCAGTGCAGAGCCCAATGCAAGGTTCGAACTCATCAACTGTGAGATCATAACATGAGCCAAAATTAAGAGTCAGATGCTTACTGACTGAGCCACTCAGGCACCCCAAGATACTTTTTATTAGTAAGAAAAAAGACTAACTAGTGTTAGTACTTTATAATTGTGTGTTATCTCATTTGAACCTTCCAATGATAAGGCAGATACGAGAGGTATCATTTGTCCCCTTTTATAAAAATTGAATCTAGAAAGTTGACTAACCCAGGTTCAAACAGCCAGCAGGTAGTAAAGCCTGACTCAGATCCCCTTCAGATTCCAAGGTCTAACTCTACAACATCCTACACTGTAGAGAAAGGCGGCTGAGAAGCTTGCAGATTCCAAAGGAAAGCCTGGGATCTGGTAATATCATGAAGCCAAGGAGGTGAGGACTTAAGAAAGCAAAGTGTCAGATGCCAGGAAAAGTTCAAGTGTCTGCTTGTTCCGGTAATTAACAAGTTACTGATGGGGCACCTGGGTGGCTCCGTCGGTTTAGCATCCGACTTCAGCTCACGTCATGATCTCACGGTTTGTGAATTAGAGCCCCACGTTGGGCTCCATGCTGACAGCTCAGAACCTGGAGCCTGCTTCAGATTCTGTCTCCCTCTCTCTCTGCCCCTCCCCTGCTTGCTCGCTCTCTCAAAAATAAACAAACATTAAAAATATATATATTGGTGGCCACTGGTAAGGTCCAAAGTATTATCCCCTCCCAGAGAAAGTTTTAAGATGATAAAACGCATTGAGATTGAATGTACTAGTTTCCAGAGAAGTTACTTCATTTGTCAGCTTGTTTTTTATGAATAAGCAAGGGGAAGGGGGGTGGAAAATCTTAAAATAGCCTCCACCTCTCCGTGAAATAGACTTTAGCTCTAATCCAAAGGGAATGCTGTTAAACAACTGTTTACAAATTCCCAAACATTTATGTAGCAATTTAGAGGATAACTGAATAACTGACACCTTTTTAATTAGCTTCCAACTCCATAGTAGTATAGATACTTCAAAAATTTAATGTATTGGGGTGCCTGGGTGGCGCATGAGTTCATGAGTTTGAGCCCTGCATCAAGCCTATGCTGACTCTGCAGAGCCTCTCTCTCTCTCTCTCTCTCTCTCTCTCAAAAAATAAACTTTAAAAGAAATTTTATGTGTTTTTGTAGTCAAAGATTTATTGATAATTTACTGCTTTAATCTTTCATTTCTTCTTGTGTAACTCAGAAAAGCTTCTGGTAAGCAGAGATTTTATGAACATTTCTTCAACAGAAGTTTTTGCTCTATTTTAAAAAAAATTTTTTTAATGTTTATTTTTTAGAGAGAGAGAGTGTGAGCAGGGGAGGAGCAGAGAGAGAGAGGGAGACACAAATTATGAAGCAGGCTCCAGGCTCTGACCTGTCAGCACAGAAGCTGACATGGGGCTCGAACCCACAAACCCTGAGATCATGGCCTGAGCCGAAGTCAAGATGCTTAACTGACTGAGCTAGCCAGGTGCCCCAAGATTTTGCTCTTTTTAAAAAAATCTGTACAATTACTGTGATCTCCAAGATACAGTAAATGGAAGAAAGCAGTATACTGTCTTTTTTTCAGAGAAAACAAGAATACACACACACAAATTAAG
Organism: Felis catus; assembly: GCF_018350175.1. Taxonomy (NCBI): domain Eukaryota; kingdom Metazoa; phylum Chordata; class Mammalia; order Carnivora; family Felidae; genus Felis; species Felis catus. The sequence goes on from NC_058374.1 coordinate 88,492,830, forward strand.
ACACTAAAAGAATAAACTAGAAACTAATGAAAACAGATACCTGTAGGGGTTATATGTAGGAGGAAGGGGTGAAGAATGGAACCGAGACTTTTCTAAGTGTGTATATCTTAAACAAAACATTTTTGACTTTTGAAAATTAAACCAAAAATGAAAAAATGCATATCTTATAGTTGAAAACAAACTTGAACTATATATTAAACGGGTAATCTAATCTTATTGCAAGTGGCTTTTGAACAAACAACTGGGCTAAAAACCAAAGAGAAAAGTATTGCAGAAAAATCTTAAAATGTGCTCAGCAGAAATACTGGTATTGAAATTTTGAAACTATGTTACATGTGTTATTAGGATATAGGAAACGTACATGTTATTAAGTCCTGAGATTTATAATGTAAGACAATAAATATAAATCAGATATAAGAGTTACCTTATAATATTAAATTGAAATTGGAAATATCAATAGGAATTCAATTGTTGAAATACATGTATTTCCTAACTCTGTCCACCAAAAGGGCCGGAAGTAACACCACCACACCAGTGTGAGCATTCAGAGCACCCTCCCCAGGGAGAGAAAACAGACGTCCTTCGGAAAGGGACTGGTTCCCAGTAAGACAGTGCAGAATGTACAAGGTTGGATTAGAAAGCAAAGAAACACAGATACGATGCATTTCAGGACACAGGAGCGTGTCTGATGGGGCTATAACTGGTTAAATCCGAGATACTTTGAGCATCAAAAATAAACAGATTTTTACATAGAGGAAAGCAAATCCCTAAATCCATAGCAATGGTTAAAGAAATCACCTAAATCACTACCACCGGGAGTGACTTTCATGCCAGCTACTTCTTCCGAAAATTGACAATTCAAGGGAATAAATTAAATGATGATCCTGTGTGAATATATGGAAGAATATTAGTTCATCTCCAGTTATCAAAGAAAAATCCTCTCCATAGAAAATGCTATACAAATACACAGAAGAGGTGATAATTAGAAAACAATCATTTGGCAATCCTCAGTGAAATAACTGGCTAGGGCAAAGGTCATACACCTACGCTAAAATCCTTAGGTGAAAGATAATTCACATGGTGCCTAAGTATCTATCACCTCATAAACACCATCATTTTACAGAAATAAAAACACCTTTACACAGGAAAGGAGGCGACGATCGCTACCAGAACCAAACGACCAAACAAGTACCCTATGAGTGGGACAACCGACGGTATCTGCTTGCAGGTATGGAGCAACAGAGAATACACAGCATCACCTAGAAAATACTCCTCCCAATGTTACCAAGCATGTAGGCATACATTCCACTTCATGGAATACAAAAGGGATAGAGAATCTGGTAAAACAGCACAAGGAAATATTAAAAAGAGACAACCTGTTTGGTTTCTTCAAATAGTCGACCTAATCATTAAAAGACCATACAGGACATCTCTGGGATAGTGGAGGAAGTAATAATAAATGAAATAATAAATAGAATAGGTGTGGGCCATATGTTAGATACTTGTGGACTAATGGCAAGTTTCTTTGTGGTAACAATACTTCTGTGCTTACATAAGAGAATGTGCTTGCTCTTAGGTGTTCAAGGTCAACTATTTAAGGATGGGGTGTTTTTAAAAGATAGAGAAATGTAGTCAGGTATTCACTGAATTATTCTTTCAGCATCTCTGTATGTTTGTAATGTTGATTAGAATAAAAGGTTGAGAGAACAATCTCTATCTTGCTTTAACTCTGAAGAAATGAAACAAAGTTTACAAATGCAAATAAAGTAAAAAATATAAATATGTGAAACTCAAGATAAAAGAAAGAATAAAATGAAAGGTCAAGGATGGAGAAGTTTAAATGCCCACATGCTGACCATAGTTCAAACCCAATTATAAGTAAGCCTTAAGTGTAGCTCTTAGTTTCCCGGTTGCCATACCAGAAAGGAAACTGTGGTGGCTGTAACAACTTTCCATCATCCACAGGTCAAGGTTACCAGCTCTGAAGGGAGCTCTGGTTCAGGGAGCACTCTCTCTTTTCAGGGGTCTTCTGGGGAAGACTCACTGGTAAAGGCAACATCACCTTCTCTCCCACAGTAAACGCAAGGGAAAGAGAGGCCATTCCTTCTATTGTCTGTCTAACTAACCTAAGGGCTGGTTCCAAAGTCAAGTGCACTGAGAGCCCTAGTTAGGGAAGTGGAAGGTAGGAAGGTAGGAGGAATAAGAACAAAGTTCAGAGTATTTACAGAAATGGACAGGCTGCATGCTGTTCAAATTAACTTCAGTAATGCCCATTTGGTCTAAGAAGACTTTCTGGAAGAATTCTGGAAGGCAAGAAGAGGCAAAGACATTATCAAAACACTAAAATGAAAACTTTAAAAGTATGCTTATTTTTGGAGGACAAACCAAAATCGTATAATGGTCAAGGAACAATTGCTAAGGTCCTGACCCTCCTCACAGTGTAGGCTCTGCAGAAGCTTCAGAGATCAGGCATCTGCTGAACAAACAGAGCTTCTTCTAAACTAGTCATTGTCCAGAATCCAAGGTAGAAGAAAGGTCAACAAAAGCCACTGTGCTAGGATCCTCCTGAAAATTTCCCCACATGGCAAAGAACACACCAAATCAGATGAAGAGGAGAGTAAGTAGGCGTCAAGTTAGGGTCACCAGCTGTCCTGTTTTTCTTAAGTGCTCAAAGTAATTGCCTCCTCGATGTCCATAAACCAGGGTGGCTGGTCATGGTCCCTAAAGTCCAGCGCTCTTCTTGTAAAATACTGGCACAATAACAGAGACTAGAGATACTTTAAGCTGGGAACTGACAAAGACAGTAGACACAATGTCCAACGAACTACTGGATCTGAAGTTGGGGAAGGCAGAAACGGGGAAAACTGTACTTCAGAGACACCCAGTCAGGGCTCATCCCTGAGGTAACGAACATAAACGGCTTGCAGGGCACCAAGCCTAAGAATCAGATCGGACTTTGAACACTGTGGTGGCAAAAGTGCTGTGGTTTTAATTAGCAATGAGAGAAGATGATGTCTTAAGACCCAGCAATCAAAAGGGCAGCTGTTGACTTTAGGGCCAATTCTTGGTATTTCAAAGCTTTAAGAATCTAACCTTCCAGGTATGACCTGCAAGTTAAAGAGTTACTCCATTCAAAACATCCAAGTTATTCTAGGTCTCTGGGCCTGTGAGGGGCTGTCAAATCAAAGTTAAGAACAGAGTTGTACTTTGTTTCGTTGCATGCCTGGTAATTTTTGATTGGATTCTAGACAATTTTACCTTGTTGAGTGCTGGATATTTTTCTCTTCCTATGGATGTTCTTGAACCTTGTTCTGGGATACAGTTACTTGATAAAGGTCTGCCCCTTTGAGGTTTTCGTTTTAAGGTTTGTTAGGCTGGACTAAACAGTGTTTAACCCAGCGCTCATTATTCCTCTATTTAAATCAAGGCCTTTCTGAGCACTCTACCCAATGCCACGTGAAGGATGAGGCTTTCCGGTCTGGCTGAGGGAACAGGCACTGTTCTTGGCTCTGAGTGAGCACTAGATACTGTTCCACTAACCCTTCTTCTCCAGACTCAGCTAGTTTCCTCACATGAACAAGTAAGTTGATCAGAACCCTAATACTTGAGGACTCCCTGCAGACACCTGGACCACTCTGTTTATGCAGCTCTCTCCTCTTCAGTGTGTTCTTCTGTGAAATCCAACCACTTTGGTCTCCTCAGCTTCTCAGTTCCTGTTCCACTCAGGGAGTCTGCTTTGTTCTGCCAGGGTTTCCCCTCTCTCAACGCTGGAACAATTATAGGGCTGACATCATTTATTCCCCGTCTCTCAGATAATGGGAAACTTTTGCTGCCTGATGCCCAGTATCCCTAAAACTGTTGTTTCATTGATTTATCTTTTGTTGGATGGTTTCAGGTAGTAGGGTAAACCCAATCCTTGTTAGCTCATCTTGGTCGGATGCAGAAATGTCCCAGGATCTTTTTTTACATTTATTTATTTTTGAGAGACAGAGACAGAGCATGAGCGGGGGAGGAACAGAGAGAGAGGGAGACACAGAATCCCAAGCAGGCTCCAGGCTCTGAGCTGTCAGCACAGAGCCCACCACAGGGCTCAAACTCAAGAACACCGAGATTACAACCTGAGCTGGAGTCAGACACTTAACTGACTGAGCCACCCAGGCGCCCCCTCATAGTCCTAAGGCATCTTAGAGAAAAGGCTTAACCTCCTTCTCTTGGTTTAAGAGTGAAGGGAGGGGTGCCTGGGTGGCTCAGTCGGTTAAGCTTCCAACTTCGGTTCAGGTCATGATCTGACAGGTCGTGAGTTCGAGCCCCGTGTCAGGCTCTGTGCTGACAGCTCGGAGCCTGGAGTCTGTTCAGATTCTGTGTCTCCCTCTGTCTCTCTGCCTCTCCCCTGCTTGCGTTCTGTCTCCCTCTCTGTCAAAAATAAATAAGCATTAAAAAAAAAAAGAGTGAAGGAAAGAAGAGTAGTGACTGGTGTTCGGCGGAAGTTAAGGTGACTGGTTTTAGCAGGTGTTAGTCAAATAATCGTAGTTACTTTAAAAAATATTTTTTATTATACTTATTCCTAATGAGACTCTAAATCATCACAGAGATAAAATCTGTTCCTTTAAGAACCTCACAAGCCTTTTTATCAGTGACTCCATATTGAAAACTCTCTTGAAGCCTTTATGATGATGCCCCAACAACACATTTTTGGGTCTGAGGTGAATGCTCATTCCATGTCAAGTTTTTTTTTTTTTTTAAGTCCTTCATGCTAAAGTTCAAACTCATTTTGTATTGCTGCCAGGTAAAGTTCCTCCACCTCTGCTTGCTCCTTATACTTTCTCCCCATCACCTTTCTGAACCTTATACAAAACATTTATTATATTGTGCATGTTACATCTTCTTGTTCTTATCTGAATGAACGTTCAGCTCCCCTCATGAGGGTTTAACCAGGGCAGGCACGCATCCAGAAAGGCACTTTGCATGAATGAAGTGTTAACATCATGACTACAGAACGTATATACTCTCGTGCATTTGTCAGGAGGCTTCAAACTCCTTTTTTGGCTGTAATTTGCCCTATCTTTAAAAATAAACCCAGTACACATTTGCTATAGGTCCCCAAATGGACCATTACCATGACAGACAATTTTATCCCTCTTTTGAGTTCATTATTAAAATTTAAAAGTAGGGTGAATAGCAAATTCGTAAGTTGTCACATTTGTGAAAAGTTTTTACTCTTCCACAATTATATCCTATATCCAGACACCATAGATAGAAACAATTCTGTGATTGTCTTCCCTCTCCAAGTATTAAGACATATCCTAAGGCGTAGATTTAACTATGTTTATCACTAGCCTTTTATTTCAAGGGCACTATTTCTATTCAATAGATTTGGCATTACATCAAACTTTTATGGTAATAAAGTAATGTTAAAGGAGAAAATATGTTTCATATGTAAAAACCACATCATATTTATCACAAAATTATTGATGTTTTAAGTTTTTTTTTTAATTTATTTTTGAGAGAGAGAGAGCGAGCGAGCAAGAGAGAGCGCGAGCTAGCAGGGGAAGGGCAGAGAGGGAGGGAGACACAATCCAAAGCAGGCTCCAGGCTCTGAGTTGTCAGCAGAGAGCCCAACACGGGGATCGAACTCACAAACTATGAGATCATGACCTGAGCCGAAGTTGGACGCCTAACCGACAGAGTCACCCAGGCATCCCATAAAATTATTGAGATTTTAAATGAAGTGCCATTTACTGGGTGAGCATGAGAGGTGAAGATTATCTAAAGCAGGGTTTCTCCATCTTTTCACTTGTGCTGCCCTAAGGAGAAAAATTAAATGTAAATTCTTCCCCAAAGAGAAATTACACACTAAGGAAAAAAGGTTTTTCAGGAAGACTTGCACTTTGGAGGGCCACAAAAACCACTGTAATAGCTGAAACTTTTTTGTCCCTCAAGAACCAATTTTTGCACTCTCCAGGGTTTTATGACCCCCATCGAGAATGTACGACACAAAAGAATAACCAGTGTGTTTTAATATTAAAAAGCTCAAAGTTTTGGCAAAAGGAACACTTGGCAATCAAATAAATTTAATATGCTCCATGTAATGAATATAAGAGCTACAGTGATAAAATCCCACTTTGAAGGGCTTGAAGCCTACTTAAAACCACTTCAAAAAACATTCTCCCATTCCTTGTTTAATTAGCCCCAGAGAATCTCTCTTTCGTTGCTACTTTCCATTGATTTTCTGACTCTTTCAAGGGCTGCCAGAGACCACCTTGTACTATAATTTACATTCTCAGGTATCTTCCTACCCTATTAAATTGACACGGGCCCAAAGAGGAAGAACTCAGTATTATTCATCTTTGTGCTGCCCACAAGTTGTGGCCCAGAGATTGGTACATAGGCATAAGCCAATCTATCTTGTGGTTTTTAGAAGCACCAATAGAGATTGGCAGGCCCTTCCGTGGAGTTTCTTGCACAGCTGGCTGATGCTCATTTATGGGCGCTGGCATGCACAATTGGGAAATGGAAAAACTTTATTATGATTTGCTTTTCAGCAACGACCAGCAGATAAGCAATCTCTCCCTGGCCACTCCCACTGGTTTCTGGTTAGGTCCGCCAATTCTTTAAAAGCTGTCCCCTAACTTTTATAGTCTTATTGGACCCTGTGTCTATTCCTCAATGGAAAGGAAAAGTGAAATGCTGTTAATCTAAATCTTCTGAGGCCTTAAACAAATAAGGGGATAAAGGTAAATATTGCTATGTACTTTAGCACCTGTGGACAGTTTTACTGCCTAGCAATAACACCTTTATAATTTAACTCCTTTATAATTCAAAGCTTTGAAAAGAGCTTTAAATATCCCTCATCCTCTGCCAGATAGAGAAGATGAGCAAGAAAAGAGTACCAAAAAAATTTTTTTAAACAGCAGTTCAAGAAAAAAAAAAAAATCAATAGCATTTCAAGGAGAGTATCATCTAAAACCCAGCCTAAAGATCCCAGGTCCTCCTCACCTTTCATCTTCACACATAAAAAGTACCATTTATTTCTTGTTATTTACCCCCCAAATTAGATACAAACACAGGTTATTTAAAATTCTGTAAGATCAAAAGCTAAGTTAGGAGCAACATGCTGATAATTACCATAGTGGGAAATATGTCCCTGGAAGATACTGGGAGTTTCTCTTAAGGAAGTGACTTAATTAGGTAGCAAGCCTCCCCAAAGCATGTGATCTTCAATTCCAGTTCCTTGTTAACATTCATCTAGAAAACTTGGGGGGAGGGGGGACGTAGTGTATAAAAAGCAAGGTCAGATCTCCAAATATATACAGGTCACAGTTTTACAACTAACTATGAAATCAGACATTTGTCCAAATTTCTGTCCTCTTTCCTCCTTCACAGGTAAACCAAGACACTCAAACAAACATCTATTTAAAATGAACCTTGCAGTGACTTGCATTTTAACCAGCATGATACATTATCTTTAATAACAGCACTGGCCACATTTTGGAGGAAGTTAACAGTGTGAGGGAAGGACACTGCTTCCCTCTGCAGCCAGCAGTCAAAACTCTGAATAGCTGCTCATTGGCATCTGTTAGTCAAGTAAAGGAACATTCCCCTCCCAAACGCGTGCTTCTCATGGTCTTGTGGAACAATCCCAAATGAAAAGCCTTCAGCGCTTTGCATTCAAAAATCTGAAGTCAGGAAGTGGATCACCTGAATGAAGAGAAACAACGCTATCGTCCGGCACCCAGGCTGGGCACCAGGCCCTTCAAATTCCCACCTCTATTTTTGCTGGAGAGGCTAGGATTTCCTCAGTAGGGATCTCTTTCACTTCTTAAAGGACATTCAAGAATCAGAAGCACAGATTTTTCAAGGAATGGAGCGTGTGCTAACAGAGATCCCCATCAACACAAGACGCTGAATGAGGAGGAGCATGAGTATATGCTGGTCCTTTAGAGGAGGTAGGGCAGGGATTTTGAAAAGGAACCAACAATTGACACCTTTCAAAGTCTTTCTTACAAGGCTAGAAACCTGGATAAATACTCATTATGAAAACAAAAACAGAAAACAAAATAGGCACACAGTTGAACATCACTTAAACTGATGACTGTGGAAAATCAGAGCTGGGACTTTGGAAATGACCTGGATGAAGACTTCCAACTTTCAGATGACGAAACCGACGTACAAAAACGTGTCCACATTGTTCGAGGTCACGTGGCGATCGCCCTGATTATGAAGAACTGAATCCCGGTCTCACGTTGTTGCTACAACTCACTGCTGGCAGGGCAGACCTCCTATGCTTCCTTCTAAATGTAAAGGTTACATTATAACAAAACCACAACCTCTGCCTTCTCAAGAGTCATGTTCCCATCTCCCAGATACCCTGTTTCCAATTGATAGCAGTTTGAAAGGGTGCTATCAGGTTCCTGCACACCAGCAGGTGTGGATGTGGGGGTAGGAAAATGGAGCCACACTGTGTCTTCCGGTTCTTTAGTGTCTGGTCTTTAACCAGCACCTCCACATATGCCATCTCAGTGAACACTCCAACAATCACCCGCAGGAAAAGCAGGTGTCACACGTCGATTTTTTTCCAGACAAGAAAACTGACCTCCCGGGCCTACCTAATTATGACAAAATACAATATGAATAAAGTGACCCTGGCAACTTACACGTTTGCAGAGAACAGCATCAATTTAAAAAAATCAAATGGCTGGGTTAAAATCCCACCTTGTCCCCTTCCTAGCAAAATGAACTAGGAACCTCATGTCTCTCCTCTGTGATCTGAGGCTACACATTCCTTCCAAGCATCTACGAGGATAAGGGGACAGGTGTGCAAAGCGCCCGGGGCAGGTGCAGTCTCTCACTCCGTGCCCGCTATCATTGTGAAGACCAAAGGTGAACACTCTAACCAAGCACAAGTTTCAAGTCATGGAAACTATAACTAGATAATCTCACTCTCCTGTAAAAAATTTTCTTAACATTTATTCATTTTTGAGAGACATTGCATGAACAGTGGAGGGGCAGAGAGAGGGAGGGAGACACAGAATCCGGAGCAGGCTCCAGGCTCTGAGCTGTCAGCACAGAGCCTGACGTGGGGCTTAAACCCACAAACGGTGAGATCATGACCTGAGCTGAAGTCGGACGCTCAACTGGTTGAGCCACCAGGCACTTCTCACCGTCCTTTAAACTAAAAAACACCCTTACAACCGATTAGCTACCAACGACATTTGCTGCTTCCCCTTCTCTATTGGTTAAATTGTTTCTCGCGGTACTGACTCTGTGACTGCTTTGTTTTGTCAGTTGTTTTCTCCTCCTCTCAGCACATTACACACTTGGTGCATTCCAACACCTATCTTCTTACACTCCATTGCACTCCCAGGGGCGGACTCTCTAATTCCAGAAGAGAACCATATGGTTGTGGAGAAAGAAGCAGATGAGGAAGTGAACCCTCACTGCTAAGACTTCCTGGAAGGAAGAAGGTCTCATTGTCCAGAGAGCAGGGCACGGACCCAAATGCTTCCTGGGCGGGAATGTTACATCTAGGGTCCGGGTGATGTCGGCAGCCAACAGGAAGAGCAGGAGTCCTTATGGAGAGGCACAGTCTGAACCCAGCCCCAGCTGATGAAGGGAATATGGCTCAGCAGTGCCAAGTCTCCCGGCGTTTTAACAGAAGCCAAGAATCTATCATACAGGAAATTTCTACATTTGAAAACACTGTGTGGGCCAAATAAAATTGACTTATGAGAAAGTGTGGTTCATGGGTCACCTATGTTTTCAGTCATTGCCTCCAAGCTCTCTGGCTTAAAGTTATGGTATACCAAACTGCAGAGGAGCTCAGCTCTGGAGTTTTCTACCTGGAAAGGCAGCCAGAGGGAACAAAGATCATGAAAGGCCTAGAGGGTGCACTACGAGCTAAGAAGGATGAAATCTCAGAATTCACGGGAAATCAGGCAGATCAAGAGATCGGGGGTTAGGATGTAAGATACCCATAGTTGTGCATGCAGCTTCCAAGGAGAGTCAGGGACTCCCGCGGTCTGAGAGGACAGCAAGACCTTCAAGAGAGGTTTTTGCCTCAAAGCACAGATACACGGGCTTCTGACTACCTATTAATGCTCAGATCTAAATGAGCTTGAATGTCTCGCAATGGCAAACTGATGTGAATACTTCTGAGTCCTATACTAAAAGGCTTCAAGGCTCTCGGAAACATGAATGATGTACGATCTTCGGGCCTCTTTCAAAGACTGTTTTTGATGCAACAACTCATGCCTTTTAAAACAACGTTTCTGTAACAGCCGAAGTGAAAAGAACTTACAATAAAAAGAAATGGAAAAAACCTTAGCAAGCTTGACGTCCAGACGGCTACCTTCCCTGATGAGATGAATCCAGTGATGGTAAAGGAAGTCGGCTACTTCAGTGTTTTCTTTAGAAAATCTAGTCGTCAAAGATTTCGGTCCTTTGGTCCCATATAAAAGGCAGAAATACAGTGTAAGTACCGATTCATCCTTTATTGTTTCACACACATTTCAATCTTTTCCCAGTGTTTTGGGGGAAATTCAAGAGTTTTCTTAATGAAGAGATTCTGTTCTCCAAGACAAAAGAGGACCATACAACGTGAAGAATTACTCAAAGCTTCAAGCCACTCGGATTCCATTGTATGAAATGGATTCTACCTACAGAGCTGTCTAAATAAAAATAATTACAAGTAAGTTCCACCACTCTGTTGCTCACATATGTGGACTTTAGAATCCAAATATTCCTATTCATACATACGCCTTTAAACTGTGAAGGGGGTTCTGACTCTCTGGCTAAATTGCTGATTATATTCGTTCCTTTTCTCAGAGATGAAGGTCTCAAGGAACTCACTTTTACACTTACGGAAGTGCATCTGTTACGTTAACAGCCTCCAAGAGAAAACAAACGTGGAAATGCTATTGCCATTTCCTATAAACCTAACTCTGGAAATTTTTAGATTTGTTAAGTAAAAATTCGTATGGCACTACAGGATTATTGCTGGGGCGGTTACTGTTGTTTTCAGCCATACTTTAATCAAAGTGAATGAAAAGGAAGAACTGAGAACTGAGATTGAGGAAAGAAAAGGATTCATTTTAAAGCTGGAAGAATGGGGCGCCTGGGTGGCGCAGTCGGTTAAGCGTCCGACTTCAGCCAGGTCACGATCTCGCGGTTCGTGAGTTCGAACCCCGCGTCAGGGTCTGGGCTGATGGCTCAGAGCCTGGAGCCTGTTTCCGATTCTGTGTCTCCCTCTCTCTCTGCCCCTCCCCCGTTCATGCTCTGTCTCTCTCTGTCCCAAAAATAAATAAACGTTGAAAAAAAAATTAAAAAAAAAAAGCTGGAAGAAGGTTTAGGGATATTCTCTCCTTTGACAGAGATAGGAAACAAGAGTCACAGAAGATGATATAGGTCATTGTCAAATTAGCAGAATTCGGAGTTCCTACATTCTTTCCCCCAAACGTTTCCCCCCTATTGAGACTCCTGATAAAAACTGACAAAACAGGGGCACCTGGCTGGCTCAGTAGGTAGAGCATGTGACTCTTGATCTCAGGGTGTAGAGGTTACTTAAATAAAACTTTTTTTAAACAATGACAAAACAATACACTTAATTTTGGAACACCAAGACCTTTTCTCACTCCATGCATACACATCAATATTATAATCATGTATTTCATTCCACTTCCACTCACCTGCCAGTGCTTAGTTTGGAGCAGTGGTTCTATTTGCAGGGGACATTTGGAAGTGTCTACACACATTTTGGTTTTAACTACGAACAGAGATGCTCCTGACATCTAGCAGGTAAAGCCCTGGGATGCTATTAGACATCTGACAATGCACAGCGCAGCTCTCTATAACAACAAAGAGTTACTCCACCCACAATGTGAATCGTGCCAAGGCTGAGAAACCCTGGACTAGAGGCAATAATAAAAGGCAAGCATTTCTTCTACAGACCAACTTTGCATCAAGAAAGATGGTATGGTGGGCGCCTGGGTGGCTCAGTCGGTTAAGCATCCGACTTAGGCTCAGGTCATGGTCTTGCAGTTTGGGGTTCCACCCAATGTCGGGCTCTCTGCTGTCAGTGCAGAGCCTGCTTCGGATCTTCTGTCCCCCTCTCTCTCTGCCCCTCCACTACTTGCGTGCGCTCTCCCTCTCAAAAATAAATTAACACACAAAAAAAAGAAAGTTGGATATGGCGTTGTTCAAACATGGTACATGCTTTGTAAGCACCAATACTGGTAAAAAAAATATATATATCTACACACACATATATAAACAAACAGATATTATACTTCAAGAAATAAAATAATGCAAACCCAGAGTGACTGACTACTCAGCTAACATTCTCACATATATAACTGGGATTTACCATAAACATTGCTGGCTTTGTCCGGTGGTATATGTTACTCAGCACTTGTTCAATGGTATCTAGAATCGTCCTTGTCGGTTTAGATTAACTGATTTATTTTTATTTTGCAATAACAAGATATACTTAAAAGAGTATGAAAAAAATTTCTTATTGAAATTCATGTAGGAAAATGATTTTTGCACACTTAAACCTCTCCTTAAGCCCTGAACACTCTTCCTCTCCTGCTGAGAAAAATTTCTTAAAGTAACCTTTCTTAAAACCAGATTTATCGCATAATACTGGGATAGACTTGTGGACACCACTGCAACATGGGTAAAATAATTCTGTGTTGTACTGAGAAGGATGCTTTGTATGTAGAGGAAGTTAAGCCTCTAAGGGCACAAACTGGAGTAAACTGCCCCCCCCCCCACATGACCTTTAAAAATAATGTCTAAGTCTAAAAACCCTCCAAAGAGTATTTTAGAATTTTTAGATTTTTTTTTTTTAGTATTTTAGAATTATCACCTAAACTTAAGGTGATAATTTGAACACTTGAAATGGCAAATGATGAGCTACCAATAATATACAAAGTATTTGGCAATGTGGAGCTATTTCAGAAAAATGGCGACTCATCATTAGTGGCAAATAAATGGTCTCTGTCAGCAGAGGGGGAAAATGCCCAGCTAATAGGCCAGATCTTGTGCATAATTATTTTTCCTTTTGTTCATTTTCTGCAATTAAGATGGGTCTGTCACTGAGGGGTGGGGGTGGGGGGGTCTCTCTAAAGATGCCCCTTCTAAAATGTTACCTTCTCAGTTTGTTTAGGAGCTTGACAAGAGTCTGGTCCAAGCTCTTCAAAAGGACTTCATCCAATCTAATTTGCTTCCCTTAATAACTGCTCTGCCCAGCCAGCTGGCCTCCAACCATCCCACAAGTGCCATCCGGAGACATATTTATTCACACAGCTCCTCTCCCTCACCCCTCTCGTCCATGCCCTCCCCTCCTCTGCTGCTCCAGTCAAACCCACACACCCTTTAGGATTCAGCTTCTAGTTTTAAGTTTATTTTTTTTTGGGGGGGGGGAGGGAAAGACAGGGAGAGGGGGGAGGGAGAGGGAGAGATAACCAGTCAGGGAGGGGCACAGAGAGGGAGACAGAGGGTCAGAAGCTGGCTCTATGCTGACAGCTGCAAGCCCGATGAGGGGCTTGAACTCACGGAACCGCAAGATCATGGCCTGACCAAAGTTAGAGGCTTAACCCACTGAGCCAACCAGGCACGCCTCAGCTTCTACTTTTAACCTCTCTGCTCCCGAGCCTACCCCCATGGATCTCACCCTCTTCTGAATTCCTACTGCATCCCTCTGGATTACTTATTCTGGCCCTTTATCATCTGTTCCCTCTCGTCCCAATTACTAAAAGCCTCACTTCTAATAGGCTTCTCTCTCTAGTTAGAGATAAATATAAAAAAGTATATTTTCAGACGCCCTATAAAGTCCAGCCAAACACTCAAATTGTTCTTGACCGGGAGTAACCGTTTCACAGAAGGAAGGGAAGGGGATTGGGCAGAGTATTTACGATGCCTGCTGGACCCCAGCTTATCTTGCCAGTCGCCTAAACCTTTAAGTCGGTACCAGAGCTTACTTCAACATGCGTTAAGAAGCCAAAGTCTATGGTGAATTCCAAGTGTCCCCTTCCAAAGAGTGAGTTACCACGTCAGATGGGAGGAGGGGTGTCACTGCTTAGACCAAAAGTCACGAGAGATTCCTTTGTGTAAAGCTTTCTCTCCATTTTCTTCTTCTTGTGTCTCCCGGTCTCAGCAAGGCTCCCTGACGCTGTCCTGCTGGTCCTTCTACCCCGCTGGGATGTAAATGGCCTGCCTAGTGTCTCCCAGCACCCTAGTTGGCAGTCCCAGTGTGCTCTGGGGCGTCCTGACATCTGTGCTCAACACTTCTGATCATTTTTAAATTTGCTTACTAATTCTTTGACAACCTCCCTCCAAAAGGTGGAGCCTAATTCCCTCCCTCCTGAGTGTGGGCAAGGCTGAATGACTTTCTTCTAACATACAGAATGTGGTGGAAGTAATGGTCTATGAAAAAGTAATAAAAGACATTAAGGTTGGAGCACCTGGCTGGCTTAATTGGTACAGCATGCGATTCTTGATCTTGGGGTCGTGAGTTCAGACCCGATGTTGGACACAGAGCTTACTTTAAAAAAAAAAAAGAAGAAGAAGAAGAAGAAGAAGGGATGCCTGGGTGACTCAGTCAGTTAAGCATCTGACTTCTGCTCAGGTCATGATCTCATGGTTTGTGGGTTCAAGCCCCACGTCAGGCTCTGTGCTGAAAGCGCAAAGCCTGCTTGGGACTCTCTCTCTCTCTCTCTCTCTCTCTCTCTCTCTCTCTGCCCCTCCCCCACTCATGCTCTCTCTCTCTCTCTCTCTCTCTCTCTCTCTCTCTCTCTGCCCCTCCCCAACTCATGCTCCGTGTCTTTCTCTCTGTCACTCAAAAATAAATAAACATTGGTGCTCCTGGGTGGCCCACTCGGTTAAGCATTTGACTTCAGCTTAGGTTATGCTCTTGTGGTTCGTGAGTTTGAGCCCCGCAGCTCAAAGCCTGAAGCCTGCTTCGGATTCTGTGTCTCCCTCTCTCTGCCCATCGCCCATTCACACACTCTCTCTCAAAAGTAAACAAACATTAAAAAAATTTTTTTTGCTAAATACATTAAAAAAATTTTTTTTAAGATATCAAGGCTTCCTCCTTGTTCTTTTGTACCATTTGCTCTGGAGAAGCCAGCTTCTGTTGAGGACATGTAGCAAAGAACGGAGGTTGTCCTAATGACTCGTACTAATTTTTCAGCCAAATGAATGAGCCATCTTTGAAATGGATCCTCCAGTCCCAGTCAGACCTGAAGATAACTTTTGTTAGAGCTAATATCTATAAGGCAAACTCATGAGACTCAGCCAGAACCACCCAGATAAGCTGCTCTCAGATTTCTGACTTACAGAAACCATGTTTGATTATAGATAATAAATGTTTGTTCTAAGCCACAAGACTGGTGAACTGCTGCACAGCAATAAATAACCCAGCGCTCTTCTTTCCCTGTGCTGTCCCTTAGAATGCCGTTTAAGGCTCTCACCCCGAAGGAACAAGCTCCTTTGAGGCCAGTCTTAACCAGTATTTCCCTGTTCTGTTCCCCCAAGTTTCCCCCTCCTGCCTCAGGGCTGCACAGACCATGGGCATTCCGAAAATGTTTATTTAAGAAATACCTCCTGTTCCAGCCTAGCCTGTGGCTCATTCACAGCCCAGAAAAATGCACCAAAAAGCTGAGTTGATCCTCAAATGCTCACAGAACTTAACACAGAGCATGGCAATGTGTCCTCTGCCTCCCGATTGTGCAGGGTTGATTATTAACACAGGCTCTGAATGCTTGGGAAGATTCTGTTTGGCTTAGGCTTTTAATCTGTCTATGCTAATTTAATGCTACGTCCTAACTCGGGATGCCTTTATCTCTACAGCGCTCACATCAGATCATCAGTTATTTACTCCACATGAGGAGTGGTGAAAATTCTACTTTATACCAGATCAAGGACCCTCCAAATTTTTTATTCTCAACTTTCTCCTTGGATTGTTTGGCTCCCTTATCTATCTTGCTCCTGAATTTACCTTCCTGCCTCCTCCCACAGACCACATTAGTGCTAAATATAACTTAGGGAAACAAAACATTCTATGACATCTTCACAGCTGATACAATTACTTTAAACCAGCTTCCCCTTCCGGAAAGGTCTTATGAGTACATTCATCTAGTAACGAAAGCAAACATTCTCCTGGAACTTGCCTATGATGTTCAAAGGGCAGCGTGAGGCAAAACGCACTGCTTCTCCCTGGGCTCCAACATCTTGTGTAATGTGCCAATATTACATTCCAGGGCCATTCCAAGGGGTTGGTTCTGTTTTTATTTTGCCATTATGGTTTTGGTTTCTCACCACTTCTAAGGAGCACTAGGACTGTGGGATTCTGGCAAGGTCAAAATTAAGCAGTATAGGTTGCCAAATGCAACCTGGCTTGACCTAACCCCACAGTATGATACACGGGCCTGAAAGTGGGTTTTTTGCCTCAATACCAAGAACAGCGCAAAGTCGATCAAATTTCATATAAGCGAGATATATGAGATCATGGGTCTATGCTCAACATATACTGCCTTAACAGAATCTAGAAATTAAGGCTTTTGTATTATATGCCCTCTAAGGACCATGTAAGCTCTGAACTTGCAGAACGTGTGGGTCCCAAGCTGGTGTCAGCTTCCTGTTTCATCGGCCATGCTCACCTCTCACTGCTCTAGCAGTAAAGAGGAACCTGGGCTGAGGAACACCATTCTACCTCCAACCCTACCCACCTCCTCAAAAAAACCATGGCTGAATTTTAAAAACTAGGCTGACATCCACCAGACAGCAACTTATTAACCACTTGTCAAACATTTACTGTTTCTGTAGCGACCAATCTCAGTAGATAATGAGCTTGAATTTTGACTTTTAAACACTATTCACCCTTCCATTAAAAACATTATTGTACATGGTACACCTACTACCAGAAGATGCATGCCTAGGGCTATGGGAGTGCAAACGGGGGGAAAAATCATTCCAAAAATGATGAAAAATAACAGCAGCAGCCATTTCCATATGCATGAGTGCCCACGCTGGGCAAATACCGTGCAAAGAGTTTTTTGTGCATTTCATCGAATGCCCTGAATGTCCAATGAGTTCCTGAGGATACCTGACTTCTCAATTCCAGAGCTGAGGCAGGACCCTGTCTGGATGCCCTCAATGGCCAGACAATTAGAATGCAATATAGTAAGTCCAACAGTTGATACGTAAAGGTGTCATAAAAGCAGTAGAGGTGCTCTGGAAAGACTTTCCAAAGGAGGTGACTAAGGCATGTGATGATCTCATGTCCCAACTTTGCACTTCTCCTCAACTACTATATCCTCCTTTCATGGCATTATGCTTCATCTTGGAGTAAGCTCATATAATTACCTTTGTCCCTTTCTCCCACTATGTCTCTTTTCTCCAAGTTTTTATTAAGGTATAATTTACACAAAGTAACTTTCACTCTTTGAACGTATGTTTTTGTGATTGTTAAAAAACACTTATCAGGTAACCACAGCCATTGTCAAACCACAGAACAGTTCCTTCCCTCCCTAATACTATCCCATGCCCCTTTCCAGTAAGTTCTCTCCTTCAACCATTACAGGGCCTGGCTCATCATGGATGCTCAGTGAAGATGTGTTGATCAACTATTTGAGAGTTACTTTATCCCAGAAACTGAGAGGAGGGGGGAAAAACAAGCAAAAAAAGAACCCACAAGAATTACACGATGCTGTGAAATAAATGATATGACAAAAATATAAACAAGGTACAATGGAGGGAGATGGAAGGGAAACAAAACCAAGATTGGAGATACCTTGTGTCAGGGAGAGCTTTCAAAGATGAAGACAAGCTTGAACTGTGTTGAAGAAATTCTGGACTAGTAAAAGGAAAGGAGCCAAGGCCTGGCAGGTAACCTTCAGGAGTCTGGCCATTAGCCTACAGGATTTGGGGTACCCTGGAAGGATTTTCAGCGATCAGATTGGTCACAGGTGACATACAACAAAGGGTAATGGTCAGGCTGTAGCTAAGGCGACCAGTGAGGAGGCCATTTCAGTTAGGGGATGAGAGGCTGAGGCATGGCGGTAACAGTGAGTGGGGAAAAAGGATTTAATTCTATGGAGGAAGAATCTACAGGACATATGAACAGATTACATATGCTTGAATAGGTGAGAAGGGATTTCCAAGTTCTTAGATTTGCAAGGTGTGGTTCTGTGAATGTGACAGGTAGGAATATGGGAGGATGACAGGTTGTCTCTTAGGCACTCAGGGGCTTATGCCAATATTAGGGTCTTAACATACGGGAAAATGACTTGAACAGACATTGCTCCAAAGTAGTATACAAACGGCCAATAAGCACATGAAAAGACGTCCAACATTCAGTCATTAGGGAAATACAAATCAAGCCCACAATGAGATACCACTTGACACCCACTAAGACAGCTATTACCAAAAAAATTAAAAACACACGTTGGTAAGAATGTGGAGAAACATACATTGGTGGTGGGAATGTAAAACGGTGCAGTCACTTTGGAAAACAATTTGGCAATTCCTAAAAAAGCTATAAATAGAGTTACCTTAAGACCCGGCAGTTCTACTACTAAGTATGTAATCAAGAAAACCGAAAATATCCATTCATGTAAAAGTTTGTATAGAAATGTGCATAACACACCATTCACAACATCCAGAAAGTAGAAACAACCCATATATACATCAACAGATGCATGGAAAAACAATGTGGTATATCCATACCACAGAATATTAGCCATAAAATGGAAGGAAGTATTGATACATACACAACATGGACAAACCTTGAAAACGCTATGCTGAGAGAAAGAAATCAGACACAAAAGACCACATATTATATGATTCCATTTATAGGAAATGTCCAGAACAGGCAAACCCATAGAGTCAACAAGTAGATTAGTGGTTGCCAGGGGCTGGGGGAAGGGAGAATGGGGAGTCACTGCCAATAGTATGTTTCTTTCAGAGGTGATGAAAAGTTATTGAAATTAAATAATAGTGATATTTGTGCCACCTTGCAAATATACTGAAGACCACTGAATTGTACATTTTAAAGGGATGAATGTACGTGAATTATATCTCAATTTAAAAAACAAGAGAAGTTATGGTTAACATAAGGATAGACCTACGGCATCTGTAACTTTCACTGTGGGGCACAGAATGTAATATTAACTTCCAAGATCTGTAAAATCACGCTATATGCTCTAAGGTTTGGTAACTTACATCTATGGAAATAAATGCAGCATTTAGTCTCTTACCAAATGTTTCTTCATAAAATTTACGTGCAGCTTTTGCAATCTCATCAGAATTTCTGAGATGAAGTATAAACATGTTAATTGGAAAAACACAACCTCAGTGATTTTCTGCTCTAGCCTAAGAACTCACACATCTAAGGAGGCCATCTTAATTCATAAGAAGAGACAGGAGAACGACAATGTCAAAAGCAATGTTAGGGCATGGTACCATCAACACAGGTGTGCTAAGAGGAGTGTCCATGGTTCCAGATGCCACATCACAACCTGCTCTTAACCCCCAAGTCACTAAGATACAATAAAACTCAGAGAGGCAATGAGATGAGGCACCTTTTGGATTCTAAGATCTAATTTTCATATTTTAATTATTCTGAAATCAAGAAGAATTTTACAAATGACTTAAGATTGAATATGATGGTATCTTCTAAGATGCTGTCACTAAATTTTTGGTACAGTTTAAAATCAATTGGTATCAATAGGTAAGTCTACTCAAATGGTATTAGCTGCAGGCACATTTCTCAGCTCAGTCTATCAGATATTCTATGCCCTACATGCATGATTTCTCTGTGCTGAAAAAAATAATTACATTTGCATACATTTTAGCAGTCACCATGCAAACATAGTTGAGAGCTGCTCTCTAGCTAGCAAATGTTGATCAAAATATACTGCCCTTAGACCAATCAGAATAGATGGAAATTCTTTTCCCAAAGGGGTCTACAAATCCACACATAATACGTACTGCATTCACGAGTACCCTAACTACAAATTAAATTATTACCAAGAAAGGGGCGCCTGGGTGGCGCAGTCGGTTAAGCATCCGACTTCAGCCAGGTCACAATCTCGCGGTCCGTGAGTTCGAGCCCCGCGTCAGGCTCTGGGCTGATGGCTCGGAGCCTGGAGCCTGTTTCCGATTCTATGTCTCCCTCTCTCTCTGCCCCTCCCCCATTCATGCTCTGTCTCTCTCTGTCCCAAAAATAAATAAAAACGTTGAAAAAAATAATTTTAAATTATTACCAAGAAATTTATGTATAAAGTATGAGAAAGGAGGCACTTTAGGCAGTTATTAAAGTCTTCCACAATTTTAAGTTCAAATACTACTTTCCACATCTAACACCCTCTATGTTTCCAAAGAATATTCACGTAACTTCATTCAATCTTTCTTGGTAACAATTCTCTAAGAAATAAAAAACAGTCACAATTTTTTCTTGCTAATCTGTTTTATAATAAAGAGACAATGGAACAGAGGTTACAACAGGTTTCTAAAACAACAGACCTGGTCAGTGACAGGGTTAGGACTATATTTCAAGATGTCTCTCTCTGAATCAAGTGTCTTGCCACCATGGCACGTGGCCTCCAAGTGGAAACGGTGTGGAAATCGTTAAGACTAAGCATCAGCACCCTTCTTCCATCCTGTATGTGCTCCGCCACAAGAGGCCTTAGCACAGGCTCCGGACTGGATGACCCCCGGCGGCTCTTCACATCCTCAGCTACACACTCACTTCCTGTATCTGGCATCTGCTCTATTCCCAAGCTTTTGCAGTGGCCCAGTTCCAGGTCCTCCAGTTCTCGCTATCCTCTGCTAGTCATTAACAAGGCAATGACATTGAGGACAAATGTACTCTACCATGCAGTTCCCAAGAACTTTCAGGTACAAAATGTCTCATTTGATCTTTACCATATCTCCCCCATGCAGGTAGGTCAAGATCATTATCCCCAACTTAAAAGGCAACTGGAACACGGAGCTTGAGAGACTAGACAGAGCTGCTAAATGACAGAAGAAGATCTGGAATCCACATCTTTTTATTGATTCAATGCTAGAGCACTTTCTATTTTACTACATAGATGGTAAGATAGTAAGTTGGCATAGCACTAATGTATTCATCTACAGACTCATTCAACAAGTATTCACACCGTATACATCAGGATGTATAAAAGGTTGAGGGGGCTAGAGTAGAAAACAAACTGGTCCCATAAACTTGAGTTTGTGAGGACACAGACTTAATAATACAAATAATTACAAATAATCAAGAGATGAGAGAATGTACCACGGAGCCCTAGCTTGGGTCTGAGTGTTAGAGAAAAGTTCTTTGAGGAAGCTACATTTAAGTTGAGGCATGAAGTCAGCCAGATGTGGAGGGAGAAAGAAAAGTGGTTCTTGCAGAGGGAAGCAGGCAAAGGGAAACGTGTGCAAAGGCTCTGAGGCAGAAAATATTTTGGAAGATGGACCATGTGCTGGGAGATTATTCCAGAGGCAGCTCATGTGCCTCACAGCAGACTGCAAAGAATTTTGGTTCTTTAAAAACTGTTTTTTTAATGTTTACTTTTGAGAGCGAGGGTGACTGAGTGCAAGTGGGGGAAGAGCAGAGAGAGAGGGAGGCACAGAATCTGTAGCAGGTTCCAGGCTCCGAGCTTACAGCACAGAGCCTGATGCACAAACCCACGGACCATAAGACCATGACCTGAGCCAAAGTCAGACGCTTAACTGACTGAGCCACCCAGGTGCCCCAAGAATTTTGGTTCTTATCCCAAATGTAAGAGGCACTCACTACAGGGTTGTAAGCAAGGAGATGCTGTGAACTGACTTGCATTTTTAGAAGATTTGGGCTATTGTACAGTCTAGAAAATGAATGGGAGGGACACAGGAACAGACAGTGGGGAGGCCACTGAGATCATGGCGAGATGGTGGTTGATAGAGAGTGGCGGCAACATAAATGGAGAGGAAGGACTGTGAAATTAGAATGAAGCTTGGTTGGGCAAACTCAAAGAACTAGGGAGCTGGATCTCTGAGACCAATGGCACACCTTTAACATCTTAACCTTGAATAAATTTTAAAAGCAGGGATTGAAGCTAAAGTGAAGAGAAAAATCAAGTTCTCTAACTGGTTATGGCTGCTAGCTACCTTTAATATGGTCAGCTGTCTCCATGTTACTTTAGGCCAGATGCAGAAGGCACTCCCCGAACACCACTGCAACAGTCTTTCTAAACTATTACTAAGACGTGGGACCTAGCTGACTGGAGACAGTTGAGAACCATTTTCTAAGGTCAGACTATTCGCTATTTAGGAAAGTCCAAGACCAGAACTGACAAATATTCTCATCACGAAGAAAAGGACATTTGAAAGCATGCCTTTCAAAAAAAAAAAAAAATTAAGATGGCATTATCTTAAGAATAGCACAAACACATTTATGCAGCTTCTGTGCTTTATGTTAATTTTAAGAATGAAAAACCGCCTTGCCATTTCCAGTCCCAATACTGAATTGTGTAACACTTGAACATTCACCCTTGGATTTCTACATGATGAGAACCAAGGAATGGAAGGAATATGTAGGAGGAGGGGAGAACCACAAAAGCTCACAGCCAAATCTCAGCTATTCTGTTATCTGTCTTCTGCAGAGAAGTAAGAGTCCTACTGGCCACTTCCAAGTTTCTACATGCACTGCCCTCAGGGAAGGTGAGGGTCATTCAGCAACCAAGCATTGGTGAGACTCTTTTTTTTTTTTTTTTTTTTCTTTTTAAATCTATACACAAGATTCAAGCCCGGAAGAGGTCTCATTGTTTTTTGCTTAGAGGCAACCATTTTGGGCTATATACCCAGTAAGTGGCAAAGACCAGGTTGGAAGTTCTCAGACAACACAGACATGACTCTAGGGCATGAAATTCTAAAACAGTGTTCATGAAGTCCAGAAGATCTGATCAGACAATCCCCAAAAAATCCTAATGAGAAGAAAAGTGAATGCTGTTATGGAAGCCAATGAGGCTACTTATGCTCAGGAAGGCACAGAATCGAAGGCAAATACCTTGAAGAAACAGCATTTAGGGTGACTATAAGGTATGGACAGGTATGTTTTGTTTGTTTGGATAGTTATGTTTAGTCAGGAATGTAAAAGGCAAAATGAACTGGGGATTATAGAAATTTTATAGACAACACAACTGGGCTTTTTGGGGTGGGCTCTTTTGTTAAAATATCATGAATATTTTTATATAGCAAATTAAGGGGTATTTCTGGTGCTTGAGGTTAATGGAACTTCTATTTGGCCTTTCTGTGGAAATTTTCTTCAGACAGAAGAGAAATGAGTATTAGAAAGGGAGAATGAAAGCCCAAGGTTGTTAAAAGATTGTAAAAGAGCAGTTAGCTGGTTCAAAATGGGTTCAAGTCACCTGGCATGGGTTTACCCTTTATTTTAACAATTTTGAAATTTTATTGCTACTCCACCGTTGGTGAAATTTTAAGCAAGAAATCAGGGAGAACTGGGCATTACTAAGGCTTCTGAAAAGGTATTTACAATATCCTTACTAACTCAACTGTCAATCAAGACAGAACAACTTGAAGAATGAATAACGAGCATGTCCAAAGCATGCCGATGAGTGCCCAGCGCCGGGTGGGGTAAGGGCTGACTCACGTCCTGCCAGAGACCTTCTCGCTGAGCCTAACACACGTGATCTAATGGCAACACAGGGGCTAGGTTATCACGCGTGCGATCGGGAGAAACTAGAGGTGAGAGTCAATTTCCTGTCCCACCGAATCAGAAATCCATAATCTTTACAAGCTGGAGAAATGAAACAGGGGATCAATAAAAACTGTGAACGTGGGTTATTAAAAACGAAGAGTACAAATACAGGAAGGAGGTAGGAGCTTAGAAGATGCTGGTTCATCAAAAAACAGAACGGGGCGCCTGGGTGGCACAGTCGGTTAAGCGTCCGACTTCAGCCAGGTCACGATCTCGCGGTCCGTGAGTTCGAGCCCCGCGTCAGGCTCTGGGCTGATGGCTCGGAGCCTGGAGCCTGTTTCCGACTCTGTGTCTCCCTCTCTCTCTGCCCCTCCCCCGTTCGTGCTCTCTCTCTGTCCCAAAAATAAATAAAAAACGTTGAAAAAAAAAACCAGAACCACTTCTGCAGGTTTTAGCAGACAAGCAGCCTTAATATGTTTGCACCTTGGGCTCCACTGACAGAAACACAGTTTAGAAAATTCACGATTTCACTCTATTCAAGGCAAATGAGGCTGTTTGTTGAATGATGCACTCAGTGCTTTCTGCCACTGTTGTAGACTAAATATTTGTGTCCCCTCAAAATTGGTACATTGGAATCCTAATCCCCATTGTGATGGTATTTTGGAGGCAGGGTCTTTGGGAGGTGATTAGGTCCTGATGTCGGAGCTCTCGTGAATGGATTTAGTGCCCTTAGAAAAGATATCCCTTCCTCCTTGCAAGGACAGAGGGGTAAGAGTCATCTATGAACCAGGAAGTGGGACTTCACCCAACACCCAATCTGCTAGAGGCTTGATCTTGGACTTCTCAGCCTCCTGCATCGTGATGAAATTCTGTTCTTTGAGCCATCCAGTTTATGGTATTTTTGTTATAGAAGCCTAAATTGAAACACTCAAAGGAGTGGGAAAAAATTAATATACAGCGGTAAGTAATCAAGATGGCAAAAAGACCTAAAACCACATTCCATAAGGATGATCAACTCAGGAAAAAGGCAGGACGGCTGTCTTGGAACGACGTGCTGCCCGATGGGGCAGGTGTGTGTAGCACCCCTGTGTGTCTTCAAATGGTAGAACTAGCCCCATGAACAGAAGCCAGCTATGCAAGGCCAAACAGAACTGCCCCCAAATCGGAGTTCACCACAGCTCAGGGTTCACATGGTGGGTGCTGCTTGACAGGAATAACGGAGAAAAACTGGTTGGATTCTGACACATTTAACAATCCCTCACAAACCGGACATTCTGTTATGTAAGTTCAATGACTAGTTCCTAAGTTGTGCCCAGTTGCTTACAGGCATCAAATCCAATGATGTAACTGCCACCTACCATTTCTCTTTTTCTTTTTTTCTTTCTTTTTATTTTAGAGAGAGCGAGCAAGCGAGCACACATGAGTGGGAGAGGGGGCGAGGAAGAGGAGAGAGAATCTTAAGCAGGCTCCCTGCTCAGCACAGACAAAGGGCTCCATCCCACAACGCTGGGATCATGACCTGAGCTGAAAGTAAGAGTTGGGTGCTCAACCAACTGAGCCACCCAGGCGCTGCCCATTCTTTACCACATGCTCTGGCTGCCTTAAGCACAGTATCTGGACAAGCTTCAGTCAACCTTCATGCCCACCTTAAAGAAAAGTTTAAGTTCCTTTTTGCTTCTACAAACACACTGTTGCCCAATTTCTTTCAATGTCTTAGAAACAGGCGTATGGCATTCCTTGACCCAGACTATGTATATTTTGCTCTGATTAGAAATATAGTCTATGCTCAGTCTGAGATAATCATTCTGGAGGCGTATTCTTGGCCAAATCTTTTTAAATCTTGGCAGTGTCTTCCTCCCCGGACTTAACACACTGTGTGAGCAGCCTGCTATTATGGGCTGTTCTTATGGCTGTTGTGTCCGCAGATGCAGTAGGCTTCCTGGATTGAACACAGACCCGAAGATACTATCAGCACATCCTCGTGCAGTGAGGACTAAGCACTTTTCACAGGGAGTGGCTGTCCTGTCCCTCACCTAGGGAGCAGCCAAGCTGGAGCAGCATTCTTAGCTCGGCTCCTACGGCTGCCTGGGCAACTTCTCCAACCTCATCCCTCACATTGCACATCTTAGGTTTTCCTTTCATGAACTGTGTCCATTCAACACTGTTGGACATATGCAACAGTCTGAAATGCCTTCCCTGCCCCTTTCCCAGCACCTTGTTGAAGGACAAGGTTCAAGAGCTACATCCCCCATGCTAACACACCCCGCCTGCTTCCAGTCTCTCCGTCTGTTCCAGAACTAAGGCTTCTTTGGTAACGCTATCATTTTGTCTCATGCATTTCCAGTTCCTCGACAAGAACTTGGACCAGAACAGTCTGTCAAAATACACTGTATAGTAATGGTAACTAGTATCAATTGAGCTTACCATGCACCAGGCACTCTGCTAAAGTCTACATGGACCGTCTCCCTTAATTGTTCCCAATCACCCATGAGATATATATGATCATCCCCATTTTGAAATGAAGCAACAGTGTCTTCAGGAGGTTAAACAATTTGCTCAAGGCCACATTGCTAAGAAGCGACCCAGCAGAGATCCAGTCTCAGACTCTAGACTACCTGCGATCTAAAAATACTCTTTCTGCCTCTATACCTAGTATAGCCAAGCTGGGGGAGGGAATGATTCACACCCACATCCACAGGGTGAAACTGTACAGAACACACAAGAATCGTTAATAGTCTATTAGGCATTAAATTCCCAATTAAGACCATACATTCATTGGGGCGCCTGGGTGGCTCAGCTGGTTAAGCGTCCGACTTCAGCTCAGGTCATGATCTCGCAGTTCGTGAGATCGAGCCCCACGTTGGGCTCTGTGCTGACAGCTCAGAACCTGGAGGCTGCTTCAGATTCTGTGTCCCCCCCCCCATACCCCTCCCCCACTTGGGTGCACATGCTCTCTCTCAAAACTAAACATTAAAAAAAATTACAAAAAAAAAAGACCATGCATTTATTACTATTATTTTTTCTTTGCAGGGACACTAGCTCAGACATTTCAAATAGTGGAAGAAGTCTGATGGACTCAATTTCAAGGTCTGAAACTAAATTATATTTACTTTCCAGTACCTATTTCCTTTTTTAAAACGCTATCTATGCTGAAAGCAGAAAAACGTTCTTCATCCCCTCCTCTGCCCCATCAGGGTGTCACATGCCGTTGAGATGGAAAGATACTCTACTCAGGGCTCTATCAGAGGGGAAACCTCAGGAGGAAATAATAGACCACGGTTTGATTGCTCGTTATGGAACAGCTGGTTTCAATTTGATGCTATTTTTGCTTAGTTTAGCTTGTACTCAAGACAGAAGTAGCTGTAACACTTGATGCTTTGGATTTCAAACTCTGTTTTGTGGCACCTTAGTGTTCCTAAGGGTCTCAGGGGAGGGTGGTGGAGGGTGAAGGGTGGAGGATGGAATTTCAAGAAAGATTTGTTTTGAAATAATGGTTCAGCTGTTTAAAACAAAAACAAACAAAACCCTGGAAACCATGACTTTAAAGGTATCCATGGTAAGAATATTGTCTCTAATTCCCATCCCCTGTGATGACAAGTGGGTTCTGCTGATAGAAGATTTCAAGTCAGATTTCAGTATCCAGGCTTGATCGAGTCTGCTTGTACCAACCTCCTGCCCTCTTGGGGGCAGGGGGAGGAAAATGGACCATTCCAATGAGTCACTTCTTAGGAGAAAGTATTTTTTTATTGTTTTCCTACCCTCCTTCCTCAGGAGGCTGCAAAGAGTCTTCTTTCCCTCTACTTAAAATACATATAAATGCTATGATTAAACCAGGGGTTCAATGGCTGCACACTAGAATATTCTGTGGCCCTTAAAAATGGTACTGATGTCCAGGCTTCTCTACAGACCAATTAAATTGGAAGCTCTGGGGAGTGAGGTCCCATCTTGGGGATTTCTGAACAACACCTCCATGGACAAGGACGAGCAGCCAGAGTCAAGGGCCTGGATTAGACGCCTGTTCTAAAGTCATCTATACTAGAGGGCCCAATGTCTGAGCGTGCTTAGAGGTCTGTAAAACTTTTATTATTGCAGGTCTTTAATTTTCAAAGCTTAAGTTAAAAACAGACCTTCAGGGAATAAAATGAATCTTACTGTAATTTAAACATGCTCATTAGTAAGAAAAAGTGGTTAAAATGGAACAATGTTGCACACGCAAAATTATACACACACATACATACATACCCACAGCTCTGACAGAACCTAGAAGGTTTAATTAAGTAGCAAAAGAGACATCTTCCCGGTAGGGAGCAGACTAGGTTGTGAACACTAAATAAGTTGTCCAAGTTTTTATTTATTTACTATTTTTTGAGAAAGAGTATGAGCAGCATAGGGGCAGATAGAATGAATCCCAAGCAGGCTCCATGCTGTCAGCACAGAGCCCCACGTGGGGCTCGAACTCATGAAACTGTGATATCCATGACCTGAGCCAAAATCAAGAGTTGGATGCTGAGTCAACTGAGCCACCCAAGTACCCCTAAGTTTTTTTTAAAAAAAAGAATTTGTAAAAACTGAGAACTGAGGGTAGATGGGGGTGGGAGGGAGGGGAGGGTGGGTGATGGGTATTGAGGAGGGCACCTTTTGGGATGAGCACTGTTGTATGGAAACCAATTTGACAATAAATTTCATATTAAAAAAAAAAAGAATTTGTAAACATCAAGTACGACCAGGATTACGGGGGGAAGGGGGGACAGGGTATTAGGTCCACATTTCATTTGGCTAACTCCTCCCCATCCAGGAGATCTCAACTTTTGTTCTTTTTTCTGTGAGGCCTTCCCTGAGCCCCACACTTAGGATTAGGGGCTTCTCCTCCCTGCCAGAGCCCTGTGGGCAAGTGAGTTTGTGATCTCTCACCTGGAAGAAGCCCAGAAAAGGCACACTTAGTGCACTTGAGGGGACCCACTCTGGGATTAGCACTCCAATTCCATTACCTCTACATCCTCCTCTGCTCATAGATCAACTGTAAAGTTGGCCTCGTGTGCTTCTCCGCCCAGGTTGGGAAGAGAACGCTGTGCCCTTCACTCCACAGGCTTCCACCATCCCGGCCCTTCCTCTTGTCCTCACTTGGCTCCACCCTGGAATGCTTCTGGCTCAGCCTTTTTCTTGGTTCCGCTTCCCTCCTCAGCCCTGTAGCTGTGGACTTTCCCTGTTCCCGGCCGTCCTCCTGCTGTTCCCAGATGAGAAGTAGAGCCACTTTGTTCGGACTACCACGCATGTGTTGAGGACCCACCATCGGTGTCTTCAGCCCAGACCCCTCTTGAATTCCTGGACTCACACTTATGAGAACAGATGGTCCACAGGCACTTCCCAGCCCCAACAAGCCACAGCTGAATTCACCAGCTACTGCCCTCCACCCCACATGTTCCTGTTACAACCCTCATCTTATCTAACACATGGATTCCTACCATTGCCCTAGTCAGAAAACTGGGTAAACCATATTCCCCAGCACTCCTTTCTAGTATGTTCCTGGTTCGGGTGGACTGCAAGGCAGAGTTTCTCATGAGAGCTGGAGGACTGAGCTGGCCAGCCTGCAGCACACACATACTCTCCCAACGATTCCAATGCTAATTTATGTGCTGCTGTGAAGGGATTTTGCAGATGTCATTAAAGTCCCTACTCAGCTGACTTCAAAGGTTATCCTGAGTGAGCCGACTTAATGAAAGGCATGGCGAGGGAAGGGAGAGGGAGAAGGAAGGTGGGAGGGAGGAAAGTTAAAGAGAGAAAGAGAAAAGGAAGAGGGAGAGAGAGAAGGGAGAGGAGGGGGGAAGGCAGAGTGCAGGATAGAGAAAAGGGGAGAGAAAAAATGGGGGGAAAGATGAGGCAGGCAGGAGAATATTGAGGGAGAGAGGAAGAAGGATTGATGGTTATCTGTGGGGGTTCCAGCTTGGGTAGCCAGCCTTCAACTGCAGAAGCCAATCCTTTGCAGGAATCCCTTTCCTACCTGCATATGTAGGTAGTACCACCTGCCTGTTCTGCTTCTCCGGTTGAACCCTGGTTATCAAACTTTCCTCTTCCTCCCTGCCTCATCTTACCCGAAATCAAATGGATTCTATCTCCTCAACCGTTTTCTGATTTAGTCCTCCCTTCTCCTTGGACACTTTCACCACCTGGTTCAAGCTGTCATCTCTTCCCTGGCCTAATGCCAAGACCACCTAATTGGCCTACCTGCCTCCAGTTTCTCTCCCTACCAATCCACCCTCTAGAGCAGCTCTGTCCAAAAGAAACTGGAGAGGACAGAAATATTCTAGACTTGAACTGTCCGATATAATAGCCACCAGTCACATAGGGCTACCGGGCCCCTGAAATATAGCTAGTGAGACTGAGGAACGGACAGTTTAATTTGTGTTACATTTTTAAGTTTTTAATTTCCACTTAGTTAACACAGTGTAATAGGAGTTTCAGGTGTACCATATAGTGATTCAATACTTACATACACACCTCGTGCTCATCACAAGTGCACTCTTTAATCCCCCATCCACCTCCCCTCTGGTGAACATCAGTTTGTTCTCCACAGTTAAGAGACTATTTCTTGGTTTGCTACTCTCTCCCTTTCTCTTTATCCCCTTTGCCCACTTCTTTTGTTTCTTGAACTCCCCATAAAATCATAGGACACTTTTTTTTTCTAAATTTTTTCTTTACCTTTTATTTTTGAGAGAGAGAGAGAGCGAGCGAGCGTGCAAGTAGGGAAGAGGCAGAGAGAGAGGGAGACACAGAATCCAAAGCAGGCTCCAGGCTCTGAGCTGTCAGCACAGAGCCCGATGCGGGGCTCGAACCCACGAACTGTGAGATCATGACCTGAGCTGAAGGCGGACACTTAACCAACTGAGCCATCCAGGCGCCCCTAAAATCACAGGACATTTTAATTTACATTTAAATATAAACAGCTGGATGGGGCTAGTAGCGACTATAATTAATAACAGTTCTGAACAGCCAGGGTTATTGTTCTAAAAATGCAAATAAACAGGACAAATTCTATTTGACAAGTACCAACCTTTCTCAAAAACAAAATGGGTCAAATACTGGAAAATGTTCAGTATGCAACAAATGAGGGAAGCTGTCTACCACCATTATCTCTGTGTCCTGAAACTCTCCATTTCACTCAACATCTATTACATGTCAGGTGCCCTCCTGTATTTTGGAGTAAACCAGACAGTCCTGGTTCTTGCCACTTTAGGAGGGCTTTACATCTAGGTTAATTAACAGTGTGATGCCAGTCCTGTGTGGTGAGCAGAACGGGTACCAGAGCTGGGTGAGGCAACCAAGGTCTTGGCCCAAAGCACTGCTGGGTACTATCAGAGGAGCAAACCCAAACCTAAGGCAAGCATTTCTTCTTTATAGTTTTTTATGGTGTCACATATGTTTATAATAGGGGGGGAAAGTATGACTTTAGAAATTCACATCTGATGTCACTTCTACATAAAATTCTTCAGAAATAGAGGTGCCTGGGGTCAGAAGAGCGTGCAACTCTTGATCTCAGGGTTGTGAGTTCAAACCCCATGTTGGGGGTAAAGATTACTTAAATAAACTTAAAAGTTCTAGAGGCGCCTGGGTGGCTCAGTCAGTTGGGCATCTGACTTCGGCTCAGGTCATGATCTCATGGTCCATAGGTTCAAGCCCTGTGTTGGGCTTTGTGCTTGACAGCTCATAGTCTGGAGCCTGCTTTAGATTCTGTGTCTCCCCCACTCTCTACTCCTCCCCCACTCATACTCTGTGTGTCTCTCTCAAAATAATAGACACTAAAAAAATTTTAAGTTCTTCAGAAATACTGAATAACTCCCTAACCTCTCTCACATACCCCCAATGCAGTTTCACACCCCAGTGCCTTTGCATATGAGGTTTCTACTGCTTGGCGTGCCCACTCTCCACCCTTACCCCTACCACTTTCCAGCCCCATTTGTTTGTCAAGTACCTATTTTGACTCTCTGAAACTCAGCCTGAATCTCTCTTCTGTGGGATTCTTCACCGAATCCCTCAGAGAGAATCTCTATGTTCTATTTATTTCTGTGAATGACCTTCACTAAAACTTATTCACCTTGAAGCCAGAAATGGTTTTTAACATCCATCACCGAGTCCCCAGCCTGGTATTATATAAGAAAGAACTTATACTACTGTCTCTGTCCATCAGGCTCACTTCGGCCTACCTCCAGCTCCCGTCCCAGAGGAACAAGGGAGGAGGAGATCCTGATAATGTTTTTCCTCCCAACACATGACCATCCCAGGCCACCATTACCAGTCACGGGATTAGCGGGTCCTACGGAGCAGGAATTCCTACCTCCCAACTGAACCGGTGCTGGAGTCACTCCAATGCTTCTGGTTCCACATGGCTGGGCAAAAGGACATAGGGTCACTTTGAGCGCTCTACGCTTCTGTCCCACAGTCACACCCTCCTGGGCTGGGCCCAACTTTTGAACTGGCAGTCGTGGCCTTTATTCTGACTCTGCACTGGGGTACCAGATGGCTGTGGAGCCTCCAAACAAGTGCACTCGGATTCCCGTGGTAGAAAGGCTCCCCAGCACCTCACAGTGGGGCGTGGGGGACTGGCAGGGCACAACTGGGGGCATTTCTTGAACAAATTCCATCAGAACAGCACCAAAACCCCACCCCTGACCTCGGACAGGAGCAAGACAATAGACCATGCTTGAAAAGACTAACCTGACAGTGAGAATGCACTGGGAACAAGAAGGCCCAGGTTCCAGTTGTGGCCAGGAAAGAAAACCTCTAGTACACTTTCAATCTAAGTGTACCTTGTCACCTATGAAATGAGTGCCTTGGGTATAGGGTCACTGTCATGACTGTGTGGCAGTTTGAGCATCTGCAAATATCTCCCCAGGCCTCAAACCCGTAATTCAAAGCTGAAGCATTAGCCCCCGTAGGAGGCATTTCTTCACATCGTCACCCCCTTCTCAGACAGCTGCATCCTGTGCAGTTAGAAGAGGGAACCAGACAGCAGAGTCTGAGGCCCATTTCGCAGGCTCAGCATTCTACCGCAGCTCTGTGCGTGCATGACATCTCACCTGGAGGGGCCCCTCCGACAGGGACGGGACCTCACAGACAAACCCACATCAAGCCCTGCAGCGGCTCGAGCCAACCTCAACTCAAACGCTCAGATGACCTCCCCTCCTCCAAATCAGTGAGATGAAATCCCGTACAGACGTCTGATTTGCACAAGCTGATTGCTTATCATGAAACATCAGGTATAGCCTCATTTTGACTGATGAGGAATGAAAGCATTAAAGCATCACATGTTGTGGCTGGATCCTGGAAAAGAAGGACATTGGTGGGAAAGAGGTGAAATCCAAACAAAGCCCATACTTTGGTTAACAGTGTGGTCCTGTATTTGTTTTCTCTAGCTACACAACCAACCAATGACCACAAAACAACACACTCTAACAAAAATTTTAAAACAAGACATATTTATTATCTTAGATTTTCTGTAAGTCAGATGTCTGGGCACAGTGTAGCTGGATCTCACAAGGCTGAAATCAAGGTTTGGCATGTCGAGGATTTCCTTTGGAGGGAGATCCAGGTCCTTATCCAAGCCCATTGTGGGAAGAACTTAATTTCTTACAGCTGTAGGACTGAGGTCCCTGTTTTCCTGTTGGCTGTTAGCCTTAGATGGTTTCAGCTCCTAGAGGTCACCTTCGGGTCCTATCCACATGGGCTCCACATGCGAACTCCAAAAGCAGTTCACAACAGCGCTGTTTGCTTTCTTCTAACCAGGAGTGTGTCTGCTATTGCTTCCGTAAGTCTCTGAAGGGCCCAACTGATTGGGTAAGGCCCACCCAGGATAATCTCTCTTTTGATTATTCAATTGATTAGGGACCTCAGTTACACCTGCAAAATCCCTTCTGTCATGTGATATACTATAATTATATCGGACTATTCCATCATACAAACCCTGCCCACATTCAAGGGAAGGGGATGATACAGGGCATGTGGAGGGGGGTGGGCAGGAATCTTGGGGCCATCTTAGAATTCTGCTTGCCACAGGTACCTGTGTGAATTTCTTAGTTTTGACAACTGTATGATGATTATGTAAGATGTTAACAATAAGGGGGGCGCCTGGGTGGCTCAGTTGGTTAAGCGTCCGACTTTTGCTCAGGTAGTGATCTCCTGGTTCATGGGTTCGAGCCCTGCATTGGGCTCTGTGTTGACAGCTCAGAGCCTGGAGCCTGCTTCAGATTCTGTGTCTTCCTCTCTCTCTCTGCCCCCTCCCTACTTGCACTCTGTCTCTCTCTCAAAATAAACATTAAAAATTTTGAAAAAAAAAGATGTTAACAATAAGGCAAACAGGAACACACTGAATAACTTCGGCAATTCTTTTGGTATCTTTAAAAGAAAAACTTAAAAACATGGAATAAAAAGCATGCTCTTTGGAACAGCCCGATAATTTGCCCATCTATATCTTTTTCTCTGGCCCACGTAATGTTGAATTTACCAAAATGGAAAGAGTTACATGAGGGCTGTACAACTTTTCTAAAGTCACATACCAAATCAAACCATTGGGATAAGAACTGCAGAGCATGATAATGCTGTTGCTTTATCTTCACATAAAGATACATGATCTGAATTTAAGGGAACTCTTACAAAAAGGCAATGTAAAAGTTGATTGTACATCTGTAGTCACTATTTATTTCAACTCAAAAAGCCTCTCATTAATGAGCTGACTTTGGTAACCTTAGTTTATGTTTCACCACTATTATCTTTGGGCCTTTCTATCTTGTACGGCTCTTGATATTTTAATCACCATTACTATCTTTAGCGAGCAAGCCTTACATCATGCATGCATGCACATGTATTACTTCTCTCTGCATATAACTTCCAAGCACCAAATCTCTGCTAACTGGTGATAATAACTGCTGTAATTAGCTTACAACACCATGTATATTATGTGATCAGAAAACAATGTGTTAATAATCTAAATTATTTTGGATATACACAGCTTCATATAACTGAGTAGTGTGATTAAAGTTAAATGGTTGGAGAAGTGCTGTACTTTCTTAAATCCCTACACCCAAAGTGGGGCTCAAACTCATGACCCCGAGGTCAAGTCACATGTTCTTCCCACTGAGCCAGCCAGGTGCCCCAGAAGTTCTGTGTTTAACGGTAAGTAACAAAATTGAACAATATCACTAACAGCATATAGTCACCCTGTGGAAAGTGTCTATACCCCCTCACAGGAATATTTCTCAAAGTATAAAACCTCATTTTTTTTTTTAATTTTTTTTCTCAACGTTTATTTATTTTTGGGACAGAGAGAGACAGAGCATGAACGGGGGAGGGGCAGAGAGAGAGGGAGACACAGAATCAGAAACAGGCTCCAGGCTCTGAGCCATCAGCCTAGA
Source organism: Felis catus (assembly GCF_018350175.1). NCBI lineage: Eukaryota > Metazoa > Chordata > Mammalia > Carnivora > Felidae > Felis > Felis catus. Next base: position 88,527,930 of record NC_058374.1, read on the forward strand.
GCCCGACGCGGGGCTCGAACTCACGGACCGCGAGATCGTGACCTGGCTGAAGTCGGACGCTTAACCGACTGCGCCACCCAGGCGCCCCAAACCTCATTTTTTTTTTTTAACAGACAGAGCTCAAGCAGGGGAGAAAGGCAGAGGGAGAGAGGGAGGAAGAACCCTAAACAGGTTCCATGCTCAGTATGGAGCCCACTGTGGGGCCCAATCCCACAACCTGGGGACCATGACCTAAGCCAAAACCAAAAGTTGGTTGCTCGACCAACTGAGCCACCTAGGTGCCCTTAACACCTCATTTTCTAAACTTGCTGGCTAAAATATGTTACTAAAATGGTCAAACAGAAAAAACTAATTGACCGGATTTCTAAATGTTCACCCCCAAACATTTTATTATCAGAAGTGACATATTAAGCAAAGCAAAAGCTCATCACAAATATTTCATCATAGAAATATTTTACAACAGTTCACATACAGAATATATGGGATTTTTTTTTTTAGTTTTAAGTAGGCTCCACACCCAATGTGGGGCTTGGACTCACATCCCTGAGATCAAGAGTCACAGGTTCTACCAACTGAGCCAGCCAGGTACCCAATATTTGGGATTTTCTAATCTTCAAAGGAGGAAGGTGCCACATCTATCCAACGTCCTGATATACAGCCTCTTAATTGAGTCCCTCATTCCTAGGCCAGTTCAGGATCTTACTCCCTGCCCCCCGTAGAGTACACCTTCCTTGTTTCTGGTTCAGCTAGTCACCTTCAGGTAGTCAGAATGGTCTTCCTGTCCCTTTTACCTCCAATCCACTGATGGCGTGACCTTCCCCTTTCTAAATGGCAATATGATCCCTCAAGTCAAAACCACCATGACAAACCCTGTTTCACCAGTTCCTGACGTTGATTCAGCTGGTGATCCTACAAAATTCTGCATGTCACATCCTTCTCCCTGATTTTCAATGCCTCAGTTTCTCTGGAACAAACTCAGCCCCCTCTCTACTGTGTCAGGCTCCCAAGCCCCAGGGGTCCATTTCCTTGTCTGTTGGTAACAACACCAGGTGTGGGGAGCCTTGGGCCCAGGTTCTACACAAAGAAAGGGACATAATGCAAGGGTAACCAGAATAAAACTACCTGGGTGGTCTGCAAACCCCAAAATTTTACAGGCCTCCACGGCTGTCACCTTTCCAGTCCTGAGCCACAGACTCAAGTAAGAATTACCAGGAGACATTCATAACTCAAAATTAGCTCCCTTGGGGCACCTGGATGGCCCCAGTCGGTTAAGTGTCCAACTTCAGCTCAGGTCATGATCTCACAGTTTGGGGGTTCAAGCCCTGTGTTAGGCTCTGTGCTGACAGTTCAGAGCCTAGAGCCTGCTTTGGATTCTGGGTCTCCTTCTCTCTCTCTGCCCCTCCCTGGCTTGTGCTCTTTCTCTCTCAGTAAAAATAAATAAACATTTTAAAATACATATTGAGGGGCGCCTGGGTGGCTCAGTCGGTTAGGCGTCCGACTTCGGCTCAGGTCACGATCTCGCAGTCCGTGAGTTCGAGCCCCGCGTCGGGCTCTGGACTGATGGCTCAGAGCCTGGAGCCTGCTTCCGATTCTGTGGCTCCCTCTCTCTCTCTGCCCCTCCCCCGTTCATGCTCTGTCTCTGTCTCAAAAATAAATAAAAAACATTAAAAAAAATTTAAAATACATATTGAAAATGAGCTCCTTTTGGCAGATTCCCTACTTCCCTGGTTAGGAGTACACATGAGGCTGTGATCAGGAACCTCTCCTGGACTCTTACAAACACTGCAGAATCCGCTGCTAAAGCAGTAACTGTCCAACAACAATCTTTAGACTCTTTGGCCAAGGTTGTTCTTGATAGCAAGATAGCCCCTGGTTATCTTTCAGCTCAACACAGAGGTGTCTGTGCTTTGGACAACACCACTTGCTGCGCCTGGATTAACACTTCTGGAGAAGTTGACACTCAGCTACATAAGATTACCGTACAAGCCGCCTGGCTTAAGAAAAGGATTCCTTGAGGGGAGCCTGGGTGGCTCAGTCGGTTAAGCGGCTGACTCTTGATTTCGTCTCAAGTCATGAATTCATGGTTTCATGGGTCCGAGCCCCACATCCAGCTCTGTGCTGGCAGTGGGAAGCCTGCTTGGGATACTCTCTCTCTCTCTGCCTGTCCCCACTGGTGCTGTCTCTGTCTCTCTCAAAATAAAAAAAACAACAACTTTAAAAAGGAAAGGAGGGGAAGGGGAAGGGGAAGGGGAAGGGGAAGGGGAAGGGGAAGGGGAAGGGGAAGGGGAAGGGGAAGGGAAGGAAAAAGAAAGGGATTCCTTCAACAAGGTCTCTGTTTGACTTCTATGATTTTGATTGGTTTGGGTCTTGGGAACCAGGACTCCAGAGTGCACTCCAGACACTGGGAATTACCCTGCTTGGAATAATCTCAGTAGTCTCCCTTGCACATGTATCCTCTCAAAGGCTTTAAGTGCATGCTCACAGCCACTAAACCACCAAGTAAATGATCTCCCTGAGACTGGAAGGTCAGAAAGAGAATGAAGACAACAACCAAGGTGAACTTGAAGTCATAACCTGTGAATAAGACACAGAGAGGCAGCAAACGCCGTGAGAGCTTCGGAATGAAGCTCAGTGAATCTGAGCGTCTGATCAAAAGTGGTGGATTGTTAAAAATAAAGTCACTTGTGCTATGGGCACATGACCAAACCAGGTTACAGTTTCAGCCTCTCCCAGGAGTGGAATTGTGAGCCAGTCAATCTCGAATTACCTGGTTAGCACAAGGGAGGTCATCTGCCTGACAGGACCCCTGTCATCCTCGCTAAAAGAAGGTGACCTTGCCTGAAACCATCCACTGTTTTCTAGTAACTTCCTTGTCTGGCCCCCTCTGCCCATAAAAGTCTTTCATTCTGTACAGCTCTTTGGAGCTCCTTTCTATCTGCCAGGTGGGATGTTGCCCAATTCATGAATCACTGACTAAATCCAAAAAGATCTTTAAAACGTACTCAGTTGAATTGTGTCTTTTAACACAGGTTGAGGTGATACCAACTGCAGAAGCCTGAAATGGAGGTAAGTTTATTGTAGTCAAGGGACAGAAAGAAGGTGTGGGGGCCTAGGGCAGGCCAGTCCAAGACGGGCCACTTTGGTACACTGATTATTTTAAATAGAAGTTACTTGAGAGATCGCCTATGCAAGGAGGGTACTCAGCCCTCCTCCTCTGTCCTCCCAGAAAGCAGGAAATAAATCTCCCATCTGAGATTTATCTGTCTCATGTAAATTTAATTCTTAGTCCAGCTAGAAGATCTGAGGGTAGAGAATTTTTCCTCCCCTTCAGAGACCAGGGTGCCTGAAGCTTGTGAACCTCTGAGGTGGTCAGGCTCCTTATAGGAAGCCTGGAAGCCACTGATGGGATTTCAAGCAACAGTGACACAATCTAATTAACATGTGTAATGATCATTCTGGGAACCATATGAAGACAAGGCGGTTTGAGTAGGTGCAGGAAGACAAGTTAGGGAGCTCTGTTAGGAGTCAAGAGGGATGTGAGGCACAATGAAGATGGAGAGAAGGGGAAGATGATGGGATCGGTTTTAGAGGTAGAGCCAAAATAACGTGCTGGTAGGGTGAGAGCAGCGAGGGAGAGAAGGATAGAGCACAATGTCTGAGCATTTCACGTCATCATCCAGGTGGGTGGTGGGGCCATGTACTGAAACTTATAAAATGGAAGGAGGGGCAGGATTTAGGGAAAAGGGAACACACACACTGAAACCCAAGCTCTACCCATTATGAGGAAGCCAAGAGGAGTCAAGTGGTTGTTTCTATAAGGATCTGGGGCTCAGGCCTGGAGGTACTAGGCAGTCATCAGCATATGAATGGTATTTAGAGATCAAATGGAGTAAAAATGTTACAGACCCTGGTCTGGATCACCCAGCGGAAGAACCAAGCACTCGGGGATCTTGGAAGGCAGGAGGTTTACTTCACCCTGGTGGGCTCAAAGGAGATCCCTCTCCAGAGGTCTGAGCCCCGAGCATAAGCATGCGGGGCAATTTAGACTCTGTTCCTTGCACGTTAGTTGGCGTGCGCAGCAAGAAGGACAGGAAGAAGAAACCAAACGGGAGTCTTCGGGCAGGGACTGGAACTTCCCGATCAGCCCTGTTGACCATCTTATAACATAATTTTTCCCTAGCAGAAAGACTGGAATCTAGAACCCAGCTCTGTTTGGTCAAGCAAAAGAGGACGAGCCAGCAATGGAAATTTTAGTAGTGACATCCCAGTGAGGGAGAAGAAAATCAGGAGGGTATTACTGGAGAAGCCAGTAGGAGAACACAAAGTGTCAAGGAGGGAGTGAGCCACTGAGCCCCATACTGTTAAATAAGCCATATAGGGGCTGCTGTTTTTGCAATATGGAAACCATTGGTGAGGTTATGAAACGCAATTTCAAAGGCAAGTTAGAAAGTATACAAAGAAGGGTAGAGAGAGAAGAGAATAAGGTCGAAGTTGAATCAGGGTTTATAAACTTTTAGGGCATTTACTTGATTACTTCATTTAATCCCCACAATGAATGCCACGTCACCACTAAAACTTTACTTGCCTCAAGTCTTGTAAGTGAGGCAAGGGGATACAGCGAGAATTAGAAACCCACAATGAGATTCTAGAGCTCACATTTTTAATGCTAAAATGGCATTTCTGGAAGTTAAATATGATATGAAAGAGGGTTTGTAGTAACCTTTGCCCCCGGTTTTCAAACTCAACTGCCCAATAGCTCTAGAAATACATCTTTAAGGATGGCTCAAACTGTTAACAGAGATTGGTTGCCTGGCCATGTGCAGCCTCAACCTACATTCATTTTGGAGCTAGAATTTCAAAATTTCAAAATCACAATGTTCTCAATGTTGAAGACTCATTACTGTCAAAATAGACGCTCTTCCGGACTTGATGTATAGATTCCATGCAATCCCAATCCAAATACCAGCAAGTTATTCAACGGTCAACAAATTGATCCTGAAGTTCATCTGGAGATGCAAAAGACCCAGAACAACCAACGTAATACTAAAGACGAACAAAGTCGGAAGCCTGACACCGTCCCACTTCAAGACTTACTGAAAAGCTACAGCAGTCAAGACAGTATGGTACTGGAGAAAGAACAGAAAAACAGTCAATAGAGAGCCCAGATACAGACCCACATGGTCAACCGGTGTTCGACAGAGGAACAAAGGCGACACAGTAGAGCAAGGATAGTCTTTTCAGTGCTGGAACCACTACACATCCAAATGCAAAAAATGAATCCAGAACCAGAGAGCTGACATGCTTTCTAACTCAAAATGGATCACAGACCTAAATGTAACATACCGAACTAAACAACTCCTAGAAGTAACAGAGGAGAAAATGTAGATGAACTGGGGTTTGGTGATGACTTTTCAAACACAACACCAAAGCCCTGACCCATGAAAGAAAGAAGTGGGGAGCTGGTTTTCGATAAAATTAAAAATTTCTGCTCTGCAAAAAACATAGGACAATGAGAAGACAAACCAGAGACTGGGGGAAAAAATGCCTGCAAAAGACATTATCTATAGAGGACTATGATCTGAATATTATGTGTGTCTCTCTCTCTCTCTCTCTCTCTCTCTCTCTCTCTCTCTCTCTCTCTCTCACACACACACACACACACACACACACACACACACCCCTAATTTAAAAAATGGGCCACTGACCTGAAAAGACACCTCACCAAAGAAGATAGACAGATGGTAAATAAGCATATGAAAAAGTGTTCCACATCATGGATCATTAGGGAAATGCAAATTAAAACAACAATGAAGAGGGGCTCCTGGATGACTCAGTCGGTTGAGCATCTGACTTCCACTCAGGTCATGATCTCACGGTTCGTGGGTTCGAGCCCCGCGTCGGGCTCTGTGCTGACAGCTCAGAGCCTGGAGCCTGCTTCTGATTCCGTGTCTCCCTCGTCCTCTGCCCCACCCCTGCTCATGCTGTCTCTCAAAAATAAACATTAAAGGGGCGCCTGGGTGGCGCAGTCGGCCAAGCGTCCGACTTCAGCCAGGTCACGATCTCGCGGTCCGGGAGTTCGAGCCCCGCGTCGGGCTCTGGGCTGATGGCTCAGAGCCTGGAGCCTGTTTCCGATTCTGTGTGTCCCTCTCTCTCTGCCCCTCCCCCGTTCATGCTCTGTCTCTCTCTGTCCCAAAAATAAATAAGCGTTGAAAAAAAAAATAAACATTAAAAAAATTTTAAAAACAACAACAATCAAGATACCACTAAATACTTCCTAGAATGGCCACAATCTAGAACACAGACAAAACCTAATGCCGATGAGGATGGAGAGCAACAGGAACTCTCATTCACTGCTGGTAGAAATGCAAAAAGGTATAATCGCTTTCAAAGACAGTTGGGTAGTTTCTTACAAAACTATGCATAATCTTACCATATGATCCAGCAATCACAATCCTTGGTACTCAGTGTAGTGGACAAATTAGATCCACAGAGAAACCTACACATGATGTTTACAGCAGCTTTATTCCTAATTGTCAAAGCCAAGATGCGTTTGTGTAGCGAATGGATAAACAGTAGCACAAACATAATGATGGAATATTTCTCAGTGCGAAAAAGAAATGAGCTATCGAACTATGACAAGATATGTAGGAAACGTAAATGCTTATTAAGTAAAAGAAGCCAATTTGAATATACTTGTGTCATTCCAACTATATGACATTCTAGAAAAGGCAAAACTATGGGGTGTCTGGGTGGCTTAGCTGGTTGAGCATCTGACTTCGGCTCAGGTCATGATCTCACGGCTCGTGAGTTTGAGCTCTGCTGACAGCTCAGAGCCTGGAGCCTGCTTCGGATTCTGTGTCTCCCTGTCTCTCTGCCCCTCCCCTGCTCTGTCTCTCTTTTTCTCTCAAAAAAATAATAAAATAAACATTTTTAAAAAAAGGCAAAACCATAAAGACAGTAAGAAGATCAGCAGTGGCCAGGGGCTGGGCTGGGAGGGATGAATCAGTGGAACACAGAGGGTTTGTAGGGCAGTGAAACTATTCTGTGTGATACTTCAATGGCGAATACATGTCATTATACATTTGTCAAAACTCACAGAATGTATAACACCAAGAGCGAACTCTAATATAAACAAAGGACTTAGGGTGACAACGTTCATCAACCGAAACAAATATACCACTCTGGTGGGGGAATGTTGAGAATGGGGGGAGGCTATGCATGTTTGGGGACAGAGAATTTAGGGGAAATCTCCACCTCCCTCTCAGTTTTGCTGTGAACCTAAAACTGCTCAAAAAAATAAAGTCTGTCTAAAAAAAAAAAAATCAAAAGTTTCTTGGACATTTACCTCCTGCCGGCATTGTTGTGAAAACAAGGAAGGTGAATTCTCAGCAGTCTCGGAAAGGTAAACAGCCCTTAGCAACTGAAGCTTCACCTTACCTTGAAATCTTTCAATAGATATTCATGGGACCTACACAGTACACTCAGCACTCATTCATTAGCTGGCAATAGATGACCCACATATACGAAACAGCCAGAAAATAAGCCTAACCCTTAATTCCTTTAAGATTTGGCCCTTTGCAATTTGGAACTTACTTCTTCACAAAAGGGATGGAAGTACTTACCTTCTTTAGACACGCTGTGTGTGAGAATGCATTTTGAAATGCATGTCGGGACCTGAGTAAAAATACTCCCATCACACCTAGACTGGAAACTCCATGAAAGCAGCAACTTTAGGCTCAGTGCCCAACACCGAGGCAATCAATTATAAAATGGGCCATCCATTTTCACACCAGAAATAACACCACCAGGTAAGCTAGGACAGAATGTTTTCTTGTCACTTAGAACTATTTTATAATTACTGAGAAAGCTTTTAGATAATTAGATACATCTTCTCTCTCATATCTACATTGAAAAAAGAAAATATACTGGTTAAGCTGCTCCCAACACATCTTCATAGGCCAAGTTTGACAGTTTATGAATCACTTTAACTCGGTTGCTGATGTCCGTATTTTTCCACCTGACACTCCACTGTTATCTCTGAGACATTCTTCCAGCTGCCAGACATTCAATATGCTGGGTTGGAGGCTGGTGCTTTTCTGTTCTTACCAGGCGTCACAAAAGAAGGCTTTTCACATAACCAGGATTTAGATTTTTGATGACTAGAACTGCCCCCTCCCCCAACACACATATACAATGACATCTTTGGAGAACTCTTTCTTGGGAACTGTTTTACAGTTTAAGTTCTAGTTGCAACTTCCAGCCATCAGCAATTGAGTGAAATATCACAGCAATAACTGCTTTTCATAGCCCATGCTCATGACCTTGAGCTCTTCAGCACCTTTAACATTACAGAAAAATTACAGAGCCTTTTCAAGAATGTTGGGGTTTTATCAGCATTTCCTATCTGTCTAAACTCCATTTTCCCTCAAATCACAAACCACCAGAAAATAAGCAACTACAGTTCTACGTTGGCAGAAAGTTTGATAATTGATGTTCTATGCCTCAACAACAGTCCTGTACAACTTATGAATTGGACACACCAGGAGCTTATTGCTTTGGAATGCCTTTCATCTATTTGAAGGGATTACTGATTTCTCCTGTTCTCCAGCTGCATAACTTATCATCTGGAAGGCAATACTTTTGCCGTAAGTCTGTAACACAGAGTCAGCTACTTATCCTCAGTCCCAAGTCCCTCCTCCCTCAAAGCTCTTGGTTATTTGCAAACAATAGTAAATGTGGTTATTCCTCTAACAAAACTTTGCTTCACGAATATCAAAATTCCATCTTGTTGGTCTGTTTCTATGGCTTTTTATGTGCAAAATTCTTTTTAGTGTTGCATCATGATTTAATAGTTTTAAATATCTTCTATATGAAATTAACTTGGACATGCGTATTACCAACAATGGATACAAACACAATTGCTACGTCCACCTGTGCAGGATCCCAGGTAATGACAACAATGTATCAGTGCTTGCTAACCAATGGAGATAAGATACAAACACAGTAAGACACAACCTGATTTCAGAGATACTAAAACATGAGGGAAATGTAGATCTTAGAATCAATGGAACACAGTACCTGAGGCATAAATGAATACTCCTCTGTGTAAAAAATCACTCCCAAAGGTGAACACCAGAAATTCCTTTCTTCCCTGTGTATACATGCCAATCCTCCCATCAAGGGATAAATTCATTTCCCCACCACCCCCTTCAATCTGGGTTGGCCTTGTGGCTTGCTGTCACTAACAGAACATGGCCGAGCAGCCAGGGTCCCTGCTGGATTGTCCAGCAAAGAGCCTCACTATAAATCTGCCCCTTTTGCTTCTACCCACCATTCTTCACAAGCAAAAGAGCTACACTATACAGCACAGAATTAGCCTTAAATGGGAACAGTAGTCATTTCTGCATTTCCTTATCAACGGATTCATAATGGACACAAAATGCTTCCGAGGTTAATTAAATGAAACATCATAAGATGTCTAAAATGAGAGCGAACTCTGTTTTCTCTTTAAAACTGATCCATCTGCTTATCAAGGCAACGTTTTCTAAGTTAATTAAGTATGGAGCAGAAAGTCCTCCATGCAGACACTTTTGATTAGTTCTTAATTATGAGTGCCCACGTACATTTTCCAAGTGGGCAAAAATGTACAATGTGAGGAGATAAAGAAAAAAAAAAGGCACAGAGGAGTAAAACCTACTACTTCTGTTACCTTTTAAATTTATCAAATGTTACAAATGGCTTAAAAAATATCTACCTTTATGGTAGTTTTCAAAAACAGTGAGAATGTATACAAGTCATAGCACACTCATTATTTAATTTGATCCTCTTTGTCCTTACATGTTGCTAAGAGACTATCTTTTTCAAGGCTCAAATGCATAGATTTTTCCAAATTTAGAAAATGGGAAAACTTACAAAGAAGCTTCAAAAATGCAGCCAGTAAAATGTATCTGTAAGATGTAGACAAATAAAAATGTATCTGGTTAATGATCAACCCACTTTTCTCCAAGCAACTTCCTGAAACATATTAATGAATATCTGAGTAATTTACACAAACTTAAAAAGTTATCTCAGGTTATGTAGCTTTCTTAAGTTTACACATATTAATGTATATGATATCCCTTTATTTCTTCTTAATAAAGGGAAAAAGCACAAGAAAGTCAACCTTCAACTGAAAGAGAAATAGCCTTCCATTGGTTGAGGACAATTACGAGGTCATTGAAAGGCTTTGTGTCCATCAGGATCTCTGATCAGTGTGCAGGGTATGCTGACCACAATGAGGAATAAACTCGAACCAAAGCATTAGTATGTGGAGCAGGGAAGGGTAACACCTGTTAACAGTAATACTTGCTATAACTAATATCCTTGTTCCTTGATTTAGAAATCAGGGCATATAGTACATCGTACTGTCCAACATATACATTATAGGATTGTGGTGTTGTAAAAGACTTTCTTATTTCCCTTAAAACTTCCTTCGTGCGCTTCAGTATTTGGTTATGGGTTATTAACTTCCTGACGGCCTGAGGAAATAAAAATAAAAAGTAGTAGGTGCCTCTGACAACTGAAGATCAAAAGACCCCAATACAACAGATATGAGAATGTAAATCGATGGGGAAATGGCTAAACCTACAAGAAGTTGAGAGACAAGCTTTGGAGGCATGCCCCTCCCTTTAAAATTTTGATTACATTTTAAAATACCTGAGTACACAGGTACTAGAAGAACTTCTACAGAGGTACCTACCACTAACGATATGGAACCTCAGGGAAGGGCTGCAAGAAAATCAATAGCCTTTGTGTGTATACAAAGCAACACAACTAGATTCAACTGTGGAGACCCCAAAGCTCAGTGAACCCAGCAACCCAGTGGCTGGCTGCCATCTGTAAAACATGCACAACCATCCGGACGGTCAGCAGCACGCAGTAGGACCAAAAGATCCAAGTGTAGCCCCAACTCTGCCACTCAGGTAAGACATCCAATTTCTCTACCATTTCCTCATCTGGATAAGAAAAAAGTATGTGGAGGGGCGCCTGGGTGGCTCAGTCGGTTGAGCATCCGACTTTGGCTCAGGTCATGATCTCGTGGGTCCCAAGTTAGAGCCCCGCATCAGGCTCTGTGCTGACAGCTCAGAGCCCGGAGCCTGTTTCAGATCCTGTCTCCCTCTCTCTCTGCCCCTCCCCTGCTCATGCTATGTCTATTTCTCTCTCTATCAAAAATGAATAAACATTAAAAATTTTAAAAAAGAAAAAGAAAGAAGTGTGTGGAGAGCATGAGGAGGGGGGAGGGAGCTAACATCTTCTGAGCACCTCCCACCTAGCCAGCATGTCTGCACATCATGCCATCTACTGCTCACACCAGTTAGTTCTCCATTTTACAAAGAGGGAAAAGTGAGGCCCCAGGAGGTACTACTACAGGTGGGATTCAAACTCTGGCCTCTCTGGCTTCCAAGTTTAACTGCCCAACTGCCAAGCTCACCTCACAAATTCCATCTCCAGAAACGGAAGCCCAACTTGCGATCCCCCTCTCCATGGCCCCATATATTTTTCTATCTCCAGATGTCGTGATGTCACTTCTCAGATCTCACCCTCTCCAGTGAACTCTCTGGCTTTTCCCCTCACCACCACCAGGACCTAAACCCAGACACCTTGCTCTGTGTTCTCAAGGCCTGTGACAATCCCATGGCTACGGAACTAAAGAAGTTGGGAGGTTACAAAATGTCGGGCTCAACCACCGCTCTGTCCACACAAGTGGATACATTTTTTCCAACAGGTGGTTTGCTCAGAATGGAGCAGAGCGGAGATTCCTGTCCTACAAGTACGGGGCCTTCTAGGCACAGTGGAGAGCTCTCTGTTGAAACCGAGTTTTCACATTCATGGATACCGTATGTGGCCGGAGGCCCCCACCAAGCTTCCAAAAGCCACTCTTTCAAAACCCTTAGGAGGGGAGTTTATATTTATAATGAAAAAATGACGTTCATCAGTAACCCAATCTGAAGAGTTCTCCTATTTCTATTTTTAAATTACCTAGATTAGAGGAAAAGACTGAGGAACATTAACAATGGAACCCGCTGTCTAGTTTCATAAAAAGCTTGCCACTTCACAGATAAAATCTAAAGCCAGCCGAAGAGAAGAGGGGCCAGTTTATGCCCTCAGGCAACACAGGCCTTTGGGGTGAAATTATGTCCTCGCGCTGACAGGAACTGCCAGTGCCACTTGCTCTAAAACTGCATACATCTTCATGAAAGTTGCCTCAGCAAAAGTACAACCCTATCAGAGCCCATACACTTAACGTTAAGGCGATCAAGCTGACTTACAAGAACGGAGCTGTTCTCCACATTCCGAGCAGGTAAAGGAAACCCTGGGATGTGTGCCATCCTATTAAAGATGATTAACATGCTGGAAGGCGCCATGGTTGGGTTTGAGAAGCCAGATGCTACTCACCCTTAAAGCCGGAGGGGTAAGTACAGGAGGTTTTGGTTCCAAATTAAGGCAAGGAGCGGGGAGTTCCAGAAGCCACAAATTCTAGTACGAGCTTCTAAGAGTGGTACAAAATGGGATAATAAAATAGAAAGCAAATGAGAAATAAGGGAACTGTACCACCGTCCGTTGGCTTGAGAAGGCTCCTCTCCAACCAATCAGACAGACGAATAACCACTACGTAAAATGCTTTTTACAAAAGCTCAGAAGTTTCCAAGCGTACAAAGCAGAGATATTCTGGCACTGTTTATGACTGCCCAACACTAGAACACTTTCCAGACAAAGTAGACAACCTCATTTCCAGCCCTCCTTGGCACAGCCTAATGAGGATCAAAGCTAAGAGGGTGCCCCCACTCCCACCCTGGGTGGCATTCTAACGTGCTCTGAATCCCAACTCTTCCCCTTGTTGGCTAAGGCCTTGGAGAAGTCATTTCACCTCCGTAGGGATCAATTCTTCATCTACCTGGTAACACTACTATTATGATACAATTACCATGAGAATTAATTAGGATAACGCATACACAGCCCTTAACCAAGAACCTGACACATAGGAAGGACCCAATACTGGTCAAGGCCCTCATGACTGTAATAATTATTGTTTATAATAATTTTATTGTTTATAATTATTCTCCTAAGAATCGTAGAATGATAGTGGAAATGGAACCAGTGAAGGTCTACCCTAGGAGATGGACCCACTAGTGACTACAAACAGCACAGTTTAGACACGACCATAGTCAAGACCTGTTTCCTATGGCCACAAAAGTATATTCACATCAAGCGGACTGAACTAATCCTATTAAATATTTGACCACTGCTTTTTTACAGGTACTTAGGTAGCAACCAAACTGGTGGATTTGGGGGGACACAACCATACTGCCCCCATCACGGATATTTCACTTCGTAAAGCAACTCCAAAGGCTATTGCCCAGGCCCACCTGAATAACACATGGACAAACCAACAGTATACTGGCAAGAGTCAAGCTTTACGGCCATTGCATTTCAGACATCATCAGATTCCCAGTTCTTCCATTATGAATCGACTAGTAAGATTCCTTTCTTTAGAGATGCCTCCATCAACCTCAAGTCTGAAAGCCTCTTCAATGCTTTAAGATTAAGATAAAAACAGCTGGTGAAGGGGTGGAATCGTGTCAGTGGCAAATACCCTAAAAAGGAGAACACAGAGCTTGGCTAAAGACAAAGCAACAGGAAGTCAAGCACACGTTTGGTCCAGAAATACCCTGAAAAATTATTTTAAAGCTTCCAGCCTTGATGCAATCTCATCCTCCATATTTTAGCGCTTTTCTGACATTTGAAGAAAGGGGTAGGAGAGTAACAATGGTACATTAAATGGATTCTGGTTAAGTAACAACTAGGCCTGGGAGCCAGGTGTTACTTAACCACCACGGATAAGAACTCTGTCCACGCTCTTAGGATAGGAAATGATCGAGCATGCCCATTCACTCCACCCCTCCAAGTACTAACAGTCTGCTCAGGACTTACGACTTGAGAAGTACCAAGTAACCCAGCATCGTGCCCAGTTGCCATTGCAGCCAGAGGGGGAGGAAAGGAGAGGGGTGCAGAGTCTAAGAGAATTGAACACTTCCAAAAAAATATCACTTAGGAACTAGGTTCTGTATGAACGTTTATTCAAAATCGAATTTGTAAGGGACTAGCAGTTGCTAGAAAAGGGCTGAGAATCGTAAGGGCAACTCGAAAATTTGGTGTTGACGTACATGTTCATGTTCAACCTAATTACTGGGTCGTCTATTTCTGAAAGTGTTTCTTTCTTCTGGAGTGACCCTACAATAGAAAGTCTTAGTGGCTGATGAAACCTTATCACATGAGAAGAACGGGGCAGGAAAACATAGGACAAACCCGAATTGATTAAACCTGCTCATACTGTTGCCACTTCAACTGAATTTTGTGCACTGTTGGTAGTTCTCCTGCACTGAGATACCACAAAAAAAAAAAAAAAAAAAAAAAAAAGCTTTCAAAAAGGCTACGCTCCATTCAGCATTGGAACAAAAAGGGGCTGTGTGCACACAAAGGTCCACAAACAGAGCCGTGGGGTATCAGGTTGATTATTAGTAACGCAAATTTTTGTGGTGCCATGTTTTCAAATAACTCTAGAATCCACTGCTTCATGGGACCTAAGCAAGGAAGAAACTCATCGGTAGACAAACCTACGCACATTTTGTCGTGACAAATGGACAAAAGGATGGCTGTGAGACGCGAAGCCACAAAAAGGAAGGCAGAAGATACTGCCTCCCTTGGAACAGAGGAAAAACATTTCAAAGCCACAGAGGTTGGTGGGATCAATACTCCAGGATTATCGGCGTGGGCATTGTGTCACAGCGAATTTTCAGTCGGGTTTTTCCCTTACTAGGTTATAAAAGAAGAGTGTATCTAAAATCAATGATGTTTTGGCATACAAAATGTTCATTTCTTGAAAAAAAAAAATCAATGCGACCCTATCAACTTCAAAATAAACTTTTCCAGCTCTGACCTAGTAACCCAGCAGTTGCAGCAGCCTTTCGCTGAACTAACAACATTCACGTGTGCCACACCTACCAGAGCAAGCAGCAGAGCCAGCCTCAGAGCCTGACTCCCCGGCTTCAAATTCTGACTCTGCAACTTACTAGGTTCTAGACCCTGGGCAGGTTACTTAACTTTTCTGAGCTTCAGTTTCCTCAGCTACTAAATGGGGACAACAGTGCCCATACTCATAGGATTGTTACAATAAATAAACGAGGGGCACCTGCGTGGCTCAGTTAAGTGTCCAACTTTGGCTTTGGTCATGATCTCATAGTCCATGAGTTCAAGCCGCACATCAGGCTCTGTGATGACAGCTCAGAGCTTGGAGCCTGCTTCGGATTCTGTCTGTCTGTCTGTCTCTCTCTCTCTCCCTCCCCCAGTCCCTCCCTCTCCTCCCCCCCCTCACCCGCTTGCTCTCCGTCTCTCTCACACAAAATAAACGTTAAAAAAAAATTTTTTTAATAATAAATAGGGGTACCTGGGTGGCTTAGTCGGTTAAGCCTCCAACTTTGGCTCAGGTCATGATCTCGTGGCTCATGAGTTCGAGCCCCGTGTCGGGCTCGGTGCTGACAGCTCGGAGCCTAGAGCCTGCTTTGGATTCTGTGTCTCCATCTCTCTCTGACCCTTCCCTGCTCACACTTTGTCTCTCAAAAAATGAACATTTAAAATTAAAAAAAAAAACAGTAAATAAATGAGACAATATTTGTAAAGAGCTTAGAATAATCCCTGGCACATAGTAAACCTCATTTAAGCACTCTTTAAATCAAACTAGTGCCCTAATGCTGGCTTCAAACTACTCTTCAAAGAAAGGAACCAGGGATTCTCAGAAAGTACACGATTACATATCGTGGGGCAGGGAAAATTAAGGTGGTCATGGGTAGGGCTGAAAGGACAAATCACTGACCAAGCCAAGATGGGAAGACACGGGTATCAAAGGTAGCAAAGCAGTCCAAATTCTGCAATGATACCCCAACAAGGAAAATCCTTGTGCTATCTAAAGCACACATGGAGGCATTATCATGAAAAAGAGGGAGAGGAATATCAGGTCAGTGTTTTGTTAATTTTAATAAATGAAAGATTGCTAGGTGTTTTGTTTTACCCAGTAAATATGTCTTTAAGTAGACAAGGGTGAACACAAGGAACTTAGGAATACTAGTCCTAGCCAAGGTAGAGTATACAAATAACAGGAAAGCCTTAGGGGGAAAAATACCCAACAATGTGTCTTAATGATGAATTAGCTAAACGTTCTAAGAGGTGCACTAATTGCAGACTTCATCCCTTATGCCCTAGGAGATGATACCCTTCAATGGCCCTACTAAGTGGAGCAAAATAATAAAAAACAAACAAAAAAGTAAAAAAAGTAAGCTTCCAATGATGCAACGAGACCAGGCATGGTGACATCCAGGTCACAGGGCAACGGTCTATCAAACACTGGCCAAGCAAAATTTGGAGAACATAACATTCTGGGGGAAGCACCATGGTGCAAAGAACCGGGACCTGAATGGAAAGACAAATAGAAAACAGGGCCTCGCCAGAAGACCAGGAACTTGGAATTGATGAGTATAGAGACGACCAAAAATCAACTGGCTGATAAGTACATCTTGTCTTCTCTCCTGATCAGACTATTTGTCAGGCTCTGTAATTGTGGAAATGTACCACTGTATTATTGTATCCCTAGGGAAGAGTAAAAATGTGTATCGCTCTAACACTACAAGTTATCAAAATTGTGTTACAAACCTCAGAAAGTAAACAAACGCATTTAAGAACAATAAAGAAACCTATTCTAAAGTGCCAATGCCACGAGGATTCAAGTGTGTTACAGGCTTCTTAATCAATAGACCTCTGTGTGCTGTTTACAGTGTTTGGAGTATTCAAAAGAATCATCACTGTAGTATAAACTGTCAAAAGAAATGTATGTCAAAATCGTCTTTAAATAGAAGAACTGTTTAAGAAACTAATTTTCAAAGTTTGACTTTGGACATCAGTTTAATAGCCTGAGCACTAAAGTACACACAATAGAAGGTGCTTCTCCCCATGAACAAAAACCCTTGCACAGGAAGTATGAAAAGTGGGTCAACAACAGAATGTCCAGAGGGTGTAAACTGTATTTCCCAACATGAAAGACTACTGAGAAATACAGTAGTCCACTTCTTCCATCACAGTGACCCCAAGGGAAACAAAAGATAAAGGCAACAATAGAAAAAGACGTGAGAAAGAAATGCTACACAGTTGATAAGCGTTGTTCTTCCATCGTTTGTCTATTAAAAGTAGGACAGGGGAATAATTGGAAATTAACCACAACAGCCTCCGCGTCAGTTTGGTACACCAATGTATCACCAGGCACGCAGAGCATGACAACAAATTCCTTCTCTTTCTGCTTTGAAATAAACGAATCTGAAAGTACTAGGAATGCTGATGTGTCTAGAGTAATTACAAACAACGGCGATGTTCTCTATGTGGAAGAGGGTGGAATGGAGGGAGAAAGGCTCCTAAGATTCCACGGACGGGGTTCTCCCAACAAAAGGGGGAAACAGGAACACATCCCCTCCAAACCTTTGGGTCTCTGTTCATCCCTGGCAACTGCTCTCCTTACAAATGCAATGTTTCTTTTTAGAAAGGCTGGACATCATTCCTCCTACAGCACTCTCTCTTGGCCCTCCCTGTACCTAATATGGGCAATGTGAATGCTCACTAATGGGAGAAAAACAAGAAGGAGGACGTTCGCGGAGCACCAGTGTGTGTCAGGCATAGGTAGGGAAATTCCCGTTATTATCGCATCTTATCACCGTGAGTTCTGGCAGCTGGACACGTACCATCACCTTGCTTTTATAGATGGAGAAACTGGAGCTCTGAGGAAATGAGCAAACAGCCCAGGTCTTCAGAACAATGGAGCGTCCAGGTCTGCGACCAAAGCCCGCATGCTCTCCCATTGTTCTGTGTCCTTCGGGCTCTCTGCCCCACTCTTTATACTGGAAATGCCCCTCCAAGGTGCTTTCCCTGCAGAATGACCAAGCCAAAAACCTTGACTCTGAAACTCCAAAAAAGCATTGTTAAAATAAGCCTCTGGTCCACTTCTCCTCGGTTTAGCCAATGCATGTTTCTCACCTAAGGGGCTGTATCACCCCATTCAGGAGAGCTCCTCGGGTGACCTGGAAAATCTGAATGGATACCTGTATCAACAAGGGGCACAAAGGCTCATTCCGTTTTCTACACGCAGTGTGATGAGCTCTCCATACCATCCTGCCATTCAGTTTTGGATCTGGAAAACAGTGCTGCCAAAACCCAGTTCTCAGCAGCTGACAGAGAAATTACTTCCTGTTCATGATGGTCCTAACAATGTGCTCTCTACGTTCAATCAGGGCAGAGTGTAACAATTTTAACCCTAGCCTCTCAGGCTATGAGTGCGACATTAATTAAGGTCATTTCTAAAAGCTTGAGGCAGAAGAGAAATTAACATTCCATTTACTTCAAAATATGATGCACAAGAGAAAAATAAGTGTTGAGGACAAGTAGAGGACAATCTGCGTATTGATTTGCTTCCAGTCACAATCATGCATACATAACAGCTCATCAGGAATTGAGTCTTGCTAATTTTTATTTTAAAAAGCCTACCTGAAAAGGCAAGAAAAGCCTATTCCCACTGACCAAAAGTTATTTACTATCAGCATTCTAAATATACGCAAGTGGAGGAAAACAAACAAGGATGCCACATAAGGTTGGGTAGGATGCCCACTGGACAAATATGCTGGCTGGGGCCCAAGGTGTGCATCACAGCAGGGGCTGCATCCACCTGGAGGAATAGATTCCTCTTTAAAATTCATACATAGAGGGGCACCTGGGTGGCTCAGTCAGTTAAGCTTCTGACTCTTGGTTTTGGCTTAGTCATGATCTCACAGTTCGTGAGAGTTGGGCACTGGCAGCGTGGAGTCTGCTTGGGATTCTTTCTCTCTTTCTCCCCCTCTCTCTCTGCCCCTCCCCTGCTAGCACACACTGTCTCAAAATAAACAAACATTAAAAACAAAAAAATTCACGCCTAGGTACCACATAGCCAGGAATGGTTACATTATTCCTAAGACCCAGTGCAAACTAAAAGCATGGGGTCCCCTGTTCACAATTTATGAAATTGCAAGATGGCCATGGCAGAGTCTGTAACCACACAGGGGACTCTTCTACGTGCACAGGTCACTCACTCATGAAGCCAAACTTGCATACGGGCTAGCAAAAGCTCTGATCACAACATACAACATAGAAAAATTACCAAATGGACTTGCTTTGCTTTTCCTCATATTAAACATGGAAGAGTACAAACAAAACTTTGAGAAATATCCTCTTTTACTCCCACACTCCTCCAAAAAGTTAACTTGATCAAACCAAAGCCCATTTGAACAAAAATTGAAAAAAAAATTTTTTTTGATTCTTGTTTTTAAGGCAAAAAAGGTACAGCTTCTATGATACGAGATCAAGAAAGAACAAAAAAATTAACGCAATTGCTGAAATTACAACCTTTTCAGTAGTTAGAAGCATGTATCACAAAACACTAAATTAGCACTCCAGGGATAACCTTGAGAAACCATCCCGGAAGACAGAAAATAAGAACAAAGAACAAAGATAAAGCCTCACACAAAGGAAAGACAACCCTGATGATCTACCCATGGAATACAGGGCTCCTCAAGAAATCATAGATGTTATTATAATGTCACATTTTGCAAGGGTACATAAAATGTATTTTAACCATAAGTAAGGAGGCAGAGCCAACAGGGCAAAATTGATAATAAAAGTACAACATAGGGGCGCCTGGGGGACTCCGTCGGTTAAACGTCCGACTTCAGTTCAGGTCATGATCTCACAGTTTGTGAGTTCGAGCCCCACGTCAGGCTCTGTGCTGACAGCTCAGAGACTGGAACCTGCTTCGGATTCTGTCTCCTTCTCTCTCTGACTCTCCCCACTTGTGCTCTGTCTCTCAAAAATAAACAAATTAAAAAAAAATTTTTTTTAAAGTACAATATAGGGGTGCCTGGGTGGTTCAGCCGGTTAAGCATCTGACTCTTGATTTAGGCTAAGGTCATGATCTCGGGGTCGTGGGAAAGAGCCCTGTGTTGTGCTCCATGCCGAGGGTGGAGCCCGCTTGGGATGCTCTCTCTCCCTCTCTCTGCCCCTCCCCCATTCGCGTGTAAGCACACGCACTTTCTCTCTCAAAATAAACATTTTTTTACCGTACAATACAAGAAAATGTCTCAGAGTTTAAAAGCCCTAAGATTAAAAATTGAGTGCGCTAATGGGAATCAAGGCAGAAACTGATGCCAAACCTGCAAACTCCCTAAATTCAAGGAGTACTATAAATACCCCAGCCCCAACACTCTAACCCAAAATATCTTGCCTTGGTTCTTTTTTGTGCTGCTAGAACAAACACCTCAAGATTGTGAGCCACTAACTGTATACAGTCCTAAATCCAATGACAAGCATCCCTATTAGGGTGAGACGGAGGGCTATTTGACACAGAGGCGGCAATGTGAGCAAAGGCAGAGACCGGAGTGACACAATCAAGAGCCAAGGAGTGCCAGCTGCCCAGCCCGGGGGAGGGGACAGGCTCAGAGAGGCAAAGAGGAAATCCTCACAAGGGGCACAGCCCCGCTCAGTCCGTGATTGCAGACTTCCGGCCTCCAGAAGTGTGGGAAAATCCATTTCTGATGTTTTAAAGCCACCCAGTTTGTGTTAATTTTTTTACGGCAGCCCTCGAAAACAAGTAATTGGCCGTTACCTCACAAATACTTAGCATGCATAATAAAGCTCCAGGACACTCCTCCTCTGGCTTCAAAGTCTCAGTCGGGCAGAAGACACAGAAGTGACCCACCGGATAACTGAACCGGGGTGGACAACCACCAAGCCAGAGTGGTGGCCAGGAGGGACGTGGGTCTGCAGTCAGACACAGGAACTGCCAGCCAGCTGGCTTCACGGGGCCACCCGAGCTGTCTCTCGACCCTTGCAGTAATGACCAGTTGATTTTAGGCGGTTAAATTTCTTTAGAGCTGAAAGGGAGCACGATGTGCCACCCCAAAATATGCCTCTTTGGCATCAAGATGATCTCAAGCTGCTTATTCTTAAATAACAGCAAACAAGACAAGCTCTGAAACCCGAGAAGTTTCCTTTTTGTAAAAGATATTTGACATGTTTAAGGAAAATCTTCATTTTCTGAGAATGTCTCCCCCTCTGTACTAGGAAGAGCAGGATGACTAAATCTCCAGAAACTCTCATCAATGGGGGAAAGGCCAGGATTTAAATCTGCGTAACAACCATACAGCACAGAGCTGCGCCAGGCGACCTCCCAAGACCGGCCCCTCCCCCAACTCGGCCTTTTCCGTTTAGTTGAAAAACGTATTTAAGGTGATGGTTTCGGCCATTTCAGAGAATTGCTCATTTTTCCTGGGCTTCTCCCACGTATGCAAGAGGTATGTGTTTATTAAACTTCTGTTTTTCTCTCGTTAGTCTGTCTCCTATCACAAGGGTGGGTCTCAGCCAAGAACCTAGATGGGTGGAGGGAAAATTATTTTTCCTCCCCTACAAAGCCCCCTTATTTCCTCATTGTGAGATCTGCTGCACTCACGGGCCAGGCTTATATAGGGCTGGGAATAGAGCAATAAGGAACACAGATGCAGACCCTGACCTGAAGGAGCTTCCAGGAAAAGTGAAGTATACATTAAACAAGAAATATCAAGTAACTATTTACTGTGTTTTCTTTTTCCCAAATTTGTGTAATCCTCATAGACGCCCTAGGAGTTACGACTCACCCCTGGCTCACAGATGTGAAAACTGCTATTAAGTGTCAGCTAGAAAGAGCAGATTCGGGTTTGAAACTTGGGCCAAGGGGCTCTGAAGCCCATTCCTTTAAAGACAACACTATGCTAGTCCCTCTGCAGGGCCCCAGACTTACTCCAGGAAAATGGAGCCACCATTTATTCACCCAGTTTCTCAAGCCAAAGGCTCTGGCATAGTCCTTGACTTCTCTACCCCCACCATCACCCTCCCCCCCCAACGATATTACAAGCTGTAAAACTCCACTAGTTTGCCAACCTTTTAAACCCTACCAAGTAGAAGTTTTCCTAGTCTTCCAAAAGACACATTTAACACGTCCCTTAATGAAATGTAGCATTCAACCTCTCCTAAGTTTGGGGGTGTTTTTTTGTTTGTTTTGCAAAACATATTTCCAGGAAATGTGTTTATATCTTGCCCAATTCATTGACTTGACTGTAATTACCAAAGTTTGGTATTCGGCATTACTTAACAGGTATGTTTGGAGTTCCTGTGTACAAAGTTAATTTATCCTCTGGACCTTAGTATTCACTTACTTTTAGGTCTTTGCATATAGGTTTCCACTTTTAGGGATGCACTGGCTAATTCCCACTAACCATCCCTCATCCCCTCAATCTCAGCTCTGACTAGAAGCTCTGTGAGGGCAGGGGGCACACCTTTCTTTCCTACTGTGTCCCCAACATTCATCACACTCCCTGGTACAGAGAAGGCATCTAACAAATGTCTGCTGAACACATGAACAGATATCACCCTCCCAGGAAAACTTCTCAGCACCACCACTCAGGCTTAGGTAATCCTTCCTTAATGTCCTTAACACCCTAAGCTTCCCACTATAATAGCACTTACCACCTGATACCTTAATTGCAATTTATCTCCTCTGCTAAATTAAGTCCTAGAAGGCCCACGGGTTTGTTTCTTTCTTTTTTTTTTTTTTTTTTGTTCCTTTTAATCCCAGAGTCTTCCACAGCACCTGGCAACATTTGTTGACTGTCCTCATTAAATCTTTGAGTAACCCACCTATTACCCTGTCAATAAAAAAATGAAAGGATGACATCTATTTCCTAATACTCTTGTGAGCCTGTAATGGTGATCACAAAACAGTGATTACATTAAAGGACTCTAATTAGAAATTCAGACAACACAGTAAAATCCACTGAACGAGCTAAAGGGCTCAGTAGTTTGCCCAGAAAATTATTTCTTCAGTCTCAACTTACTGCCTGAAATATTAAGAAAACTGAAAACCACTCTCATAATCCAGGCAATCAGGAACTAATTTTCCAAATACTGCAAAATTTGCCAAGTGCATTAGCAAGAATGGGCTATATTAGCAGGCAGTAACCAAGTTTGCTTTCTCACAAACCCCACAAGGCCATTTCATGACACCACATCTCCTCAACAGGGAGGACAGAGCCTCCATACTCCAGGGGTGAGGGGGGAGGGTAAGGAAGGGAAGATGGTGAACAGCCGTGTGCCCAGGAGAACTGGAAATAACTGGTGAAAGGCATTAGTGACCACCACAGGAGGTTTGGCAGAGAAACGTAAACATTCTAGCTATGGCATCGCCAGGAGTGACGCTGAATCAGCATACAGACTCGGTTCATCTTTTGCTTTCACAAAGATAGCAAGACAAACACAGCTTATTCCTCATTGTATGGCAACTCACCAAAAAAAGAATCTCCCATAACGTAATTGGACAAGAACACATCTACGTTCCCAGAAAAACCATGTAACCGAATTTTATTAACAGACCTGTGTAGCTCCAGAAACTAAAAGCAGATTTGTTGCCCAGCTGCTCACAGGTATCAGGCACAGTGAGGTCTCAACATTACCCAGCTGCTTCCACCTGGGACTGTCGAAAACCATTAGCTTGTGAATGATACATGGGCACGGAGTAGCTACCATGTCGTCTACGACTCCTGTAATTTACACTCACCTTTCAAACAAATACAAATTCAGGCTCATGCAGAGCATACGATACAGGCAGGCACAGTGAAGGGATGGTCACAGCAGAGGGGACCGTGTGAAGAGTTCAAGAGAGAGGTACGGCTGAAGGTAAATCCAAATTCCAAAGAAAGCACGTATGGATAAAACTGCTAACAGAGTTAAGAGAAGAGGGTGGAGAGGTCTGGAGGGCTTGGGTCCCCCACCAGTATTTAAGCGAGATTTCTAAGAAAAGGGAGCATGGCTAGAAAATGGCAACAGATGAGAAGGAGGGGTTCTTCAGAACTTAAGAAATCAAAGGGTTCACAGACTAGAGAGTGAACAGCAACAGGTATTGCTCCAGTGAAGATGTGGAGGGTGAACGAATTTCTAAAGTGATCATTTCGACGAACAAGTCACTGGTGACCGATGCGGAGCATCTTCCTAAGCAGCACTGCGGCAGAAACACTGCATGGGGACCATCCACAGTTTCTGAAGTGCATCCTACTCTCAACCTTTCTATGTACCCACACTTGTTCTCTTCTCCAGCTCCTCCACTGACTGGGTGCCTTCTCCAAGGTTTGGCCCCAGTCTCCTCTCCTGTGGGAAGCCTTCTCCTACATCCCCAGCCTAGCCCTGTGCTCCTGCTTTGCACCCTCTGATGCCCTGTCTGCACTTCCGTCATGATACCCAGGACACCGTGCTGCCCTGGCTTGTTGAGTTGGATGGGTCATCCAGTTGGAAGATGTTTATCTGACTTGTCTTTGTGTCCCTAGTGCCCAGAAGAGTTCTTGGCACAGAGTAGGCATTCCACGTATGTTTCTGTAAGGAAGGAAATAAAGGGGTTACAAGAAATTGAGCAGTAGTATGGCCGGGTAGCCTGAAGGGGTGATACAGACTGGAAAAGCGAATGTGTTGTTTGACCCAACAGCAATGACTTAACACATGTATAGACAAAGGGCAGGCAACGGAAAGGAAAAACAAATAACAAATGGAGGAAATGGAAGACAAGGTATGAATGTATGTGATGGGGGCGGGTGGGTTTAACACTTTTGGCAGAACATTTCTCCATCTGAGACAGCAGGGAATAAAAAAGGGATGGTGTTGAGGACATCCCAAGGTGGACTGGAAGAGGAGCTTGTGAAGAGAGATTCAGTAAGGAGACAAAGTCAGAGCCTCTGCCAACACAAAGGGGGTCAGGAACAGGACTGATAGCGGAAAGGAACAAAGGTCTGGAAAGGCACTGTGGAGACTGGTAAGAAATCAACTAGAAATGAGTTGGTGTAACTGAAACAATATAAGCTCCTTACTCTTCCTCTAAATATCCAGTCAGTCCACTCCTTCCTTCAAATGTTCCCTCAAATCTATCCTTCCTTTCAAGGACTCTTCTTGGTTTACACAGTTCACACCTAGACCCTTACAGTTTGTAATCTACTGTTTCCTTAACTGTGTTCTTCAAAATGTTATCCAAAAAGGAGAGGGAAATGAAAGTTCATAGTCAGGTAGGCTTAGGAAGCAATCCATCATCTCCTTCAGCTTGGAGTTTCAAGATTCACCTCAGTGTACTAAAAGCTCTAGGGTTGCTTCGGTAGCTCAGTCGGTTAAACGTCCGACTCATGATTTTGGCTCGGTCCGTGGGTTCACGCCCCACGTCCGGCTCTGTGCTGATAGTGCAGAGCCTGCTTGAGATTCTCTTTCTGCCCCTCCCCTGCTTGCTCTCTTTCTCAAAATCAACATTTTAGAGCTCTAAGAAACCCTACAAAGAAACCCATTTAACTCTAACCCAGCGTGGTTGCAGCTGTTTTTCCTCTGTAGCCTGGAACACACTTCTCCACTGCAGCTGCTACCAAGAACCACCACGCAGTAGGTCAGGACAGGCTAGGACATACCGCCAGAATAAACATTCTCCGAATCTTAGTGGCTTTATACAAAAAATGTTGATCAACGCAGACACAAACAACTCTACAGGCTACCCACCCCCTTTGCCCCAACAGGGACTCTACTGATGGAGGCCCCACCAACCTGTGGCTGGACCATCTGAGACGCACAGCCTCCTCCTTATTGTACAAGAGGAAGACAAGGCCGGAAGGTTTTCCAGTGACCATGAAATGCTTCGGCCTGGAAGTGACACTTCACTTGTGCTCACAAAACACTGGCCAGACCCGGCTGTATGGGCTCACCCAAATGAAAAGGGGGCAGAAAAGTATAAGCCTCCCGCATGGCCAGACAAGCCAGCAAGAGAAGCATGAGCACTCCACTCCGGGTCTCCACCACATGCCTCCTCATTCCCCGTCGGTCCCCACAACCTCCCAGTTTTACGTCTAGAAGCCCCCAGCTCTCCCCTCTTTCATCTCAACATCACACCTCACCTTCACCTGTTTCTCTCCCACACCTGCCAATTATTTTTCCCAAATATAACTTTCATGTCATTCCTAACACCTACTAAAAAAAAAAATCCCTGAGGCACCTGTGTGGCTTAGTCAGTTAAGCATCCAACTTCAGCTCATGATCTTGCAGTCTGTGAGTCCGAGCCCCGCGTCAGGCTCTGTGCAGACATCTCAGAGCCTGGGGCATACTTCGGATACTGGGTCTCCCTCTCTGTGTGCTCTCTCCCACTCGTGCTGTCTCCCTCTCAAAAACAAACATTAAGAAAATAATAAAAATAAAACTCCCTGTGACTGCTCACTGCTGCTTCTTAAAGTTCCTGATCGTGACATAAAAGGGCCTTCACAATCCTCATCGTCATCTACCTTTTCAGCCCTGTCCCTCTCAGCACTTTTGTTGTTGATTTTTTTAATCTGATGCTAAGGGGGAAAAAAAAAAAGATCGACACCCTCTGGAATAAGTTTTACTTTGATTTTGATTGCCATGAATCAGAAATCCCAGGATGAAAGAAAAACTGGCTTAGGGTTTTAGTGGCCCTTTAGGTCTTGTCAAAGGCAGGCTAGATCAGCAGGTCTGCAGCCCTGTGCCTTCGGGCAGGACCTCCAGGAGCTCTCCTTCCTTGGGGACACAATCACAAGGTGATACTGGCACAGACCGCACCGAGCTTCTGCAGAACATATCCAGGCCAGCCTACCAGCAAATGAGACAATATATGCCTCCCCATTCTATTCTTTCCTGTAGCAAAAGTTGTAGTCCATAGTGAATTCACCTTAGACCTCCATTCATTCCACCAGGTCTTACGTGAGAAGCAATGCCCCTCTCGTTTTCCTTCTACTCCCCAAACACAAAATGCAGAGCATCCCAAGAGTAGCCCGGCAGGATTCCCAAATGCAAAAGCATCATTCAGACAGCTTCCTTTCACAATAAAGGAAAGCCCAAATCTCACAGGTTCCAGAGGCCGTGCTTGGCAGGCCTAAAGACTATCACAATTTTTTCAGTACCCACTCCTTCCGTAAGAAGGGAGCACAATTATTTGTCTAGTGTCAGGAGGTCCGGGCTCCAGGTGAGGGATTTCTCTGAGGAGGCTCTACAAACGAATACCTACCAATAGTCATAAAAAATTACCTGAATTCCCAGAAATGGTCACTTCCACACCACCCTGTATTTAATCACACTGTTGTCTCTCTAGTTAATACACCTCCTCCACCAGCACTCCAAGTTCCCACCCGTGTCAACTTTGCTAATCCCCTTCCCATTCTCTCAACCCGCACTCTGACTTGCTGGGCTCCACTGCATTTCATCACCTCCTTCATCACAGCAGATCACTGTACTATAGTTACACACATAATACCTTCCCTGCTTCCCTGTGAAAATCTTGAACACAGGAATGCATTTTAAAAATTTTTCTTTAATGTTTATTTTTGAGAGAGAGAGAGACAGACAGACAGACAGCATGAGCAGGGGAGGGGCAGAGAAGAGAGACACACAGAATCTGAAGCAGGTTCCAGGCTTCAAGCTGTCAGCACAGAGGCAGATGTAGGGACACAGGGAGCTTCAACTCACAGTCTGTGAGATCATGACCTGAGTCGAAGTCGGACGCTTAACTGACTGAGCCACCCAGAGACCCCCCCCAGAAGGCATTTTCCAACCTTGAAAAGCTTATCTTCAGTGGGAATTTAATAACTGTTATCTGACTGAAAACCAAAATTAACTTCAAGTTTTTTACCAAGTTAGCTCAAATCATCTGCTTTACTTGCCCCCAGCATGACTTATTAAAAATGGACACCATTGAAGAGAGTTTCTTTAATAAATATAATTTTAACAATCAAGCTGTTTGACTAACATAACGCTTCTGGCATCTGTCCTCTAACATACTCCAAAAAGCTCGAACGCCACATGCTATGAAAGAGAGATGACTCGCCCTTCAATTTCTCAGTACCTAACCAGCCATATTTGTGGAAGAACCAGCTTCCTACAAAACTGTACAATTAACTCTGTAAGTGAGGTAAATCACTGCTTTGAGAGAAGCATAAATGTATCTCAGGAAAGGCTATGTGATTTAAGTTCAAAGGCTGAGAGCATGCGTTCTTTGGTGAGAAAAACATTAATGGAGCTGGTTTTGAATAGTTCCTATTTATGAGAAGAACCCTGGTAGGAATGGAAGCTCAAGCAGTTCTGGTATGAATAAAGATGGGAAAAGTGAAATAAATCTATCCCACAAGGGTAGCAAAAAGAACTGTAGGGAGGAAGCCAAGGTAGGCAGAATCCCAACCACTCATCCTGAAAACCTTCAAGCTACGGAAGCTGGCCAGCTGCTGGTTAATGTTCGAAATGCACATACCACTAGTTATCCTCCACTTTAGAAACACATGGCCTAGGAAAGTTCAACTCAGAAAGAACCAACACTGATTAACAGAACTATTCCCAACATGGAGAAAACAGGTGCTTGCAGTGACCAATTTCAAGTAGCAAGCTTCCCAGGGCTTTTAAAATATAATTTGGCTTCCATGAGTTTTCAAAACCCAACCTTCAAGCAAGACCTTGTGTCCTTTACTCTTAGGCCAGAGATGCTGAGCAGAATAGAGCGGTACCGTAGCTATGGGGCCACACAGAAGTACAAGGTATTGATTAAAGTTACATCAAGTACAGCTGCTTTCCACAGCAATTTAATTGCCAAAGCAAAGGACATTAGCTTTGCACCAAGCTACAGCACAATTCTGAGAACTTCGGAGATGTCCTCAGGTCACCCACCCTCAGGCTGACAGACTAAATTCAAAATTGGTTCTGATCTTCATTCCTTTTTTTTTTTCTGGAAGGATCCAGAGATTTCAACCAATTTCACATTAAAAAAACCAAAAACAGTGGCGCCTGGGTGGCTCAGTCTGTTAAGCGACTGACTTCACCTCAGGTCATGACTGACTTCAGCTCACATCATGATCCTGTCGTTCACAAGTTCAAGCCCCATGTTGGGCTCTGTGCTGACAGCTCAGAGCCTGGAGCCTGCTTTGGATTCTGTATGTGTGTGTGCCTCTCTCTCTCTGCCCCTCCCTCGCTCATGCTCTTTTTCTCTCTCAAAATAAACATTTAAAAAAACTTTAAAAACAAAAAACACCTTTTATAGACACTACTCAGGCATCCACATACTTTACAAATTATAGTTTGGCTATAACTGAATCATGCCTCAGAAAAGGACTGAGCGGAAGCAATGGGAACCAATTATAATGGAATCCTCACCACCTTAATTTTACCTGCTTCACTGATAAAATTTTGAAACATTTCTCCTTCCAAACACTTCAAATCACAACTTTTCTGGACAGATACAGTAACTGCATCATTACTCTTAAAAGAATTCAAGGGGAAAAAACCCAAAAACTCTAGTCCTTTTTAATCCATGTAGGCTGTCAATTTTTTTTTAATGTTTATTTTTGAGAGTGCACAAGAGTGTGTGCATGTGGAGAAGGGGCAGAGAGACAGAGAGGGAGACACAGAATCCAAGCAGGCTCCACGCCCCGAGCTGTCAGCACAGGGCCTGACACCCGGCTGGAATCCACGAACCAGGAGATCAGGACCTGAGCGTAAGTCACAGGCTTAACTGACTGAGCCACCTGATGCCCCTTAAGGTTTTTTGTTTTTTGTTTCTTTTTTCCCTAGAAACAATGTTACAACCTGTGCTTAGCATTTATTCCTTCAGTGCCCCATAGGCTGGAGAGGG
The DNA here is from genome assembly GCF_018350175.1 of Felis catus. Lineage (NCBI taxonomy): Eukaryota > Metazoa > Chordata > Mammalia > Carnivora > Felidae > Felis > Felis catus. The sequence continues at coordinate 88,557,760 of NC_058374.1, forward strand.
CAGGCAACTTCCCCAGAAGAGAGGCTGACTTGCCACTATATGTATCATTCTTGGTTTATCCCTCTGTTGGATCTAGAAGTTTGTATCATGAAGTCAAATGTAATTAAATTTTCAATTCACTTCCACCTTTTGCTAAAATGTAAATTCAGCCAACAGATCCCTCAAGGACTTAAGATAAATTAGCAAATAAGGCAAATGGTAAAGCTTTACTTTTTGTGAACTGTACACAAGTATCTTACATCAAAGTCAGCTGAAACGAACTAATCAGCACACAACTTCCATTATGCTACTACTTATACTTACTCTCTCAGCACCTTGGAGCCAGAGGCAAAGACCTAACTTTATAAATAAGCCAAATGAATGCTAAAACAGTGAACCAGCTTGCTGAAGCCACAGGCTGGTTAGAAGAGCCAAGACGACCTCAAGCTGTCTCTTCAAAGGACTAATCTCCTCCCAGAACACCCTACTCCTCTTCGCACCACGCATAGATTTTCATCTTTTTATGAATTTATCTTCCTAACAAGAGTGTAAGCCATTTAAGGTTAAAACCCCTGCATCTTTCACTCCTTTGCCCTTGTGACGTGTATGGCAAATGCGTGGTAACATCAAAAACCAAAAACACAAACAAAAGTCCAGTACCATGCTACTACTAAATAATCCCTTTCAAGGCACCTGGGTGGCTCAGTCGGTTGAGCATCCAACTTTGGCTCGGGTCATGATTTCGTGGTTCATGGGTTAGAGCCCCACATCCGGTTCTGTGCTGACAGCTCACAGCCTTGAACCTGCTTCAGATTCCGTGTCTCCCTTTCTCTCTGCTCCTCCCCCATTCCCGCTCTCCCTCTCGCTCTCTCAAAAATAAACATTAAAATTTTTTTTTTTTTTTAAATCCCAGCCCTTGGGTGGCTCAGTCAGTTTAGCATCCACTTCTTGATTTTGGCTCAGGTCATGATCTCACTTTGTGAGATCAAGGCCGGCATCAGGCTCTGTGTTGACAGTGCTGAGGCTGCTTGGAATTCATTCTCTCCCTCTCTCTGTTCCTCCCTCGCACTCTTGTGCCTGTGCATGCTCTTTCTCTCCCTCCCTCTCAAAATAAATAAACTTAAAAAAAAAAAAAAGATAAAAAGTTATGCTGACTATACCCCCCACCAGCCCTTCTCGAGTATGGCTGGAGTCTCCCGGACTCTTTCAACAGATACATGAGGTTAAAACAATTTTCATCATACGCTATGGTGTTTCCCCTTCTCTCATTGAGTCCAAGTGCTGTTTACCCACGAGCGTGATGATACAACAGATTCAATGCATAAGCTGTTAAGAATCCAACTGTCTTCTATTAAGCCAGTTACTAGAGAGATTTACAAGTGAATAGGGAAAACACTCCTCTTATTAAGCTGGTTTTTGTTTTGCAAAATAGGGTTATTTTTCATTAAAAATGAACTGAAATTATAAATATTTTTAAATTTTCCCAGTTGTAACTTCCAGTAAATATGATTTTTATATATAGCTGACAAAAAACAAGAAGCTCTTTAGGATCAGCCTAAGAACCAGTACCAACATAGGAATAGAAATTAATGAAGTTAAAATTTAATGCAGAATAACTAGTTCAAATTGACATGTACATGACTTTAAATAAGAAGTTACTGGCTTGGAGTTAGAAAGAGATGGAAATGGGCCAATTGCGTGACTTCGAGTTTCTGATTCAAAAGCAAACTGCAAATCTTAGCATAAATTATCCAATCCAGAGATGAAATAGATTAGACTGTGCCTAATTCAATAAGGCCTTAGCTTGTGCACAGAGAAAGGATTCATGAGCAGTCACCTTATGAATATACCAAAAATACTACAAAGTAAAGAAAGTAAAGTAGAGGAAAAAAAGCTGAGCAGATGGGGTGAGAGAAAGCAATGATAATGTTCAGAAACTTCAATGGATTTCTGAACTCAGCATCCAGACAGACTTACCATTACAGGCCACTGAGTCAGAAAGCTAGGTAGGTTTTTCCCTGGTTTCCGCATAGAGAAGTCCAGATGCAGAGAATACCATGAATACCTCCAACAAACATTGGAGCAGATAGATAAATGAAATGTACAAGTGCTGTATTAACTGTTGTGTTCCCAGAAGTTGGGCACATATTTTGAAATTAGCCTATAGAACAACAGTGATTTTCCTTTCATTTGAAATTAGAGGAACTACAGATTATGTCCACTACTTCTCGTCCATGTGATATTGGAGCATTCATGTATAGGAATCTATATTAAGCACTGGAGAAATTAAAATACACAGGACAATGCCCACACTCCCTCAAGATTATCCATTAAAAGTTAAAACAACTAAGTAAAATCAAGAGCTGTCACTGATTATCTCTTAAAGGCATGACAGCCAATGAGTGTTTTTAGCTCTGAAGACAGAATCATTCACAGGAGGGTCTTATGCTAGTCCTAAAGGGTCATTTTTCCAAACCTCAATCCTAAATACACAAAAAGCAGCAATAATGTTTCTTAAATCAGTAAGCCTGGCTTACCAAAACACTACTTTGGTAAAGCAGTTTAATATAAAGTACATAACTAACATTTCTCAAATACAATTTTCAATCAAAACATTTGTCTTTTCAAATTATTCAATAATGTCACTAGAAATACTGGAAAAGTCCATTTTGCACCTTTTCCCCAGAAAAATGTCACCTTTCAAATTATGGCTTAACAAAAATTTATCTAGGGGCACCTGGGTGGCTCAGTTGGCTAAGCACCCAACTCTTGATCTCAGCTCAGGTCTTGATCTCAAGGTTGTGAGTTTAAGCCCCACACTGGGCTCCACATATCATCATAGATACAGATATAGATATAGATATAGATCTAAAAGGATATTCATCTCAGGATTCTTAATAGTAAAAAAAAAAAAAAAGTTACTACCAAGAAAAAAAGAATGTTAAAACCATAAGTGGGATATAATGCAGTTATTATAAATGACAGAGTATGATACTTACTTACATGGACACTTTACTTGCAGTGAAATAACTACTAATCCATATGTAGAATTATCCCATTTTATAAATACAAATATGTAGAGATATATACAAATTCTCAACTGAAGTTAATTATGAGTAATAGGATTTATGGATAATTTTTATCTTCTTCATAGTACTTAGGGGAATTTGGAAGTGATACAATGAATGCAGATCCAGTCTGCAAGGAGAAAAAAAAAACAGATTATTTTAAAAAATTAATTCTGTGTTCCTGACTCATCAAGGCCTTTCTCCATCTTGACGGGTTAATAGATAGCTAAAGATGTTTTTAAATTCTTCTCACTCGTAGTTAGTGGATAGAAATTTTTTTGCAAGATAAATTTTTGCCCAAGGGTCAAAACTCTGCTAGAAAAAAAAAGGATAATATTCTCAGCATGAATTTAATTAAGCTTGCAGTTGACAAGTATCAGGCCTCTCCAGCAACTTGCAGCACTCTGCGAGCCAAGAAAACCATTAAAACGTAGTTTTCAACAAGGAAAAGGACATCAGAAACTTGGAAATGACGTGCTCAAGGAAGGTGTTACACATCTGAATCCTAAAGAAAACACCATCTGCGAACTCAGGGCTGGGGCAGACGCCAAGCCTGGTGGGAGAGCTTCAGCTTGTGGTCCAGGCTCCTGAGGGATCTGGGAAGGTAGCAAGAGGAAACCTCAACTGTTCTAAGTACTGAAGTACAGAAGAAGCAAATGGAGGATAGTGTGGACAGTTAAGGACTCACACATTAACCGAAACAATGGTTAATCCTTTGCTTTCGGGCGAAACGTTACCAGTTCAACATGATCATCATCACACTCCCCCTTCCTGCTGACGAAAAGATATGATGTGACTAGTTAAAATCTTTCACAAAGGGATACAGCCAAGAAAAATACATCAATAAAAGGGTGCATGACAGTGAGGAGGCTGGGAACCAGAACTGGATGCAATTCAGGGCTCCGCCGAAGCCCAGGGACACCCCGCGGTGCCTCTCAGCGGGGTGCAAAGCATCAGGCAGGGCTTCAGGTGGCGTGCCCGGCGGGAGAGGGCCAGGTGGCCTCTGTCGGCACTGACCGCATAAGCTGGAACATGGGGACAGGAGGAGAGGCAGGGCTTCAACTATGGGCCCATGTAATTCCCATCTGACACCTGGATATTTTAAAAATTAAGTACCAGCTGCTGCGGTCCGAGTTGCCAACTCTTTTCTCCGCATTTGCTGCTGCGCCGCATCACCGGCCCAGCTCTGGACACCTGGTTCTAACAACAGGGTAGCATGGCCCCATTAGTAATGGTCACAGGGAAGGCCGCCAAGATGCTGCGTAATCTGGCTCTTTGGCTCTACTCTAAACCCTACTCTACAGGGTGAACGCCATCCTAAAAGGCTGACAGAACGGCTCTCTGCTTTTCCCAAGCATGCCTTTTAGAGTTCGTCCTCGTAGGCTATTTATTTGCAACAAAATATTGTAGTTATTTCCTCTTTTCTATTAAAAAAAAATCCTCGTAATAGTTCTTTCTACAGCAATACCAGTTTGGTTCCCTCCCACCCCTCACATCCTCTTATGTGCTCTTCATATTCACTGTACCTTAAAATGTGCTTCCTACTAAACATTTATTTTCACCAGCTGTGTGTTCTAAACATAATTTGTCAACGTTCGAAAAGGCACAGAATGGCTACTAGTACACCACAGACCACTTAAATACAGGAATTCAATAATCCACAACATTTTTATTTAAAAAAAAGATCAATGTAGTCACTGGAGATTTTTTTCTTCCTATACTTAAATGAAAAAGGTCATATGGTAAAGAGGCATCTTTTTTTGATAGCTTAAATGTTTATTCGCCAACCTGCTGAAAGGACAGTAGAGCACACGAACCACTTTGGACCTCTCAGCTTGGCAAGCAATTGATCTCTCTGTCCACCCCGCAGCCCTGTGATGATTAATGGCACTACCCCTACCCGCAAGGCTCCATTAGGCCTGACTCAGGCAAGTCACAGACGCATGAGTGCCACAAGACAGCCCTTGCAAGAGCCCACGGGGCCAAGCACCAGCAAACAAATGCCACACTGGTGCTCCAGCCTTGCCCCCAAAGTCCAGTAACTGAAAAAAGTCCCACTGAAACTTGATTCTGGGAGCGCCTGGGTGTCTCAGTCGGTTGAGCAGCTGAGCAGCCGACTTCGACTCAGGTCCTGATCTCACAGTTCTTGAGTTTGAGCCCCCCTGTTGGGCTCTGTGCTGACAGCGCAGAGCCTGGAGCCTGCTTTGGATTCTGTGTTCTCCCTCTCTCTCTGCCCCTCCTTCCCTCCCTTCCCCCGCCCCTCCTAAAAATAAACATTAAAAAAATTAAAATTTGATTCTGCTTTGTAAAGAACTTAGGTAATAGGACCCCCAAAGTAAATTTTAAGGGGGCATCCCTTATAAAACCTGACTTATGATTTGTGTCCCATCATCCCAAATTCCTAAGTATATTACCCACTTCTAAGTAGCTATTGATAGTGCAACATAGGATTAACTTTAGAAAAATACCACCAGATAAAATGTACAGGCTGCTTTTAAGATTTATAGGATTTGCAAAAAATTAAAATATGAAAAAAGGCACTTTGTAGTTAAGATGGTAATTTGGCAAGACCTGGACTGTTGTTCTCAGGACATGCACATATACTAAGAAAGTCTACTATACTCAATAGAACTATTTTTTAAAGCTTTGAAAAGCATCCTTTTGTGTAAAACTTGATGTGCTAACATGCAATTTAAAGCCACCTGGTGATTAAGCCTTATTAATTTCCTTTGAGTAATAAAATGTATTCTTTACTCTGTTCTCTGACATTTTGTTTATAGGACTAAGATGTCTTTTTATTAATGAGTAACTTCACACAGTGAATGATCAGGTTCAGTGATTCCATGATGGTCGTCAGAATCGTAGGACTGTAGGAGATGCTAAAGTAACTTGGATTCTCTCAGAGCCTCGTTTTCCTCTTCTATTAAACATGGAGAACAGATGCTTACATTTAAGTCTACATGGCAGGAGCTTAATAGGCAACAAGAGCTATACAGATGTTAACTGGTGGCATCATTATTCTTGCTAATAAGGAAACACAAAGTCCGCACAGAAAATACGGGTAGGTAGGCACTTAGTTTTCTATAAACAGCTGTAAACATAAATCAGAAACAGTATAACCAAAAAAAAAACAAAAAAACAAAAAAACAAAACAAAAAAACCCCACTATTGATTCACATTCCAGAAAACCCAACTGATGGAACCATCCCAGAAAAAAGGAGTAATTAGGCAGGTACTAAGCCTCCTAGCAGACACCTATCTCAGAAATAAGGAAAACAGCACAACGGTGTCTTTATCATCAGCACTTTTCAAGCAATACCTTCTGAAGTCTTAACAAAACAGACTACTCCTCACCGTATTCCCCTGACTGGCCACCAGCTGACAACAGCAACAATTTCAGTTTTAAGCAAATTTCCTACTGATTTAATTAAACAGGAGCACAGCAAAGAAATAGGTCATCTATTTCTCATTTTCAGCTGGACCCCATCTGAAGTTCTCAGTTATGTGAATGCTAAGGTATGGCAAGCATACGGACTGAGGGATCATTTGTAGTATGCCAAGGGTATAAAAGTTAAATCTAGGTTGGCTCCCCGTGCATGGGTGAAGACCCAATTGTTTGGTGGTTTTCTCGAGAATGTCATAGGTACTCAATCCAAATTTTTAATTTACTGTAGAAAATACCTTAATAGCATGAAATCAAAGCCATTGGACTAAAGGAAACATACACTTAAAAATAATAATAGACTGATGGCTAGGCAAATGAATAAGCAAATACAGCAAAATGTGCACTGTAGAATCCGGATGGTGGCCTTATGGGTGCTAAGTGCATAATGGTTTCAACTTTGTGCATGTTTGAAAATTTTCATAATCAAGTGCTGGGGAAAAATAATTCAAAACTGTAATCACAATAAAGATGAGAGTAGGCCCCCCTGGAAAGACCTCAGCCTGGAAAAGATACTGGTTCTTAGCTGAACCCCAGAAACTCTCAAGGTTTAAAACTGGAAAATGCCTTAGGAGTCCTCTAGGGCAGGTAAAATATGTGGTCTTATAGGTCTGTGAAAAATTAGGAAAATAGCAATTATCATAGCATTTTCAAAAAAAACGAAAAAACTATTTTTTGCTGAGATTATTTGCCTCTGCTCTTCTATTTTTATATATTTATTTTGAAAGAGTGAGAAAGAGCAGGGGAGATGGTGAAGGCAGGGGCGGGGGGGGGGGGGTAGGAGAGAAAACCTCAAGCAGGCTCCACTCTCAGCATGGAGCCCCACATAAGGGCTCAATCCCACAATCCTAGAATCATGACCTGAGCCAAAATCAAGAGTGGGATACTCAACCGACTAAGCCACCCAGGTGCGCCAACTCTTCTGGTTTTTAAATATCCTTTATTACATGAAATGTTGGTAATGGCAGATAATAGATTTGGTTCTTTAGGTTCCCACTTAGCAGTCAAATCTGATCACTTTTCATATATGATCAATCTCCTCTCCTACCTTGATGTGTAAGCCCTTGACCTGCCTTCACAAGAATCTCCCCTACCCATGAGGTCTCTTCCCAGTAATTTTCCACCCACTAACATCCTCACGCTGCTCATTGGCTATTAATTCCCAGCTCTCTTTGCTGTATTTGGAGTTGAGTCTGATCTCTTTTCCTCTATTAAAATGCCCCTGGGGCATCTGGGTGGCTCAGTTGGTTGAGCGTCTGACTTCGGCTCAGGTTATGATCTTCAAACCCCGCATTGGGCTCTGTGCTGACAGCTTGGAGCCTGAAGCCTGCTTCGGATTCGGTGTCTCCCTCTCTCTGCCCCTCCCCCACTCATGCTCTATCTCTGTCTCAGAAATAAACATGAAAAAAAAATTAAAAAAAATAAAGTGCCCCTATTGCAACAGTCTTGAAAAACATATTCCTTACCATTTTAACAAGAGTTACAATAATTTTTTTTTTAGTCATACCTTTATATAGATATATATAAAGGTCTTGGGACCTCCAGGTACAGAGAACTTGACAGCTAATCACAATGTTTGCTGGAAAGAACAGTTTACTTCCTTAGTAGGACTTAAAGACACCATGATTTCAAATGCTCAGATTTGAAATTTCCCAGAAGCATTAAGACATTAAAAATAAAACAAATGACCTCCCTGCACCCACCTTCTCCAATGCTGGCCTCTTACCACCTGATTAGTCCATGATTTCACTTTAATTTCAAAGAATGACACTAAAGGGGAAAAGACTATGACATAAAAATTTTCATGAGGACAATGACTATGTCTTATATTATGGGCCCAGAATAGGACCCACACCTGACACCTGACACACAGTAGGAATGCCACTCTTTCCCTGAGAGAATGGAAGATGAATAGTGTTTATTTCCTGAAAGAGGATGGCATAAATTCAAAGGGGGTGGGGGTGGGGGTGGGGGTGGGGGGATCAATCCTCTGTTCAAATTTAGACAAATCAGAACAAAGCATAAAGACAACTCCAACAACAACCAAAACATCTACAATTAAAAGACATCTTCCTTTAAAAAATAATTTGTCCTTCTTTCTCAATCTTCCAAATAACAGAAGAGGGAACACTTCCAAATACATTTTACAAAGCCAACATTACCTCGATACTGAAACCAGACAAGGACACCACAAGAAAAGACAATTAGAGGCCAATATTCCTCCTGAACATAGATGCAAAGCTCAACAATATATTAGCCAACTGAATTCAACAACACATTAAAAGGATCACACACCATGTTCAAGTGGGATTTATTCCAGGGATCCAAGGATGGTTCAATACACACAAATTGATTGATATAATACACGGTAACAGAATGAAGGATAAAAATCACATGATTATCTCAACAGATGGAGAAAAAGCATTTGACAATAGTCAGTATCCATTTCTGATAAAAGCTCTCAACAAAATAGGTATAGAGGTAATGTATCTCAATGTAATAAAGGTCATCTATGACAAGCCCACAGCTATCATCATACTCACTACTCACTGGTGCTAAGTTGAAAATTCTTCCTTTAAGATCCAGAACAAGGCAAGGATGTCTACTCTCACCACTTTTTTTTTTTTTAGTTTATTTATTTTGAGAGAGACAGAGCGAGTAGGAGAAGGGAAGAAAGAGAGGGAGAGAGAGAATCCCAAGCAGGCTCCACACTGTCAGCAAGGAGCCCAATGTGGGGCTCAAACTCACAAACCATGAGATCATAACCTGAGCCAAAACCAAGAGTCAGAGGTTTAACTGACTGAGCCACCCAGGTGTCCCTCACCACTTTTATTCAACACAGTACTAGAAGCCCTAGCTAGAACAATTAGGCAGAAAGAAAGAAAAAAAAAAAGCAAAGAAAGAGCATCCCCATCAGAAAGGGAGACATAAAGACTGACACTATTTGCAAATGACAGGATATAAATAGAAAACCCTAAAGACCACCAAAAACCTGTTGGGATAAACACATGCAGTCAAGTTACAAGATACAAAATCAATATGCAAAAATCAGTTGTATTTCTATACACTAATAATGAACTATCAGAAAAAGAACTTAAGAAAACAATTCCACTTACACCTACACACCAAAGAATAAAATACCTGGAAGTAAATTTAACCAAAGAAGTGACAGAACTGTCACTAAAAACTATCAGACACTGATGAAAGAAAGTGAAGAAAATTCAAATGGCAGACACTCCATGCTCATGGATTAGAAAAAACACTGTTGAAATGTCCAGACTACCCAAAGCAATCTACAGATTCAATGCAGTCCCTCTATCAAAATTCCAAAGACATTTTTCACACAACTGGAACCATCCTAAAATATGTATGGAGCCACAAAAGACCCCAAATGGCCCAACACATCTTGAGAAAGAAGAACAAAACTGGAGGCATCACGCTTCCTGATTACAAGCTATATTATAAGGCCACAGCAATTAAAATAGCACGGTATTGGCATAAAAACAGACACATAGGTAAATAGAGCAGAGAACCCTGAAATAAACCCATACATACATAGATGGCCAATTTATGACAGAGGAGCCAAGAATACATGATGGGGGGAAGTCAGTCTCTTCAATGAGTGGTGTGGGGGAAAACTGGACAGCCACATGCAAAAGAAAGAAACTGGACCACCTATCGTACAGCAGACACAAACATTAACTCAAGATGGATTAAAGACTTGAATGCTAGCTGAAACCATAAAACTCCTAGAAGAAAACATAGGTGGTAAGCTCCTCAACCTGGATCTTGGCAACAATTTTTTGGTGTGACACGAAAAGCAAAGGCAACAGAAGCAAAATTAAACAAGTGAGACTATTCAAACTAAAAAGCTTCTGCACAGCAAGGGAAACCATCAACAAAATGAAAAGGGACCTTACTGAATGGAGGAAAATATGTGCTAGCCATATATCTGATAAGGGGTTAGTATCCAAAATATAGAAAAAACTCATCCAACTCAATAGCAAAAAAAAAAAAAAAATTTAAATTTAAATTTAAAAAATCTCATTTTTTTTTAATGGGCAGAGAATCTGAATGGATATTTTTTTTTCCCAAAGAAGACATACAGATAGCCAACATGAAAACGTACCCAACATCACTAACCCTCAGGGATATGCAAACTAAAACCACAATGAGATATCAGCTTATACCTGTTAGAATGGCTATGATCAAAAGAACAAGAAATAACAAGCGCTGGTTAGGATGTGGGGAAAAAAAGGGAACCCTTGAGCACCGTTGGTGGGAATGTAAATTGGTGCACTACGGGAAACAGTATGGAAGTTTCCTCAGAAAATTAAAAATCTAATTACCATATGATCCAGCAATTCCACTTCTAGGTATTTATCCAAAGGAAATGAAAACACTAACTCAAAAAAATACCTACATCTTCATGTTCATTGTGGCATTATTTACAATAGTCAAGACACGGAAAAAAACCTAATTGCCCATTGATAGATGAATGGATAAAGACAATGCGGGTGTGTATCTAGGTATCATATATATTTTATACATATATATTTCATATATAGATATATACACCCAATGGAGTATTTTTGGCCATACAAAAGGAAATCCTGCCATTTGTGAGAACATACGTGGACCTTGAGCCATTATGCTAAGTGAAACAAGTCCGAGACAAATACTATATTACCTCACTTATGTGTGTAAATCTTAAAAAAAAAAAACAAACAAAAAAAACCTTATAGATACAGAGAATAGATTGATGAACGGTTGAGAAGGGTGTACAAAAATGGGTTAAGGTGGTCAAAAGGTAATGCACAGGGTGATGACTACAGTAATAATACTGTCTTTGTACATTTGAAGTTGCTAACAGCAAATCTTAAAAGTTCTCATCACACACAATTGTAACTGTGTGTGGCGATGGGTGTTAACTAGATTTATTGTGATTTCACAATATATACAGATGTGGAATCATGCTACACATCTGAAATTAATGTCAATTATATCTCAATAAAAATTTGTCCTCAATAATATATTTTTAGAAAACAATTCTAGGATGCAGTCAGTTTTATCAGCTGGTACTACCATAACCATAGTTAGGAAGCACTGCGTGGTGGGAAAATATCAGAGATGTCTACCTAACTGAAGCTGAAACACAGAATAAACACAACCCCTCAGAAGGGTTAAATCCTCTGCCAAAAGCATCACTAGTCTTTGAAGGAAACTGATCCAGGTTCCTAAGGGACAGCCCAGAAGCTCCATCCCAGAGAAGACTTCATTGTGTTAAATCTGAAAAATGGAGGAGAGCTTAACCACCTGCTTTAAAATAGGAAATGAGGGGCGCCTGGGTGGCACAGTCGGTTAAGCGTCCGACTTCAGCCAGGTCACGATCTCGCGGTCCATGAGTTCGAGCCCCGCGTCGGGCTCTGGGCTGATGGCTCAGAGCCTGGAGCCTGCTTCCGATTCTGTGTCTCCCTCTCTCTCTCTGCCCCTCCCCCGTTCATGCTCTGTCTCTCTCTGTCCCAAAAATAAATAAACGTTGAAAAAAAAATTTTTAAAAATAAAATAGGAAATGAATACCTTCTGCAGGTTACCAGAAAGGCAGGTGACATGTTTTAGGCCACTCTGAACTTTTAATTCATCTGCAAGTAAGTGCTATGGAGAGTTTTGTTAAATGAGACACCTTCCTCCACAATCAATTCCTTTTTATCTTTATTTTTTTTTTCAACGTTTATTTATTTTTGGGACAGAGAGACACAGAGCATGAACGGGGGAGGGGCAGAGAGAGAGGGAGACACAGAATCGGAAGCAGGCTCCAGGCTCTGAGCCATCAGCCCAGAGCCCGACGCGGGGCTCGAACTCACGGACCGCGAGATCGTGACCTGGCTGAAGTCAGACGCTTAACCGACTGCGCCACCCAGGCGCCCCCCTTTTTATCTTTATAGAAGAAGAAGTAGAGAACCTCAAGATTCTTCCGCTGCAAAAGTTAAACAGGAAGTTCCCAGGCAGGAGCTCTGTTAAGAGGTGTAAGAGGGGTGGCTGTGCTAGAGGAGGTCAGAAGAAAAAATAAAGGCCAGGGGATTTCTGAGCTTTGGATCAAGAGAGAAATAGTGGTTTCTCTGTCATCACCACCTCACAGACAACCAACGTGATTCACTGGTGATTGTTAATTAGTGCCAATAGCTGGGGAGGCAGAACAGCCTACAGATTCCAAAACAAATCTAAATGCGTGTGGGCTATTTGCTGGATTTAAACAAGGCTATTTCATCACAATTTTGAACACTATGAGACACAAAGAACTTAAAATAGTTTTTGTACCCATGCCTGGGTCACTTTTATAAGAAAGATACTAGGGGGAAAAAACAACAACAACAACAACAACAACAACAACGAGGGGCGCCTGGGTGGCTCAGTAGGTTAAGCGTCCGACTTTGGCTCAGGTCATGATCTCACAGTTTGTGGGTTCGAGCCCCACATCGGGCTCTGTGCTAACAGCTCAGAGCCTGGAGCCTGTTTCAGTTTCTCTGTCTTCCTCTCCCTCCACCCCTCTCCTGTTCATGCTCTGTATCTCAAAAATAAACACAAATAAAGAGAATTGTATAGTTGTAGCTATACCCCAAGTAAAATGCTGCTGTAATTACTGATTTCTGTACAAGCAAAAATTTATCCCTGACAAAAACGTGAATGTGATGCTTTCATATACAGACTACACCTTCTCTGGTGTTTTCTGCTGCGGTAGTTTCGGGCATGAACTCCATATCCACGTGTATCTCTAAGTCCAGCTGACCACTGATGAGAATAAGGTTGGACAAGCTGGGAAGAAGTCAAAATGGGCTCCTAATCCATTAAAAATCAAATCAACTTCCACGTCCCTGAAACAGGAACCACTTGGGTGGGATTTAAAGTTTTAGAGAGGGGGATGCCTGGGGGGCTCTGAGCGGCCAATTTCAGCTCAGGCCATGATCTCTCAGTTCATGAGTTCAAGCCCCACACACCCTCTGTCCTCCTTTCTCTGTGCCCCTCCCCTGCTGGCCTGCTCTCTCAAAAAAAATAAGCCTAACTTAAAAAAAAAAAAAAAAAAAGTTTAAAGTCATGGAGAGAGAAGGGAAGTAGCTGCCCTGTGGGGGTCCCTGGGTCAAACTGTTGTTTCCCATGGGCTCTCTCTGAGCAGATCTAACAGTCTAAATCCATAATTTCAAAGCCAAACTAAAAAAGAAAACTTTTTAATCCATTTTTTTTAAAAAGATGTGAGCTCTGTGGATGTTATTTTTAACTGTAACACCTTACAGAGTCTTACAACCTAGCATATAGCCCTTAATCAAGTGGCTGAAATCTTCAGCCACAATAGAAAGCTTTTTGAGGAGCCAGGAAATTCCATTCAGCACAACGCCAATAAATACTGAATTAATAAGTGAGGGTCTTCAGTTTCTGGATCCTAAAGTCTTACAGGGATTTCTTAAGCTAATTCTCTAGGCCTATAACCTACAGAGAATCTCTGCTCGAAAAGGATTAACAAGAAGTGGCAAAAAATAGAACATTTATCCTTAATTTTTCTATCGTCCAAAAGGTCAGCCCTAGAGTTCAACTGTCCTCTAACTGCTCAAACACCGAGATGCCAATTCCTCCTCCCCAGGAAGGCATTGAAAGTAACTCACTTTCTGGAAGGGTAAGCAAATCCCTTCTGATTCAGACCTTGATTCATAGCATCCCCCTGGTCCCTACTCTGTGAGCAATCTCTTTACCAATTCTCTCTCTCTTAGGTACCTTCTAGAACAAAGGGAATTCCTCCTTCCATGAAATACTATAGTAAAGGGCAGTGTTACTGGTAGCAGCGTCTGATCATAGCCCTACAGATCTTTCTCTCCCCTTCTCTATTTCAGACATTTGATCATTCAGGATGTGTGTTTTCAGGAAGAGTAAGTACAGTTCAAGGTTTGAGGAAGTGGTACAGTACATCTGACATCTGGCAAAGGGAGGGGACAAGATAACAGTGCTTAATCCTGGCTATAGATAAATGCACCATAGTTTAATACCCTGTAAGAAGGCAGTTTGGTATTGTGGGCTGTGGAATCATGCTTGGGTTCAAATACAGGCTGTTAAGGTGGTAGGACTCTGGGAAAGTTGCTTAATCATTCATTGCCTCTGTGCCTTATTTTATATATACTATATATATCATATATACATTCTGTTACATATATATTGCTTATATATGTAGATATATATATTGCTTAATCATTCATTGCCTGTGTCTTATTTTATATATATATATATTCTGTTACATATATATTGTCATATATATATATTCTGTTTTATAGAAAATGCAAATGCTACTGCCTACTTTATAGGGTTGTTGCGAGAATCAAATGATATGATACAAAGCTGCAAACAGTGAAAGTACTAAACAGTAAGCACCTATTGTTAGCTATTATTAGTACTATGTATATACTTTAAAAGAATGAGGCAATTCTGTACGTATTGACTTGGAATAAAGTCCATGACATAGCGTTTTCTGAAAATGCTACAGAATAACATACTCAGTAGGAGTCTATCCTGGGAAGAAAAAAGAAACACATGATGCATATTTATAAGTACATTCAAAGAAGTCTAGAAAGGCACACACACCAAACACTAAACAGTTACTAACCCTAAAGGGAGTGGGGGGGGGGGGTACCTACATTTGTAAAGGTATAGGTCTTTGCTTGAATTCACAAGTGTGGACTAGTTTCACAACTAATATTTTTAATATTTTAATCCAATCTTTATTTTTTTTTAAATTTTTTTTCAACGTTTATTTATTTTTGGGACAGAGAGAGACAGAGCATGAACGGGGGAGGGGCAGAGAGAGAGGGAGACACAGAATCAGAAACAGGCTCCAGGCTCCGAGCCATCAGCCCAGAGCCTGACGCGGGGCTCGAACCCACAGACCGCGAGATCGTGACCTGGCTGAAGTCGGACGCTTAACCGACTGCGCCACCCAGGCGCCCCCCAATCTTTATTTTTTAATGTTTAGTTATTTTTGTGAGAGAGAGCACACACGTGAAACTATGTGTGGGGAGGGAGAGAGAGAATCCCAAGCAGGCCCCACGCTGTCAGCACAGATCCCAGTATGGGGCTCCAACTCACCAACTGTGAGATAGTGACGTGAGTTGAAATCAAAAGTCCAAGCCACTTAACCCAGTGAGCGTTTAATAAGTAGTTTTTAGGAGTGCCCGGGGAGCTCAGTCGGTTAAGCGTCCGACTTGGGCTCAGGTCATGATCTCACGGTTGGTGAGTTTGAGCCCCACGTCTGGCTCTGTGCCTGGAGCCTGCTTTGGATTCTGTGTCTCCCTCTCTGTTCCTTCCCTGCTCACTCGTGCTCTCTCTCAAAAACAAAGATTAAAATTTTTTTTTATTTTAAAAAATAACTGATTTTTAAAATTAAAGATTTTTACAGGGGTCCTTCTAACCTTCATACTGAACATCTCTCACATCTGGGTCTAGGAAAAGGCAAACTTCTTAGAGATAAGGAAATGGAGGCCTAGCTAGGAGGAGGTGTAGCCCCTCCCATCCATCCCTGCTACAGCTCTCCTTTGAGTCCCTTATATTCTTTACAGTCCTGAGCGTATCATGTGCCTGCCATAGGAACCAAACATTCTGAAACTGGTTTTTATTCCCCTTTCCTTTTCTTCCCGTTTGAGGTCCTCCTTTTTTCGTGCCCAGAGAGCTTCCACATGGGTTATAACATCTTCCTTCCTACTTCTCATGACTTTCTCACTATCTCCTTGTCATTCTGCCCCTCAGACAGATGCTCTCACCCTGTAAATCCCACTGGAGTGACAACTGGCTGGGTTGTTCTGTTTTTTTGGCAAGCACAAGTCCCCCACCTGACACAATTGTAGGACACAGTATGCCTCCGAGCTGTTTTGCCTTGCAGTGCGTCTAAATGGGCTTTAAACATTTTTTTTTTTAATTTCACTCAAGAAAAGGTGTTTGGTATGTATGGACAGGCATTTCTTCCTTACACAGGTGTTTATCTTTGCTTTGGATTCTCCTATAAATTATAAGGCTATCTGGTACTCCCCCCCCCACACACACACACACAACATTCCCTAACCAGGCTTGTCCCTTATTATGTGTTAATGGTTATTGTTTTAGCACCCAACCTTCTCACTGGGTTTTGTCACCATCTTTTACATTCCAGTAGTCTCTCCCCATTTCTTCACCTCTTCTATTAAAACCCACGGAGAAAAGGTCGTATGATGAAAAGGAAAGGAAAAAAAGAATTCGAGACTCTAAGCAGAGCGTCTTGCAAGCCCCGTCTCGCACCGGAACCCGGAGCGTCGGGAACCCTGCCTGCTCGCGGGTATCCGGGCCACCAGAACAGGGTCAGCATCGAAGCGCCCAGGCGTCGGGAGAGCCGATTGGTTCCCGGGTGAACCAATCAGCGAGCGATGCTGTTCGCGGAGAGGGGAGGGCCAAGATCATGGAGCAGATGGAGTTAAAGGAAAAGGGGCAGGTGTGCCCGGCACCGGGGTTTTGCGTGCACTTGTGCACCCACCGGGTCATTGTTAAGCCCTGATCTCTGGTCTCCTAAATGCCACCTTCCCAATTTCCCAGTTTCATAAAGATGAGTAGGAGGAGAAACCTTACTTATCCTATCATTCATAAGATGGTCATTAATAGTCAATGGAGGAGTAGCTGGGGAGGCGGGGAGGCCATTAAAATCCTCCCTCCTTTCCCAGTTCCACTCCAGGTCGTCAACCTAACTGAATCAGTTCTTGAAATAGTAAATCACTCAAACGCTCGCTTAATCGCCAAAGCTGATTACCAAAATGCTATCGTTAGACACCTGAAATAAGTTCCCACTCCCAGAGGGCTGGGGGAAACAGTACTGGCACTTACCGAACGCGCAGAGGTTTACTACCCGCTAAAGGAGAAGCGAGCAAGCTCCCAGACTTAAGTCAGAGAAACTGAGACCTTCTCATATGTGTAACCTTGCACACGAACTGCCCCCCACCCACCCACTCACGCGCAGCGACAGCTCCTCCTGACTCTTCCCCACAAACTTCATGCGGTGGCGCAAAGCTTTTGGGGAGGGTGGGCGCAGATACCAGCTTTCCCTGCTGTGTTTCAAACTTCAGCAAAGCTGTTCTACGCACTTTCTTCCAAGTGTCACAGCCCCCGGAATCACAGACCCGTGCAACCTTAGCTTTCCCACGGTCCAGCGCTGCCACCCACCATCCACCACCCATACCCGGGCTGGAGACGCTGCGTCCTTGGGGTTGGGGGAAGGGGGAGTAGGAAAAGAGAGGAATGGCCAGTGTAAGTAAAGAGGTCCCCGCCGAGGCCTGGACGCCGGCAGCCCCTGGAGGGCCCTGAGGCCGAGGAAGGAGGAGAGAGGAGGTCTGGAACCGTGCGGGGAAGGGCCGCGAGGAGAGCAGGGGCGCCGCCGGTGTCGCTACACTCACTCTGCGTAGCCAGTGGCCCAGGGCAGCCGCCGGGTCTCCTTGAGGATGAGGATGGGGCGGGCGATGTGGTCGGCGCTGCACTCCACCTCGTCCTGAGACAGCCCCAGGAACTCCGGCCGCCCGTAGGGGAAGCGCAGGGGCAGGTCCGAGCCTCCACAGCCGCCGCCGCTGTGCTCGGAGCCTGAGCTGCCAGCCATGATGCCGCCCATGAAATTGGCCACGGCAGATTTCACTCGGGTGAGCATATTACTCCGGCGCCCGGCAGCAGCGGTGCGAGCAGGAGGCGGCGGCGGGGGCCGGACGAAGCGCAGCGCGGGGCATGCAGGCTGCGGCGGGCGCCGGGCGCACGGGCAGCCGGGCCGCTGGGGCGCGCCGCGCGGCTCCCGGAGCCTAGTGCTGCAGGGGGCCGGGCCCCGGCCTCCCGCGCTCCGTGCAGCCGCCGCCGCCGCCTCCCCCCGCTACACTTCCGCAACGGAGCGGCATGGAGCGGGCCGGCCGGGCCCGGGGAGACGCCGCGCGCTCCGGGAGCGACTGGGCGACCGCCGCGGCAGCAGGTTCCTTCCCCGCCCTCTGCGCCCGACTCCTGCGTGAGCGGAACTGAGCCCACCCGGCGAGCCGGCAGAGCCGGCGCGGCTGCTGCCACGGCTACCGCCGCCGTCCAGTCATGTGATAATCAGGCTGCAAGGGCTCGAGCAACTGCCGTGGCCGTGGCCTCGGCCCCTCCCCTGCCGGCCCGAGCGAAGCTCGCACCGGGATCGTGACCTCCTGGGGGAGGGGGGAGCCGGGCTGGGTCGGTACCTGGCGGAGGGGATGGGGGCGCTGTGAGCCGAAAGCAGTATACAGGTGTTAGGGGAGGTCACGTGGAGCCGGGCCGAGCCAGTAGAGGAATCCCCTAGCTGAGGAATGCTTGCCTGCGCCTCCGGGAATGGAAACTTCGGGAGCTGGAGGTTTGGGAAGGGGAGACAGGTGGAAGCTCGGTGGGCCGGCCCCATGGTGGGCCGGCAGTGGAAATGAGGAGCACCTGGTGTGAAAGACTTTTCAGAGCTTTAACACAACAAAACTCACAAGTGTTGCATAAGAATCATTAAAAGTTTTTCCCTAGGCATTTCTAGAATTACTTTTATTCCTCATTAGCACCACGCACAACATTATCTACCGGGCAAACCCTGTTTCGAACCCAGAATAAGCTTAACGGCAGGAATACAAAAGAGCTCTCAGAAATCAGAAGCAAGCCCTGTTTTACCTAGTACTTAACTGTTTAATAAACTTATACAAGTACTTTCCTCCAACATAGGAACAAAAGTGTATTTTCAAAGCTGGCCCTGTTTAATATTGAGACACTTAATGCAAACTATTTTCTTAAACAGAAAAATGTCTGAAAAACCAACTGATGAATGTGTTTCATCAGGGGTAACATTTGTTAAATATTGGCTTAAAAAATTTTTTTTTGCAAGAAAGCTGTATCCTGTTCATGTTTACTTATTCTGTATCCTGTTCCCATGTTTACCTACCATTTAATTTGCCAGGATTCTGTGTTACTTGTGGAGTTACTTACTGAACAGCTCAGTAAGTTCAGGAGGGAATACAGGCCCTCATTCTTCTCAGCACTAGGAAGCTGGGAGAGCAGCCCAGGTGTTGGTGGGAAGGTAATTCTCTGAAGAGGAACTGGAATTTTTGCTCTTAGGTGAGGCCTGGGTAAACCTCACTGATCTCTTTTCTTTTCTTTTCTTTTCTTTTCTTTTCTTTTCTTTTCTTTTCTTTTCTTTTCTTTTTTGTACTTATAGTATATATGTATATATTTTTTTACTGTTTATTTTTGAGAGAGACAGAGAAAGACAGAGTATGAGCAGGGGAGGAGCAGAGTGAGAGGGAAACACAGAATCCGAAGCGGGCTCCAGGGCCAGATGTGGGGCTCGAACCCCCAAACCATGAGATCATGACCTGAGCAGAAGTCCGATGCTTAACTGACTGAGGCACCCAGACACCCCTGTATCTATAATATTTTTAAAGGCATTTTCGCCTTTGGCTTTTTCATAACCAGGAACTCCAGTTTACAGCATCCCAAGTAATTATGTAAAAAACAAAAAAACGAAAGAACCAACATGCTAATGTTCAGTGAAATAGCATTTCTGTCAATGAGTTTTTATTACTTTTCACAGAACAGAAAAATAATTTTATCTTGAGCCCCTTTCTCCAATTTTAAATTTGGGGGCAGGATTCTAAATAAGGCAAAATCTAAATGAACAACAAACCGTTGTTCAACCGTTGCTTTGCTAAACTATGAACTCCTTCCAATTGGAAAATCTATGTAGTGGCTAAACACCTAACCAACCACATGCACTGGCATCTACTGAGTCCCCATAAGCGCAGAATCCCTTTCTCAAGCTTTCATTGTAGAACAATTACCCTTTACCAATGTCCTTTGGATACTTCAGTAACTAGCCTCTATCAAGATCAATTTACTGTGTTCTGACCTTCTTTCGCTTATAGCAAGGCATTAGTATTTACTAAATATAGGATTTAAAATTTTTCCTGTCTAATTTATTTTCAATTTAAAGTAGTACCTGATCATAGTCAATAAATAAATAAAACCCAGGGCACCTGGATGGCTCAGTTGGTTAAGCATCGACTTCGGCTCAGGTCATGATATCATAGTTGGTGAGTTCAAGCCCTGCATCCAGCTCTGTGCTGATAGCTCAGAGCCTGGAGCCTGCTTTGGATTCTGTGTCTCCCTCTCTCTCAGCCCTTTCCCTGATCATGCTCTCTCTCAAAAAGAAATAAAACATTTAAAAAATAATTTAAAAATTTTTGAACAATTTGTAAAATGATTAATAAATAAATAAATGAGATACAATTGAATAGAACTGTAAATGAAAAAGTAAAAGACTCTAAAAATTTCCCCAGGGGATCACTACTGTTAATATTTTCTCTAGGCTTCCAAAATTTTTCTCAAATAGGATATTTGGTATCATTGAATTTGGTAATATTAGCCAGATTTGTGAACCACAGTTTTGTAACAAGTTCTCCTATTTCACTGTAACCTGAGTATTATCTATCACAGAAAAGTGAGAATATATCTTTAGCTTTGCAAGTCTAGTTTGTTTTGCAAAAACAAGCAGACAGACTTTCATACCTGTTCTCCTTTGAATATTTTTTTAATGTTTATTTATTTTTGAGAGAGAGACGGAGACAGAGACAGAGCGAGATCATGACCTGAGTTGAAGTCAGACGCTCAACTGACTGAGCCTCCTTTGAATATTTCTATAGTATGAGTGTTTATCACTAACTGAAAAACCCACTACCTTTATACCCACCCCTAAGAGCAGTGTCACATCACAGGATTTTCCAGAGAAATATTTTTCATATAATTAACTTCTCAATTATGTCATTCTTGAAGATCAGCTGGGAGGTAAATTCTGATTAAAATGAGATGGTCATCCCTTTTAGGGGAGCCCCCCCCCAATGCCTTTCACACCTATTACAAATGCAAATTTGGGAGTATCTGTGCTCCCACCCTTAGGATGAGCAAGTCCCTGAATTTAAGTGGTGAGTAATCAGAAACTGAGAGACGCTCAATGTTTGTTACACACTGCACATATGTCCCAGTCATTAATAGATTTACTTCACTCGTCTGTTTCATATTTCCTTCCCCCCAGGAAAATGTGAGTTGAAGACCTTACCAGGACGTTCATTTACAGGGTAGATACATGGACCTCCTACTTGGTTACTCGTCTCATAAATACAATCTCATTTCTAGGCCTATAAAACTATGGCTTTTGTGGATG
The DNA here is from genome assembly GCF_018350175.1 of Felis catus. NCBI lineage: Eukaryota > Metazoa > Chordata > Mammalia > Carnivora > Felidae > Felis > Felis catus. The sequence continues at coordinate 88,579,481 of NC_058374.1, forward strand.
GAACTGGAGGGTATTATGCTAAATGCAATTAGTCAGAGAAAGACAAAAATCATATGACTTCACTCATATGAAGACTTTAAGAGACAAAACAGATGAACATAAGGGAAGGGAAACAAAAATAATATAAAAACAGGGAGGGGGACAAAACAGAAGAGACTCATAAATATGGAGAACAAACTGAGGGTTCCTGGAGGGGTTGTGGGAGGGGGGATGGGCTAAATGGGTAAAGGGCACTAAGGAATCTACCCCAGAAATCAGTGTTGCACTATATGCTAACTAATTTGGATGTAAATTTAAAAAGTAAAATTAAAAGAAAAGAAAAAAATAAAACTATGGCTTTGATACACAAGGACTGTGCCATCCATAAGACTATTTTCAAGGGGAATAAAAGGTCTGGATAATTTCTTCAGTGAAAACATCACAGATTCCCCCTAAATATTTAATTACAAATCGAAAAACAATAATTTACAGTGGAATAACCTGGCAGACATCCCGTAAAACAAGCGACCAAGGTTAACATCCTGTACCTGCTGACATCGTGCAGCGACAAGAGCACATCACTTATGTGACATGCTTCCCCAAATCTTTAACTTCATTAGACTCTTGAGAAAACATGAGTCAAACCCAAACTGAGGATATTTGACCAGGCATCTTCAAAAGTGTCAAGACCCAAAACAAAAACAAAAACAGGAAAGACTGAGAAACTGTCAGATCGCAGACAGAGGAGACACAGCACTACAATGCTGTAGCTGTGTTAATTTCTTAGTTTTGATGTCAACATCAGAAGAAGCTGGATGAGAGATGTACAGTGTTAAAAGCAGTTTTCAAAAAAAAAATCAGGGGTATTTTGGTTCAAGTAGAAAGCAAACACTTGTTTGGAAGTCAGGCCAGGAAAAGGATGAATAGTACCTTTCCAGGACTCCTCTCTCGCACAGCTGTAGATTCATGCGTCCCTTATTGTGCTAACCTCCTCATATCATAAATAGCAGTTTACCTATGTCTTCCCATTAGGTAGTGAAGTCCTATGGAGGAAGAACTTTCTTATTATCTTGGTATTTCTAGCACCTAGCCTAATGCCTAACAAGTAATAGGGTCTGGTTGGTAAATTAACTCTTTAAAAAAAATTATATTCAGAGGGCGCCAGGGTGGCTCAGTCAGTTAAGCGTCCCACTTCGACTCTGGCTCAGGTCATGATCTCATGGTCCATGGGTTCAGGCCCCATGTCAGGCTCTGCACTGACAGCGTGGAGCCTGCTTAGGATTTTCTCTCTCTGTCTCTCTCTCTCTGTCTCTCTCTCTCTGTCTCTCTGTCTCTCTCTCTCGCTCTCTACTTCTCTCCACCACCACCACCCCCTCAAAATAAATAAACTTTAAAGAATTGTATCCTTTCTTTATATTTATAACCTCTGTTTTCCTAAAGATTTTTCTCACTTTATCCCTTAGGATCTGTGCTAAGCAGAACTTCCTTAATAAGAGAAGGCTTAGCTCACTTCAGACAATATCCAGATTGATAATAAATGGATACCAAGTCATGTAGATCTCTGCTTCACACTGAACTGGTAACCTGTTTTAGCTCTTAACAAGGATATGACATTAAATATTTAACATTAATTCGGTTTTGCTTCAGAAATAGTTTATTTATTTATTTAAACTAGGATTCACGCCCAGCATGGAGCCCAACATGGGGCTTGAACTCACAACCCTGAGATCAAGACCTGAGCTGAGATCAAGAATCAGATGCTTAACCAACTGAGCCACCCAGTAACTCACAGAAATAGTTTAGATTCTGGTTTTGTATGTAGTAATATACTGACTGAAAATCCCTGACATTGAAAGGGATTCATTTATTTCTTCATACTAAATGAGACCATTTATTTATAAATAACAATTTCCTTATCCATCAAGACATTTATAGCTAATTGAGTACAGAATTATAGTGCATTCGCAATGTTTACATCCATCAAATCCAGATGTTCCCTAGATTATAAACATCTGATTCGGAACATCTGGTACATTCAACCAATGGATTACACCTGACTTTTCCTAGTACTTTCCCATTGGCCACCTCTATAGGCTATTCTGTCCCTCACCCACATTGTCCTAGACTGAAACCACAGCTTTGTAACTGATATGGGAGTTGTATCAACCTGTAACTCCCCCAAATGATTCCTGATCCCATATTACCTACTTTAGATTAGACTCTGAAATGTGCTCATAATCAGAATACTTATAGATTAAATGGAAAAAAATAGTCATTTCAATCTCATGGGATAGCTGCAAGGATCGATGAGATAATGGTTGTAAATATGATACAACTAATTGTAAGGTTGTCACCCTTCCTGGTTATATGTATTTTTTTCCTTAGGTACTAGTTTTTAACATTAAAATTTTAAACCATTTCCTTTTTCTATTTTCCTCATACAGCAATAAAAATAGCTATACCTACCTCCTAGGATTATTTTGGTGATTAAATGGAATAACAGGAAAATTGCTAGTATTCTTCCTGGTACAGAAGGGGTGGTTGATAAAAGCATAATAAATGCTATGAAACAGTAGTCCCTTTATCTGAGTTTTGCTTTCTGCAGGTTTAATTACCCACAGTCAACCCTGGTCCGGAAGCAGATGATCCTTCTTCTGACAAATCTTAAGGTCAATAGCACCCTGATGCAACGTCACAACATCTGAATCATTAACCTCACTTCATTTCATATGTAGTCCTTTTACTGTATCACACCATCACAAGAGTGCAGTACAATCAGATGTTTTGAGAGAGCACGTTCACATAGTCTTTATTACAGTATATCATTATAATATAATAATGTTATATTATTATTACTCTCTTTTATTATTAATTCTTGTTACTCTCTCACTGTGCCTAATTTATAAATTAAACTTTGTTGTAGATATGTATGCATAGGGAAAAACATAATATATATAGGATTAGGTACCATCCATGGTTTCAGGCATCCACTGGGGGTCTTGGGATATATCCTCCTTGGATGAGGGGGGGGACTACTGTACTTACTGACAGCACCCTGCACTGTGAGGGAGGGGGAGTTGACACACATTGTCTCCAATGCTCTTAGCCAACACTGTAACTTAAACATGGTTTCTAATGCTTTTAATCAATACTACCAGTTTATTATTGAGAAAACGAGGTTGGTAAAAAATAAATGACTTGCACGAGACCACAGAGCTAGGAATGAGGCAATACCTAGTCCCACTGAATGTTTTCTTTAACACTCCATAAATAGAAAGTATACTTTAGGGGCACTTGGGTGGCTCAGTTCATTGAGCATCTGACTCTTGATTTTGGCTCAGGTCGTGATTCCAGGGTCGTGGGATAGAGCCCTGAGTCCAGCTCTGTGCTGAACATGGAGCCTGCTTAATATTCTCTCTCTCTCTCTCTCTCTCTCTCTCTCTCTCTCTCTCTCTCCCCCTCTCTTCACCTGTTTCTCTCTCCCCTTCTGCCCCTCTCCCTAGCTCATGCACTCTCTCTCTCTCTCAAAAAAAGTTTATTTCAGGGGTGCCTGGGTGGCTCAGTTGGTTAAGTGTCCAACTTCAACTCAAGTCATGATCTCACAGTCTGTGAGTTCGAGCCCCGCGTCGGGCTCTGTGCTGACAGCTCAGGGCCTGGAGCCTGTTTCAGATTCTGTGTCTCCCTCTCTCTCTGCCCCTCCCCTGCTCATGCTCTGTCTCTCTCTGTCTCAAAAATAATAAAGAAAAACATTAAAAAACAAAAAAAATTAAAAGTTTACTTTATAAAATATTTCTTCTACCTTTTCCACATAAAGATCTGGTATTTCAGTTATCTTGAGAGTTTTGTAAATTTTCTTTGGATTTGGAAATAAAACAACCCTCAACCTTAAATAGAATGTTATGAGTATAATGTCATTTGGAAATTGTTCCAACTTCTAAACAAATGGCTTTGCAGGGAGGTTTTTAATCTTTTTTTTTTTGTTGTTGTTGTTTTTTAAGTTTTTACTTAAATGCCAATTAGTTAACATACAGTGTTATATTAGTTTCAGGTATACACTATAATAATTTAACATTTCTAGATAGAACTCATTTCTAAGTTGGGAGTTGCCTCATACTAAAGTTGTATAAAACCTCTAAATTCTATTCAACTGAAAATATATTTCTAAAAATTTCATAATATTACCAATTTGTTTCCAGGCCTTGCCATGTTAACTTCTCTTTCCAAATATGATTTCTTTCCCTTCTCTTCTGTCATTTTAAAATCCCTGCTATCAGGATTATTTTTTCATGGTAATGGTGGCCAAAGTAGCTGATGAAGATTGTTTACTGAATGGAAAAATAAGTGCGCAAAAAAGGGCATGTAGTTTGCAAAAATTCAGAGATCAAGCAACTAAAGATAGTTTCTTAACTAAGAGCCACAAGCTCACATACCTTTTATTGTCTCAAAGCATCAGTCTTGCTCTATGCAAGTACATGTGACAGCTATCTACAAAGTCTGGAAATGCAGAATTAGTTGCTTTGTCCTTCTTATCATCAGCTGCATTTTGAATCAAAGTAGAGAGACTTTTTCTGCTTGCCTATAAACATTTTTAGGGTCAGCTTTCCAAAACCCAAACCAAGTGGAATGTCATAGCAATTAATCTCGTATTTTATTCAACAGCAAGACCCCACCCCCACCCCAGTTACTCTGAATGCTCGGTCATCATGCACACACCCTACTTTCAGCAAGTTCTTCCTTATGTCTTTTTCAGGGAATTTTAAAAATGAATTTCTTGTTTCAGTTCTTTTCTAATTGCGCTGGTTGTGAAAATTTGTCTTAGATTACACTCCCTGGACCAGCAGCAATAGCAGGATCACCGGTAAACTTGTTAAAACAGTAAATTCTCTAGACTCATCCTAGATCTAGTGATTCAGATCAGAGTGATCGTTGGTGGTGGGACCCAACCATCCAGCTGAACAAGCCCTCCAAGGGGTTCTCATAGAAACCATCTGAGAAACTCTGAGGTTGAGTAAACATGTGCTACATACTTAATGGACAGGCAGACACGGGAGTGCAGGAACACATCAGATAGGAAAATAAAGGGTGGCCCAAGAGCTCTGACTCTAAATGGATACAGAAAATGAGACTCAGGAACTGGACCTATTCAAATGCCTGTGAACCGTCCTTTTCTGTTTGATTGCTGTGGGCTCATGTTACTGTAAAACCCGAAGTGCATTTGCCATGGGCTGATGTGTGAATTCTTCCGTGCATGGGAAGCTATAGAGAAGGAAGTAGGGCTGACCACTGCCCCCATCACCTCCCAGACTGGATTACCCAATAGGCAGTCTGTTTATGCACATGTTTCTGTCATGTGCCAAGCAGGGGGTGGAAAAAAAGTAACATATAAATATATTTATATAGGTAAGTACATTGGTATAAATATAATTTTTATAGAAATAAATGTATATAACATATATTTAAAATCTACAGTTTGGCAACATTTTTTTAAAAGTCATCATTAGGAAAAAAAACCAAAACATTTTTAGTTTTCCTTGTATTTGTTGTGGGGTTTCGAATTGTTTTTGGTTTAACAGCTGGGACTAGGGCACCAGATATAAAATTTCAATGTCTGAGGACTCACAGGGTTTGAATCTGGCTTAGAATTCTTCACTTGTTTATTTCCCAGGCATCCCAAATTCAACATGTCACAAATAAGATTCATCATCTTCCCATGACTCTTCTCTTTCTTCTGAGACTATAGTCTCAGCTAATGGCATCAGCAGACACCTACCCAGTCTAGACATCTGGGCAGTGTCTTCTGTTCCTTCCCTCTCCTCAGTCTATCAACTAGTTTGTTGCTTCTGTCTTCTAAATCCCTACGAAGTCTGTCTCCCCTGACTGTTTTATGGCAACTAATTTGGCTCAGATCTTCATGATTTTATACCTAGACTTCCACGCCGATTCTTGCTGGTGTGCGTGCGGTATTACCTTCCACTCATCGGCCAAAGGGAGCTTTCTAAACACAGGACCTGGTGATGTCACTTTCCTGTTTTAAATTCTTCAGTTGGCCATCCAGTTAAAATTCTCACCATGAGCTTTCATGATGTAATCTGATTATCTTTCTAGCCACAGGCCGGCCTTGCCTGTATTCCAACAACCCTGTGCTTCAGCCCCACTTGTCATTTCTAGAACGTGATGTCTTTGCTCCCCACCCTCCTGTCTGAACAGGCTGTGTTCTTTGGCATGAAATGCTGCCAGCCCTTCTTCCTGCCCTGCGCCCCACACCCAGTGGTTAATTCCTACTTTTTCAAGTCCCCACATCCTTTTAGCACTTAAGACCTTCCTTCTCTGTATTCCCAAAGCACCTGTACATAACTCTGTCCCTGATTATAGAACATCACACTGTGTTGTGTTAAAGTTATCTGATGCCTGCAATGTAAGATAATTGAAAAAAAGGGGGCAGGGGAGCAGTTTCTTTTTCCTCTTTGAATATACAATATTTACCATACATTATAAATATTAGATAAAAGTTGAATACATGAATGAGGGGTACCTGGATGGCTCAGTGGATTAAGCATCTGACTCATGGTTTTGGTTCAGGTCATGATCTCACAGTTTGTGGGTTCGAGCCCCCCATCGGGCTCTGCACTGACAGCCTAAAGCCTGCTTGGGATTCTCTCTCTCTCTCTCTCTCTCTCTCTCTCTCTCTCTGCCTCTTTCTCTGTGCTTTCCCTGCTGGCGTTTTCTCTCTCTCAAAATAAACAAACTTAAAAAAAAAAGAAAAGTATTTAGAATGCCCCTAGACTTCATGTCTTTGGCCTTTCTACTAAAGCATTAATAAATGTGTAGGAAATGTCTTTTATTAAATTTTTTCAATTTGAAATTTCAAATCAGTGTTTATAAATACAGTGGGTTTTCGTAAATACCACCCATCAATATTTTCTATCTGAAAATAACTATCTTATCTACCAATTTGTTCTTTCCCAGTAAATGTTTGTTTCCATTGTTTTGCTATTGTTCTTGAAAACAATCAATAGAAAAACATTTTAGGAAGTTACTAAAGGTGGTAAAGTATGACAATTAAAAATAAAGTTAACTTTTTAAAGAACTAACTTGGGTGGTTGTCTAATGAAGAAGCTTACTAATAATTAGTGCTTGTATGTGTCAGGGCCCATACTTTAATATGATGACTTGACAGTGAGGCTCATCAGTTTTAGGTACTGGAACTTTGTAGAATAATTCAGAATATTCTTTTATCTTTGAGATATTCTAGAACAACATTTTTTAAGTGCCTACAATGTATCTCACACATAGTAGGCATTTAATAAATGGTAGCTATCATTTTTACTGAGAGTTTCATGTGTGAAGGTCAATTAAGACTTTGTTTCTAGCCTCTAAATATTTCACCAACCAAAAGGGTAGTTAAGACAAATCTCAATTGTGCAATCAAAGACAAATACTCATCCCTCATTCTTTCTGCTAAAGAGAGTTTAGAAGATCTCCACAGGAATACAAAAATATCACTACTTTTTTTTTTTCAACAGAGAAATGACAGGCAACTTTTAAAGCCTCTGTTGGTATTCTCACTACCTTTCTTGTTTTTTATTTCGAATATATTCTGCATCATAGGAGGAGATGGACAATAAAAATTTGAAAGTCAGGGAGCCTAGATGGCTCAGTTGGTTAAGGCTTCTGACGTCAGCTCAGATCACGATCTCACGGTCCTTCATCAGGCTCTGTGCTGACAGCTCAGAGTCTGGATCTACTTTGTATTCTGTGTCTCCCTCTCTCTGCCCCTCCCCCCACCTCTCTCTCTCTCTCTCTCTCTCTCTCTCTCTCTCTCTCTCTCTCTCTTAAAAATAAATAAAACATTAAAACATTTTGAAAATTTGAAAGTCAGGGAGTTCATTTACTAGGTCCTAGTTCCACATTTCAATCCAGTAACATGCATTACCTTTTCTTTTTGCCTGTCTCAACTACCCTGAAAAGCCTTTTATTTATTTATGTTGTTAAGTTTATTTATTTATTTTGAGAGAGACAGAGAGAAAGTGCAAGTGGGGGAGGGGCAGATAGCAAAGGGGACAGAAGATCCTAAGCAGGCTCTGTGCTGAGAGCAGACAGCCTGATGTGGGGCTGGAACTTATGAAAACAAGAGATCATAACCTGAGCTGAAACCAAGAGTCTGGCGCCTAACCCGACTGAGCCACCCAGGTGACCCTCAGAAAGGCCTTTTAAACAAAGAAGTTAATTCCCTCCACCTTTCTTCTTCATCTCACTCCAACAAAGGTTATTTTCTTTGAAAACTTGGTTTTTATTGTTTTTTAAAAATTTACATCTAGGGGCGCCTGGGTGGCGCAGTCGGTTAAGCGTCCGACTTCAGCCAGGTCACGATCTTGAGGTCTGTGAGTTCGAGCTCCGCGTTGGGCTCTGGGCTGATGGCTCAGAGCCTGGAGCCTGTTTCCGATTCTGTGTCTCCCTCTCTCTCTGCCCTTCCCCCGTTCATGCTCTGTCTCTCTCTGTCCCAAAAATAAATAAACGTTGAAAAAAAAATTAAAAAAAAATTTACATCTAAATTAGTTAGCATATAGTGCAACAATGATTTCAGGAGTAGATTCCTTAGTGCCCCTTACCCTTTTAGCCCATCCCCCCCCCCACAACCCCTCCAGTAACCCTCAGTTTGTTCTCCATATTTGAGTCTCTTCTGTTTTGTCCCCCTCCTTGTTTTTATATTATTTTTGTTTCCCTTCCCTTATGTTCAACTGTTTTGTCTTTTAGAGTCCTCATATGAGTGAAGTCATATGATTTTTGTCTTTCCCTGACTGACTAATTTCTCTCAGCATAATACCCTCCAGTTCCATCCACGTAGTTGCAAATGGCAAGATTTCATTCTTTTGGACTGCCGAGTAATACTCCATTGTGTATATATACCACCTTTTCTTTATCCATTCATCCATTGATGGACATTTGGGCTCTTTCCATACTTTGGCTATTGTTGATAGTACTGCTATAAACATGGGGGTGCATGTGTCCCGTTGAAACAGCACACCTTTATCCCGTGGATAAATGCCTAGCAGTGCAATTGCTAGGTCGTAGGGTAGTTCTATTTTTAGTTTTTTGAGGAACCTCCATACTGTTTTCCAGAGTGGCTGCACCAGCTTGCATTCCCACCAACAATGCAAAAGAGATCCTCTTTCTCTGCATCCTCGCCAACATCTATTATTGCCTGAGTTGTTAATGTTGGCCATTCTGAGAAGTGTGAGGTAGTATAACATTGTGGTTTTGATTTGTATTTCCCTGATGATGAGTGATGTGGAGCATTTTTTCATGTGTCGGTTGGCCATGTGGATGTCTTCTTTGGAGAAGTGTCTATTCATGTCTTTTGCCCATTTCGTCACTGGATTACTTGTTTTTTAGGTGTTGAGTTTCAGAAGTTCTTTATAGATTTTGGATACTAACCCTTTATGTGATATGTCATTTGCAAATATCTTCTCCCATTTTGTCGGTTGTCTTTTAGTTTTGCTGATTGTCTCCTTTGCTGTGCAGAAGCTTTTTATTTTGATGAGCTCCCAGTTCATTTTTGCTTTTGTTTCCCTTGCCTCCAGAGACATGTTGAGTAAGAAGTTGCTGCAGCCAAGATCAAAGAGGTTTTTGCCTGCCTTCTCCTCGAGGATTTTGATGGCTTCCTGTGTTACATTGAGGTCTTTCATCCATTTTGAGTTTATTTTTGTTTATGGTGTAAGAAAGTGGTCCAGGTTCATTCTTCATGTCGCTGTCAGTTTTCCCAGCACCATTTGTTGAAGATACTGTCTTTATTCCATTGGATATTCTTTCCTGCTTTGTCAAAGATTAGTTGGCCATACGTTTGTGGGTCCATTTTTGGGTTCTCTATTCTGTTCCATTGATCTGAGTGTCTGTTCTTGTGCCAGTACCATACTGTCTTGATGGTTACAGCTTTGTAGTATAGCTTGAAGTCTGGGATTGTGATGCCTCCTGGTTTGGTTTTCTCTTTCAAGATCACTTTGGCTATTCAAGGTCTTTTCTGGTTCCATACAAATTTTAGGATATTTGTTCTAGCTCTGTGAAGAATGCTGCTGTTATTTTGATAAGGATTGCATTGAATATGTAGGTTGCTTTGGGGAGTATTGACATTTTAACAATATTTGTTCTTCCTATCCAGGAACATGGAATCTTTTTCCATTTTTTGTGTCTTTTTCAATTTCTTTCATAAGCTTTCTATAGTTTTCAGCATATAAATCTTTCACCTCTTTGGTTAGATTTATTCCTAGGTATTTTATGGGTTTTGGTGCAACTGTAAATGGGATTGATTCCTTGATTTCTCTTTCTGTTGATTCATTGTTGGTGTGTAGGAATGCAACAGATTTCTGCGCGTTGATTTTATATCCTGCAACTTTGCTGAATTCGTGAATCAATTCTAGCAGTTTTTTGGTGGAATCTTTTGGATTTTCCATATGGAGTATCATGTCATCTGTGAAGAGTAAAAGTTTGACCTCCTCCTGGCTGATTTGGATGCCTTTATTTCTTTGTGTTGTCTGATTGCAGACTAAGACTTAGACTTGCAAGCTAAGACTTCCAATACTATGTTGAATAACAGTGGCAAGAGTGGACATCCCTGTCTTGTTCCTGCCCTTAGGGGGAAAGCTCTCAGTTTTTCCCCATGGAGGATGATATTAGCATTGGGTTGTTCATTTATGGCTTTTATGATCTCGAGGTATGGTCCTTCTATCCCTACTTTCTTGAGGGTTTTATCAAGAAAGGATCCTGTATTTTGTCAAATGCTTTCTCTGCATCTATTGAGAGGATCACGTGGTTCTTGTCCTTTCTTTTACTGATGTGATGAATCACGTTAACTGTTTTGCAGATATTAAACCAGCCCTGCATCCCAAGTATAAATCCCACTTGGTCGTGGTGAATAATTTTTTTTAATGTATTGTTGGTGCCGGTTGGCTAATATCTTGTTGAGGATTTTTGCATCCATGTTCATCAGGGAAATTAGTCTATAGTTCTCCTTTTTAGTGAGGTCTCTGTCTGGTTTTGGAATCAAGGTAATACTGGCTTCATAGAAAGAACTGGAAGTTTTCCTTCCATTTCTATTTTTTGGAACAGCTTCAAGAGAATAGGTGTTAACTCTTCCTTAAATGTTTGGTAGAATTCCCCTGGAAAGCCATCTGACCCTGGACTCTTGTTTTTTGGCAGATCTTTGATTACTAATTAGATTTCCTTACTGGTTATGGGTCTGTTCAAGTTTTCTATTTCTTCCTGTTTCAATTTTGGTAGTGTATATGTATCTGGGAATTTCTTCCAGATTGCCCATTTTGTTGCCATATAATTGCTCATAATATTCTCTTGTTATTGTTTTTATTTCTGTGGTGTTGGTTGTGATTTCTCCTCTTTCATTCTTGATTTTACTTATTTGGGTCCTTTCCTTTTTCTTCTTGATCAAACTGGCTAGTGGTTTATCAATTTTGTTAATTCTTTCAAAGAACCAGCTTCTGGTTTCATTGATCTGTTCCACTGTCTTTTTGGTTTCGATAGCATTAATTTCTGCTCTAATCTTTATTATTTCCTGTCTTCTGCTGGTTTTGGGTTTTATTTGCTGTTCTTTTTCCAGCTCTTTAAGGCATAAGGTTAGGTTGTATATCTGAGATCTTTCTTCCTTCTTTGGGAAGGCCTGGATTGCTATATACCTTCTTCTTATGACTGCCTTTGCTGTCTCCCAGAGGTTTTGGGTTGTGGTGTTATCATTTTCATTGACTTCCATTACTTTTTAATTTCCTCTTTAACTCCTTGGTTAGCCCATTCATTCTTTAGTAGGATGTTCTTCAGTCTCCAAGTATTTGTTAACTTTCCAAATTTTTTCTTATGGTTGATTTCGAGTTTCATAGTATTGTGGTCTGAAAATATGCACGGTATGATCTCAATCTTTTTGTACTTAGTTAGGGATGATTTGTGTCCCAGTATAGGTCTATTCTGGAGAACGTTCCATGTGCACTGGAGAAGAATGTATATTCTGCTGCTTCAGGATGAAATGTTCTGAATATATGTTTAGTCCATCTGGTCCAGTGTGTCATTCAAAGCCATTGTTTCCTTGTTGATTTTTTGATTAGATGATCTATCCATTGCTGTGAGTGAGGTGTTGAAGTCTCCTACTATTATGGTATTACTAGTGATGAGTTTCTTTATGTTGGTGATTCACTGATTTATATATTTGGGTGCTCCACATTTGATGCATAAATGTTTACAATTGTTAGGTCTTTTTGGTGAATAGACTCCTTGATTATAATATAATGCCCTTCTGCATCTCTTGATACAGTCTTTATTTTCGAGTCTAGATTGTCTAAGTATGGCTACTCCGGCTTTCTTTTGTTGACCATTAGCATGATAGATGGTTCTCTATCCCCTTATTTTCAATCTGAAGGTGTCTTTAGGTCTCAAGTGGTTCTCTTGTAAACAGCATATAGATGGATCTTGTTTTCTTATCCATTCTGTTACCCTATGTGTTTTGATTAGAGTATTGAGTCCATGGATGTTTAGAGTGAGTACTGAAAGCTAAGAATTTATTGTCATTATGATGCTTGTAGAGCTGGAGTTTCTGGTGGTATTCTCTGGTCCTTTCTAATCTTTGTTGCTTTGGGTATTTATTTATGTATTTATTTCTCTCTCTCTCTCTCTCTCTCTCTCTCTCTTTCTATATTTTCATCTTCTCTCCCCTCAGAGAGTCCCCCTTAAAATTTCTTGCAGGGCTGGTTTAGTGGTCACAAACTCCTTTAATTTTTGTTTGAGAAATTTTTTAACTCTCCTTCTATTTTGAATGACAGCCTTGCTAGATAAAGAATTCTTGGCTGCATATTTTTCTGATTCAGCACACTGAAAATATCCTGCCACTCCTTTCTGGCCTGCCAAGTTTCTGTGGATAGGTCTGCTGCAAACCTGATCTCTCTTCCCCTGTAGGTTAGGGACTTTTTTTCCCCTTGCTGCTTTCATGATTCTCTCCTTGCCTGAGTGTTTTGTGAGTTTGACTATGATATACCTTGTTGATGGTCGGTTTTTGTTGGGGGTCCTCTGTGCTTCCTGGATTTTGATGTCTGTGTCTTTCCCCAGGTTAGGAAAGTTTTTGGCTATGATTTGCTCACATAATCCTTCTACCCCTGTTTCTCTCTCTTCCTCTTCTGGGACCCCTATGATTCTGATGTTGTTCCTTTTTAATGAATCACTGATTTCTCTAATTCTTAAATCATGCTCTTTTGCTGTTCTGCCTCGTCCATCCTTGCCACCGCTACATCCATCCATGATTGCAGCTCAGTTAGCATTTTTAATTTCATTCTATTTTTTTTACTTCTTTTATCTCTGCAGAAAGGGATTCTCATGTATTTTTGACTCCAGCTTGTATTCTTATTATGGTGATTCTAAATTCTGGTTCAGACATCTTGCTTGTATCTGTGTTGGTTAAATCCCTGGCTGTCGTTTCTTTGTGCTCTTTCTTTTGGGGTGAATTCCTTCGTTTTGTCATTTTGAATGGAGAAAAGGAATTAATGAGGTAGAAAAATTAAGATTAAAAAAATATTAAAATTAAAAAATTAAAAACACATACACACACAAAAATCAAATATATGATGCTAGATCCTAGGTGTGTTTTGATCTGGGTGTTGAAAGTGGCTTGACAGATTACAGAAAAGAAAGGGGGGGAGGAAACAAAAAAAAAAAAAGAAATTGTTTGAGAATTTGAAAACATGAATACACTGAAGTAGACTAAAATGAGATGATGGGAGTAAAATAGAATTTGAAAAAATATACACAAAAGTAAAGAATATGGTCAAAAAATAAAGAACAATAGTTTTAATAAAAATTAAAAATAAAAACGAATTATTTCTTTTTCTGTATTCAAGAAAAAGAAAAGAAATTAAAAAGAGAAAAAAGAGAAAAAAGAAAAAAGAAAAAAAGGAAATCATTTGAAAATGTGAAAAAGTGAATACACAGCTGTAGACTAAAATAAAATGATGGAAGTAAAATAGAATTTGAAAACAATTACATAAAAGCAAATAATATAGCAAGAAAATTAACAAAAAATGTTTTTTAATAGAAATTGAAAGTAAAAATGAAGTTTTTCTCTTACTGCATTCAAGAAAAAGAAAAGAAACAAAAAAGAGAAAAAAAGAAAAAAAGGAAATCGTTTGAAAATTTGAAAAGGTGAATACACTGAAGTAGACTAAAGTAAAATGATGGAAATAAAATAGAATTTGAAAACATTTGCACAAAAATAAAAATATAGTAACAAAAATTAAAGAAAAATTGTTAATAAAAATTGAAAGTAAAAATGAATTTTTTCTTTCTGTATTCAAGAAAAAGAAAAGAAATGTAAAAGAGAAAAAAAAAAAGAAACAAAATTGAATAGATAGACCTGCTAACAGATTGAAGTAGAACTGAAATTACTTTGTTTACCCCTAAAAGTCAGACTATGTAGCGCTTTATAGTCCACAAACTAAGCAGGGGTGAGACTTGTGTTCTTGAAGAGCGAGGTTGGCCCAGTTGGGTGGGGCTCAGTGTAACGGTTCTGCTCTCCACTAGATGGCATTGCTAGCCTACTGGGGTGGAGTGTTGTGGCGCTCATAGGTGCATATGCGCATGCATGGGAGCGGTGAAAATGGCGCCACCCAGTTACCCAGTCTCTAGTATCGGAACTCTCTTCTCCCCGATCAGCAATCACGCACCTGTCCTCTGTCTTCAGCTTTCATCCACTCCATGCTTTTTCACTGTCCGTGACCAAGACCTAGGCGCTACCTCTCTCCCAAGTTTTCTCAGATGCGGCTTTTTTTCCCGGCCCCTTACTTCCGAAGGACTGTGGCTTTGACCCCTTCCACCCCTCTGCCAGAGGGTCTCAGCGAGCAATGAGCAATGGCCAAATGTCAGCTGCACCCAGGAACGCTTGCTGGACCCTGCTGCTGCCAGTGCCCCAAGACTTTGCGAGATAGTGTAGCAGCAGCTTTTCAGGGATTATGGAAAATCATAACACACATCTGGCACCAGGCTTCACCCTTAAGGACCTTGTTCCAACACCAGCAAATGTGGTTGTTCTCTGGGGTCTGCTGGGATCAGGGAGCTTCAACAGTCTCTCTCAAATGTCCTTCCAGCAGTGGAACCGCTTTTCCCCGTGTGGCCCAAGAACATCCCAGACCCCACTCCATTCCTGGGGATTTGCCCTTCCCACCAGAGCACCACCAGGTATTGAGCTGCAGAGTTGCAGACTTTGCGCTCCCCTTGTTTACAGTCTGAATGGAATTCAAACCCTCTCCTTTCTCCTTTCTCCCTTTTTAGTTTAGTCCCTGTGGCTGTTTTCAGTTTTCCACTCTCTCTCCAGCTCCTTTTGGGGAGGGGTGCTTTTCTCGTATTCTTCCCCCCCCACCAGTCTCCGTCCTCTCTCAGCTCACAAAAGCACCTCCCTTCCCACTCCCCAAGTTCTCCTCTCCACACCACATACCTGCTGAATTCTGTGGTTCAGGTTGTGCAGATTGTTGTGTTAATACTCCAATCAGTTTTCTAGGTGTGTTGGATGGTTTAGTGTTGGTCTGGCTGTATTTCATGGATGCGAGACTCACAAAAAACTACCATGCTGTTCTGCCATCTTGGCTCCTCCTTGGATTATTTTCTAGAAAGGGAGCTCAGAGAGAGGCAGGTTGGCTGGTCTGAGTTAAGTCTGAAGCAATGATCAAAGAGGAGCAAGATTCTCTCTTGAGGCTTCAGTGTTACTCCATCTGTTTAGCTGAAAGATTATAATTTTGTACTTGAACTAGATTCAAACAGAAGTAAATATTCATTCCAAAGGCATGCA
The DNA here is from genome assembly GCF_018350175.1 of Felis catus. Classification (NCBI taxonomy): domain Eukaryota; kingdom Metazoa; phylum Chordata; class Mammalia; order Carnivora; family Felidae; genus Felis; species Felis catus. The sequence goes on from NC_058374.1 coordinate 88,595,283, forward strand.
TAAGTAATTTGGGGTCATATGTATCTGTAGATCTCTGATTTTCATCTTTTAGTATATGTAATTGGGAATCAAAACATTTGTTTTTAGCCCTTTTCTTCTTTCTTCCTTTCTTTTTTTTAACGTTTTCATCATTAGAGCAAGATCAGTACCTGGCAAATATAAAAGACCAAGGATAGTATTTGCCAAAACAATTTTCTGATGGGGAAAAATCAGAGCAAATATTAACTCAAAGACTCGAGTTACTATATTTAAAAGTCATTAGTCCTCATTATACGTGGTGTGGAAAGATGAAAAACTTTTGAAAAAAACGAACAAATTTTTTTGCTACCACTTACTGATGATTCTTCAAATAAACAAACAACTGAATACTGATTTTAAAAGAGCAGCTTTGGGGTGCCTGGGAGACTCAGTCAATTAAGCATCTGACTTTTGATTTCTGCTAAGGTCATGTTCTCAGGGTCATGATCTCAGGATTATGAGATCGAGCCCCGAGGTGGATTCTGCACTGGCATGGAGCCTGCTTAAGAATCTTTCCCCCTCCCTCTGTCCTTCCTCATCCTGTGGACACTCTCTCTCTTTCAAAAACATAAAAATAAAAGAGCCCTTTTATCTGTAATTTGAAGGAATTCTTTTGTCAAGTCTAGTGTAGTGCTATGTCCATGGCTCTTCCTTTTAAAAATCATTTTAAAATTTCCATTTATCAAGCAAGACTATTTTTCCATGATTTTAGAAAAAAATGAATGAGGTTTAATTTTTTTAAATTGTGTTCCAGGCTGGCTCAGTTGGTGGAGTAGGCAACTATTGATCTCAGGGTTGTGAGTTTGAGCCCCACGTTGGATGCAGAGATTACTTAAAAATAAAACCTTTAAACTCGAAAAACCTCAAAAACATGTTGAGTAAAGAAATCCAAGAATGAAAGAGTTCATACTTCATGACTGAAATTCCATGAAGTTCAAAAACAAGCAAAAGTAACATGAGAATAACAGTTGACTTTGGGTGGGAGAAAGGGAAAGGGGCATGGGAAAACTCTCTAGAATACGGGAAATATTCTATATCATGTTCATGATAGTTGGGTACATGGGTGTTTCCTTGAACTCACTGAACTGAATACTTTAAATCTGGATATTTTATTGTGTGTAAGACTAAAATCTTAAAAAAACGAAAAAACAAAATCATTTCTTTAGGTAATTATCAAAAATAAAAATAAAAAATAAAATCTTTAAATAAATACAAACATATTTACATACACACACATACATACATACATACATAAAAATTGTGTTCTCATTATGTTCTGTGTTAGAAAAAAAAAAATCACCCATTCCAAGATTAGATCTCCTACTCCACTCCTTCCTGGAGCGATTTTGTTCATTCTTTGTAGTCTTGTGGGACAGTGTTGGGTTTTCCTCCCTTTCTGTTTTCTTTTATTCCCATCACTGTCCTACCACTTTCTTAGTAGAAGCATCTTTCTTGGGAGCACATATCTTCTTCTTTGTTTTAGTTTAGGGGTCCATAAGGAAGACTCCACTGTTTAGTCAGCTGCTCAGTTTCAGGGCCAGATTGCACGATAGTGGCTGAGCACACAGGCAGCAGTTAACTCTTTTTTTTTTTTTAATGTTTTGTTTATTTTTGAGAGAGAGAGAGTGAGCATGAGCAGGGAAGGGCAGAAAGCGGGACAAAGAATCCGAAGCAGGCCCTGTGCTGACAGCAGAGAGCCCCATGTGGGGCTTGAACCTACCAACTGTGAGATGGTGACCTGAGCCGGTCGAATAAGCCACCAGGCACCCCCAGCAGTTAACTCTTCAGGGCCAAGTTCAAAGAAAGAGCATGAACCATGATAGCCTGGCAAAACCTCTGTGCGGTGAACTTGTTTTTCTACAGAAACAAAACAAAGGCAATTCTGCCTCCAGTGTGCCATTTTGTTTGTTAGAATTTACAAAGTGTTATGTGTGACCAAGGGAGATAGTATCAGCCTCTTAAACAACCACTGTGTTCTTTTGAATTGGGTACCGCCAACATTTGCGTAATGTCAGAACACTCTGTAGAGGAGTTGCTGGTATGTGTAGTCTGTTAGTAACAAGGACCAAAATATAATTTTGAATTGTTGTAAAACATTTGACTACCTTAAATTATGAAGAACAATGACTACAGCACATTGCTTTGTTTTATTAAAGTTTTCTATCAATAACCACAATAAACTAAATGTGTAGTAATGTTTCGGTCAAGCAGACACTGTGGCTATTTTTCTTTGAAGGAAAGATGTTTGGGTTACATGGAAAATGATAAAACCTTAATGTAGAGTACAGTTGAAAACAAACAAATCCTGTCTTTGCTTTGGAGAACACCAGAAACAAACATTGTGCAAGAAGCCAAGTTTGTCCTCTGTGTCTTCTCCCAAACTGTACCCACTTCTATCCCCAGGGGCCATCCCTAAACACTGTATTTGGAGATCAGTCTTGCTGAGGTTCTCACCCTCTCGTGCTTCCCTGATTATTCAGGCCTTTGTCTCAACCCTTCCTTCCTTCCTTGTGTCAAGCCCAGCTGTCAGAGTCTTTTTTTTTTTTTTTTTTTAATGTTTGTTTATTTTTGAGACAGTGCAGGAGACAGAGTGCAAGCAGCCAAGGGGTAGACAGAGGGAGACACAGAATCTGAAGTGGGCTCCAGGCTCTGAGCTGTCAGAGCTCACGTGCTCGAACTCACAAACCATGAGATCATGACCTGAGCCCAAGTCGGACGCTTAACCGAGTGAGCCACTCAGGTGCCCCCCAGCTGTCCGAGTCTTGAACTGGATTACCAAATCTCTACTATTGTGATCAGGAGACAAAGTTATGAGCCACCTTCTCAGGCCTGAAAATATATATCTGGTATGGTGAGCAACCATATTCTCCAGATCGTGATCAAAATGCAACCTTATTTTTATCTCCCACAGTCCTTCAAAACTGACTGGGGATACAGGGAGCTAATTTCCCCCAATCCTTATTAAGACAAATTATTAAAAGCTTGGAACTAAGGCAAGAGGATGGTTATCTGTTATTTCTGTGTTATGCTAGAGTGTTTTCTCACAGGCCCACCCAGGGATTACTTAATTTTCTAGGGGAATATGCCATTGTTCACCACTGTTGTGTAGGGCGCATACTTTGTGATGTTGCATGTTCTCTTTTAGATTTTTGTTCAGTAGAGATACAAACGATTTCTGTCTGATAGAAAAAATAGATTCAAAGGTTATGGCTGTATTGCCTTGTAGGAGTTTAGCCACTTTAGTTACTAATCTCTCAATCTTTCAGTATCCTATCCTCACTCACTTCCTATCATCACTTTTTCAAATGCTCGTTGACCCAGCTTTAACATCCTTCTAACTCTCTCATCAATGAGTTAAATAAATCATGACACATGTTTATTCTGTGCTTACATGAGAGTCATGTTTTTAACTTTTGAAAATTATATTTTGCCATCCTAACTGAAGACTTAGGCAGACATATTATTTCTGGTCAGTCTTAGAAAATAGAAAGTCCTCTAGTTACTTTTGGTAAAAATAATTTCAATCCAGTAACTAGAATGCCCAACCTTTTGTAATTATCAAAACTCTGAAAACCCATCTCCTCTAGCCCAGGTGAGCCTCAGGATGGAAGTCTGCAGGAGGAAAAGGGAATGTGGTTCTTTTACTCTGTTCTCTTTATACTCACCAGGTGAGTTGTAGTTTTGGACCCCACTAGGGTCAAAGGGAAATGGGGTACATGGAGAGAAGTAAGGCAATTGGCCAACACTTGCTTGGCTCAGTGCCTTCATACTGTCAATCCAAGCCAAGAGTTGATGGTGACATTTCTGGTAGGCCCTCCTCTGATGTAGGTGCCTTGACCTGGGGAAATAAAAATTGCTTGGATTCCTTAATCAGCCCCCAGGCAACCAGGGGGTCCACCTCAGTTTCGTTCTGCAAATAACAGTCTACTCCATGTAGCCCCATTGGCAATACCCAATATACCTCAATCCGCTGGTCCTTGAGAACATGTATCCTTTGCCTCATAAAACTCTAGGAATGTGAATGATCCTCCAAGAACAGCCCTCTCTTGTCTCCCTCAGTAAGCGGTTAGCCCTATCTCTCACTGTCTTGATTTCCTGGGTGGTGATCAGAGATCACTTTAATCTCTCTCACATGCAAGTCAGGTACTTTGTCTTCGGATTTAGGGAACACAGTTCTCTGAGTGGTCATCTTCAAGCTCATGGTTAGACATTTGCCACTCCTACCCAAAGTGAAAGTGTGGTCAGGGCCTCTGGTCTCTCCAAAGTAATCTCTTCACCAGTCCACCTTCTGTCCACTCTCTAAACTCTTTCTGTGCGTTTCAGTTGACTAAGGGGATCAGGGGCTGTGGAACAATTTCTCGGGTCTGTTTCTTTTGTAAATCCGCATATGGCATTGGTGGTGTGGAGGATTTTCACACTCTTGCTATGATACTCTGACTATCGCCTCATTCAAAACTGAGTTCGAAAAAATATCTCACTCTGGTTTCCTGTTCATTTACATTTAAAGTTATTGGAAATAAGCAAATATAGTAGAGGGGATTGTAAACTTTGCAGGAGGGGAGGCTGTGCCATGTCAGGAGAAACCTTGGGATTGAAGCACACCGAACACACAATTACTTATTCAATCCATGAGTAACATTAGCTTTGAAATTAAGGCAGAAGCTTTATGAATGTGGCCATTATTCAGCAAAGGCATACATTTTCCCTTCCTACACATATGGTAGACATATATGTACCTTAAAAATCTTGGGGCGCCTGGGTGGCGCAGTCGGTTAAGCGTCCGACTTCAGCCAGGTCACGATCTCGCGGTCCGTGAGTTCAAGCCCCGCATCAGGCTCTGGGCTGATGGCTCGGAGCCTGGAGCCTGTTTCTAATTCTGTGTCTCCCTCTCTCCCTGCCCCTCCCCCGTTCATGCTCTGTCTCTCTCTGTCCCAAAAATAAAATTAAAAAAAAAAATCTTTATTTGTCATAGGTTTGGGATGGTATATGCAATTCTACCTCCATCTCAACTTTCATTTGGTATTTATTTATTGATTCAACATCTCAACTTTCATTTGTTATTTATTGATTCAACCTCACTGTGCTAGGAATATACAGTGGTGAACTAAATAAGCCTGCCCCAAGTCTCCAGAAGCTACAGGAAACTGTGTCAGGTTTTTGTCACATTTATCACATTCTCATTTTCCTTTTCTTCTCCCTTATCTTTCACTTAGAGAACTCTAAAGTGACTGAATGGGTTTTCACAAGCTTGTGACTTTTTCCTCAACACACCCTTGCCTCTCATATTGTATTTTCTTAGGAGTTGTGACTCTCACACAATGTACTAATCATGAAAGGATTATATTTTTATACTCCTCCCTTCACTTCTTTGGGATTGTACTGGAAAAACACTCTGTTTTGGAAGACTTGGGTTTGAAGACCAACTTTTCTGTTTATTACTACCTTTATGATTGGGGCAACTTAATCTCTTTGAAACTTGGCTTCTTTATCCACATTTAGGACTATTACTGTCCAGCTTAAGTTGTTTTATTACCTGAGATGATGTATTCACAGTGCTAACGGGAAGTGGATATTCCCTAATTGGACTCCCCTGGGACCTTACTCTCTTTTCATCCTGTTTTGGGGGTACCTCTTCCAATTTGGGCCCAGGGCTGAGGTTTATTATCAAAACAATTTTGTCCCTGATGTTCCTAACTTAAAAAATGCATAAGTCATGAGGCGCCCGGGTGGCTTAGTGTCGGTTTAGCGTCCAACTTCGGCTCAGGTCATGCTCTCACAGTTGGCGAGTTCGAGTTCCACCTCAGGCTCTGCTCTGACAGCTCAGAGCCTGGAGCCTGCTTCAGATTCTCTGTCTCCCTCTCTCTCTGCCCCTCGCTCACTCACACTGTATCTATCTCTAAAAAATAAGTAAACATTAAAAAAAATTTTAAAAATACATAAGTCCTTCTTTGTATGTAACATTTGGACCATGAGATTATCCATTCTTGCTTCACACAATGAGATGATGGCTATGCTTTTTACTCACATTCTAAATAACTACTTAAATAACTGTGTCACCTCACAGAAATGAACAGAGTACTGTGATTTTTCTTCCATTCTCCCACTGTACCTCTTCTCCTGATTATTGTTTTAGGATGCCTGTGAAGACTCACAGTTCCCTAGAGATCATTACGTTGTTTCTTAGAATGGAACAAATAATATATTTAGCTGTTAATCACAAAGTTAGCCCAGGATTTGTTCAATGAGCACCAAATGTGTGACAATTTGTGAGCAATCATTGATTAAGTGGTATTTCCAAAGGGAAAATAGGAAGTACTATGGTATTCATGAGGCATCATTTTATGAGCATGAAACTTGATTTTATCAGTACTTCCTGGTTTCAACTCCAAAGCATCATGAGACTCATAGGTATTAAATTCTACTGCACCCCTAGATTAATATCAAATTGATCTGGTTTTTCAGCATATCTCTCATTTCTTCTTCTCCACCCAATTCATCAAGAGTCATTTGGCACTTCAAATGGGGATCAATTGGGCTCATATACTCACCACAGGACTAACAAGAGATCAATGCCCTCAGACACTACTCAGTACCACAAGTCATTGAAACTATAGTTATGACTGTTCTCTCTGGCCCTTGGCAGAAACCAGATCCTTCATAAAAAGGTAAATGGACAACTGTTAAAGGTATTAGAGGTCATCTAGGGTCAACTTGATGTTTGATTTTTCTAATTGATTTTGCTGTAATTATTGAAACCTTTAAAAAGTGAATGTATAAGAATCATCTTAAATAAAAGCAATAAAAGATGGCTAGTCTGGTTAAGGCTAGGTTGGGGGATGTAGAGCTCTACCCATTCAGCCCCTCCTCAGCTGAGTTATTTCTGAAGACTCCACATGCTGCTCAGGCCAGAGTCTAAAAAGCATGAATCTAGGTCAACCCCTGGATTTTGCAGAAGAGGAAACTGAGGCCCAGAGATATGAAAAACTTACTTAAGATCACACAGTTATTAGTGGCCAATTTTATTCAGACCTTATTCAAGGCTTTCTGTTTTTTGTTTTGTTATTGTTATTTACACCATTCTGCCATTTTGTATGATGACTAAATAGTACTAGTGGGCCAGGACAAAGGTGAGGCAGTAGGATGGATGCCTGGGTGCAAAATTTAAGGAGACACTCCTTAGAGCTCTACCCATTCAGCCCCTCCTCAGCTGAGTTATTTCTGAAGACTCCACATGCTGCTCAGGCCAGAGTCTAAAAAGCATGAATCTAGGTCAACCCCTGGATTTTGCAGAAGAGGAAACTGAGGCCCAGAGGTATGAAAAACTTACTTAAGATCACACAGTTATTAGTGGCCGATTTTATTCAGACCTTATTCAAGGCTTTCTGTTTTTTGTTTTGTTATTGTTATTTACACCATTCTGCCATTTTGTATGATGACTAAATAGTACTAGTGGGCCAAGACAAAGGTGAGGCAGTAGGATGGATGCCTGGGTGCAAAATTTAAGGAGACACTCCCTCTCACGTCTGTGCAGGAGCTGAGTCTGCACTTGCAATGGCTTGAGAGTGAGTGCTTCCTTAAATTCTGTGTCCTAGTTGTCTTGTTTGCTGTCCTAATCCCAATCCTGCCTCAGATTATATTTAATATAGTAAACATAAGTATTTGTTTATATTTACAAACATGCAATATACACCCTCTAACTCTTAATGTTTCTTGCCCTCTTTGTCTTCCCCATTAGATTGTGAATCTTGGAGATCAAGGATAATGTCTTTCATCCTTATATTCCCAGGGTTTGGTTTGGTATATGGGAAATAATGAGTACTTGATAATGTCTATGGAATGGGAAGATGAGCAGATTTAAATTTTGTTTTTTATGAAGCCTTTCTTGACCCCTTAACTCCTCCCTGACCTCTCCATCCTCTGGACTCATAACACATTACCTGAATGACTTAGTTCACATTTAATCATCTATGCTGACATAACTTTTTTATTTATGTAACTCTTGTGCAGCAGATTAGTGTTATAAATGTATTTATAGCCAATTAGATCTCACGAAGTTAAGAGCAAAAGCCAATTCACATTTTTTTTGAATTCTCTCAGCAGCTATCAGAATATTTTGCACATTTGAAGCATGCAGCAAATCGTTCTTCAATATATGAATGAAGAATAAATGAATTCATGAATAAATGAACAAGTCAATCAGCAAATGACATTTTCTCAGCTGAAAACAGAATACATAAAATTTGGTAACTCTTTTTAAGTCCTGGCTTGCCCGATAATCAGTTAAGTGACCTTGCACAAATCATTTCACCACTTTGGCCTCAATTTCTTCATGTGGAAAATGAGGAGGTGGCTTGGGTGATTCCGAAGATATCTCCAGCTCTAGAATCCTATAAATGTATGATATTTAGAAATCTGCTATGCAAGAGTTGTATAGGGCGCCAGGTATAAATTTTGCTCCTCTGAATCCACTTGTCATTCTGACAGTGATTGCCTAAATGGAGTTGATGGCCCAATTTTTTTTTCTTTTTAAATTTTTATATAAATTCTAGTTACTTAACACACAGTACAATATTGGTTTCAGGAGTAGAATTCAGTGATTCATCACTTACATACAACACTCAGTGCTCATCTGAAAAAGTGCCCTCCTTAATACTGATGGCCCAGTTTTTAACTGTTTAGAGAGGCCTAAAATTACTAACATATTGCGTGTCAAAAATTAATTTGTAATATACTATGAACACTGCGATTGGACTACTTTTGTGTCTAGACTGGAAATGAGATATCCAGTATATAGAAATGAATACAATGTTAAGTATACATATTTATCTATAGCATTATTTCTATGGGAAAATGCATTATAATCTAATAAGGAACTTTAAGAACAAATCTTGCAAGGCTATTAGGTGGAGAAGGAGGAGAATGTAAATGGATGAAGTGTTCCCATGCCTTTAACTACAGTACTTGAAAAAAGATCAAACATTGTACCTTCAAATTTCTATCTCAAATCAGAAAGTCATTAGCTTAGAACAAGGTCAAAGTGAGTTTTATTATTTCAAGGAGGTAAACAACTCTTTTAAAATAGCCAATTATATTGGTGTGTTCTTATTTAGCTATTTTTAGTGTTTACTTTTTATTCTGTAAAATAAATGCAAGACTGAAAATGTCTCATTAGAAATTCTTTACAGAAATATGAGTAATCTTCCAAGAATCTCTTGGAAAAGATAAAATTCTTCTCACCTGCTTGCCGCACAATGTATTTAATTCAAGTTTCATTTTTAAAAACCATGGAGATTTCCTACGTGAATGACGTCCATGTTTGGTGACTATATTAGCCATGTGATGAAATTGTTATTTGTTAAGGAAAAGTATAGTTTCCTGAGGAAGTATTTAGTGGTTCATGATAGGCCCCATGCCATCCTGGAATTTGTCATTCAGAATTATGATTGAGGCATTTCAGTTCATGGCAGTGAACCAACCTTGAACACACATTGTAATTTCTCCCCAACTCCACGTTTATCCAGGCCCTGGTTCACTTAATGAATTATCAGAGTGTAAAAAAGAGTGCAAGACTATGTGTTAGATCTGACAACATTTTTATTTTACATGACTATCACTTACTGGTCTCTTAGATGCCAGTTATTTCCATCTAGTTTCTGTTGATCACGGTTGGAAGTTAATCTTTCTTGAAAACGATTTCTTCTTCCTGAGTCTTTAGTTTTAGCCACTGTCTTTAGATCAAATCTGAAGATTTCAGCCATTATTTCAAGTCCTCTGTACCCCCATCATCAGGCTTCTCCATGTCTTATCAACATCATTTATCTCACTTTGCTGTCCCTTGGCCTCAATCTGTGGTAGCTCATAGCTCATCTGGGGAGGATCTTTTCAAACCTCTTCCATCTGCATTTGTATCGGAACTTTGTGAGAGACCTGTGAGGCACTGGCCAAGTCCTCCAGGGCCTGACCTCCTTCTCCCTTTTGCTTAACATCTGTATTGCCTAAGCATTTATCCCAGGCACTGTGCAATAATAATAGACGTAATAACGATATCATTTATTGCAGGGTACTTACTATGTCAGGCACTAAATTATTTTATATGCCTCATCTCCACTAAAATAACATGATTAGGTAGATTGGGTATTATTATCTCCATTTTACAAACAAGAAAATCAAGGCTCAGAGAATTCAGAAATTTGCACTGTCATATGCTAGCAAATGCCAGAGCCAAGTGTTGGAGGAGGTCTTTGAGAGGGTGTGGAATATAAGTTCTGCCCACCATAGCCTTCGAGTCATTTCAAAAATGCAGCCTGAAAGAGCAAGGTGTTGTTGAGACCATCTAGGCTATATAGGCCACTGAAACCACTGAAGCCCTATATGAACTCTTAAAATTTGATGGGCAGATATGGAGATTGACTTGTGTTGTGGCCGCCCAAGGCAAGTCTCGTAGGTAACTTCTTTTACTTGTTAAACCTGTCACCTGCCAATCTGGAGTGGCTTCCTCTTTCTTTGGTCTCTCCTTGCCCTCCTTGTATGGGAGCCAATTTCTTTTCTTTTTTTTTTTTTAAGGGAGCCAATTTCTTTTTTTTTTAAATTTATTTTTGAGAGAGAGAAAGAGCGTGAGCAGGGGAGGGACAGAGAGAGGCAGAAACACAGAATCTGAAGCAGGCTCCAGACTCTGAGCTGTCAGCACAGAACCCAACACGGGGCTCGAACTCAGGAACCCTGAGATCATGACCCGAGCCGAAGTCAACTGCTTAACCGACTGAGCCACCCAGGATCCCCTGTTTCATTTTATTTTTATTGTTCTTAACTTCAATTAGGGAAGTTCTTTTTTTTTAAAAAAAATTTATTTTGATGGAGAGAGGGGCAGAGAGAGAATCCTAAGCAGATTCCATGCTGTCAGCACATAGCCTGATGTGGGGATCAATTTCATGAAACGTGAGATCATGAACTGAGCTGAAATCAAGAGTTGGCGGCTTAACTAACTGAGCCAACCAGACACCCCAGAGAAGTTCTTTTAAAGCAAGGGTCATGGGGCACCTGGGTGGCGCAGTCGGTTAAGCGTCCGACTTCAGCCAGGTCACGATCTCGCGGTCCGTGAGTTCGAGCCCCGCGTCAGGCTCTGGGCTGATGGCTCAGAGCCTGGAGCCTGTTTCCGATTCTGTGTCTCCCTTTCTCTCTGCCCCTCCCCCGTTCATGCTCTGTCTCTCTCTGTCCCAAAAATAAATAAACGTTGAAAAAAAAAATTAAAAAAAAAAAATAAAGCAAGGGTCATGGCTTATGCATCTATATTTCCCAATATGACTCAGTACAGTGTCACATACACAGTAAATGATAAACAACTGTGATTAATCATCTAAGGGTAAGATTTATTCATCAAAATAATTAGGTCAGGCTTTCTCACAGTTCAGATTACTACACACCATTCTCTCTTAAATGTTCTTACAACAGCCTGTATTTCACCTTCATTACATTCATCAACTTTCACATATTCGTTTCACCTGTGTCTTCTCTACAGGCTGTAAATCCCATGTAAATTCAAGGATGGTGTGTGTCCTATACACCAGTGGATCCCAGGAGCTTGCAACGTGTGCACATAGTAGGTGTTTGATAATTATTTGCTGAATGAATGAAACAGGTGTCTCAAGGAACTCTTTCCATGAAGGCTTTCTGGGCCTAGTGAGTTCGGGAAAAGACTCATCTTATGCCATCCTCTTGGATATTCACAGTTACGCATCAGCAAAGGCAATCTCCAAGAATCTTGCAGTAAAGAAATATGCTTAAAGCGGATTGTGTAATTTCTTAAATTAACTTGGCTGAAGAACCACTTCTCCCCCTTTTTCCCTGAGAAACATCTGTTAATATTCTGTGAAATCACTATGGAGCAGACACTCTTAGGAAAACCATTTTTTGGGGAAATCTGGATGCAGTATTTGTCATAGGATGTTGTCACAACTGTAGATTCAAGAAATGTACTGTCTTCTTGATCTTTTCCCAGCTGGAGGGACTGTGAATTCTAAAATACGGAAATGGGGCGCCTGGGTGGCTTGGTCGGTTGGGCATCCGACTTCGGCTCAGGTCATGATCTCACGGTCCGTGAGTTTGAGCCCCGCGTCGGGCTCTGTGCTGACCGCTCAGAGCCTGCAGCCTGTTTCAGATTCTGTGTCTCCCTCTCTCTCTGCTCCTCCCCTGTTCATGCTCTGTCTCTCTCTGTCTCAAAAATAAATAAACGTTAAAAAAATTATAAATAAATAAATAAATAAATAAATAAAATGTGGAAACGAGGATGGTACCAACCCAAGGTAGCTTCGTTATCTAAAGAAAAGGGGCTTGTTCTGTGCTTTTATTCCTCAGCATGTGAAATTGAATGCTTTTACTCAAAATAGCCTGCCTGATTGAGAAGGATTATTTACTTTTCTGTCTCCGATATTCAGCTATGAGGTTCACATTTATTTTTAAGAACTGTGGGATAACTAACTTTACAGGGTTCACAGAGTAATAATAATAAGGAGAAAAGCTGAAAGCTATGTTTTTGAAGGCAGCTTACATGAGTTGCAATGATTTTATTTAAACACAATCAGTAACTAAATTATAGACCATGTAGGAAGGTGATAAATGTTATGACAAATACAGAGAAGAGCAAGTACACGGAGTGTATGTGTATAAAGGGAGGTGGGCTGTAATTGTAAATAGATTGGTCACTATGGACTTCCCTGAGAAGTGATATTTGAGCAAAGATTTGAAGCCCTTTAGCAAGTTAACTATGTGGCTATCTGGGGGAAGAATATGTTGGCCAGAAGGAATAATTAACTTAAAGGTTCTACATCAGGAATGTGTTTGTTGAGTAAAAAGGTCAGTGTGGCTGGGCACTGGGGCTCTGGGGACTGATTCTATAGGGCCTTTTGATCATGATAAGAACTTCGGTTTTCACCTGGAATGAAATTGGGAGTCTTTGGAGAATTTTGAGCAGAGGGCTATTATGTCTGACTTCTGTTTTGATATTTACTGATTTATTGATTTTGAGAGAGAGTGAGTAAGCATGGGGAGGGGGCAGAGAGGGAGAGAGGGTGAGAAAGAATTCTAAGATCACACAGGGCTTGATCTCATGACCTTGAGATCATGGTCTGAGCTGAAATCAAGAGTTGGATGTTGGGGCGCCTGGGTGGCTCAGTCAGTTAAGCATCTGACTTAGGTTGTGATCTCACAGTTGTGAGTTCAAGCCCTGCATGGGGCTCCACGCTGATAGCCTGGAGCCTGCTTAGGATTCTCTCTTTCCCCCTCTCTCTGCCCCTCCCGACTCTCTTACTCTTTCTCAAAGTAAGTAAACAAGTAAGTTTTAAAAATAAAGGTTCATTCTGGCTAGGAGGATGAGAGTGGAAGTAGGCTAATGAGTTAGGGGGTGATTGCTACTATATATAATGCAGGCGAATGAATATCAGGACTCAGACCAAATAATAACAATGCAGTCAGTAAATATGGATTAGATACTGGATATTTATTCTGAACACAGAGCAACAGCATTAATTGAAGTGTGTATGAGAAAGGGGGAAGTCAAGGATGACTTTAAGACCTATCGACCTCACTTAATGTTTATACCAAGTAGGTTATATTATCAGCTCTGTTTTATCGATGAGGAAATTGAAGCTTACAGAAATAATTAACTTTATGTGATTTAGCTGGTAAAGAGCAGAACTGGGATTTGAACCAGGGTTGTCTGAGTCCAAAGGCTGGGCTTCTTTACCATAGTGCAGTATAGCATCTGCAGGCATTGAGCCATTACTGTGAACTCTGGCCTTAGATCACCAAGAAACTGATTCCAGGTATGTTTTCTGGTTACTCAGTACCTATGTTGAATGCTAAGTTTCCATTCACATGTTTCCATGCCTTCAACCCTAGTTCATTAGTGACTATATTCCTGCCCCCAACACCTTCTTTTCTTAGAATCGACTACTTCTGAATCCTGTTGCTCAACTCTCTTAATCTCCCGGACCACTGAAACATCCATTATTGGCTTGATTTTTCCCCAGGCCTTGGACTCAGTTTGGACTTCTGCCCAAAGCTTTTCTTTTCCCATTAGCAAACCTTCACATTTCAGAGCTATTTTCTAATATTTGTCTTCTTAAGCCCACTTTAGATTAATTGACTCAACCACTTGGAAGTTAAAACCATATGCTTCTCCATGAGGAGGAGGGAGCATACAAAAGGGACAGCATTGCTGACAATGACATTCATGAGGTCTCCATATTTTTCTCAGTCATGGTGGGAGAGCAAAGCATGGTAATAGCAATCAGCTTGGAGGCCTCTAGGCAGGACAGTTTCTGGTCTATTGGCCAGTGACACCTGGCTTTAAAGGAACTCTTTCCCTGGTTTTATCTTCTTCAACCTGAGCAACTGAGTGTCTTCTTATATCTCCCTTTGCAGCTTCAAGCAAACTCATAAGGAGTTAATGGTATTACCTTAGGGACCAGCATTGAAATTCCTCCTACAGAAGAAATGCCATGTTGGGGAACATGTTTTGATATGTGGTTAGGGTAGAAGATGTATTTCCCAATGGCTAAGGTGTCAGAGGAAGATGAAGCTGCCTAGCACAGTGGAGGAAAAAGTGAAGCTCGTGGTTCAGTGGCAGAGGAAAAGACAGGGCACAGCAGAGATGAACAGAGATGGGAAAAGAGGAGGGAAGATAAAGCCATTGAACTGGAGGAAGTCTCTTTAGGATACAGTATGACTCTCTCCATTTATTACCACCAGATTACCATCTGTAATCATTGTGAAAATCTCATCCCCAGAAGGCTTGATATGAATGAGGGTTGCAGTGGGTCTAAAGCAGAGTCTCTGTCAGTTTTGGGTTATGGTCTTCATAGTGTAGAGTAAGAGCATTGTGTCAAGGAGATAGAACCCAAAAGACATAGGCAGGACAGAGCTTTGGGCACCTTGTTCATAATAGCCCATAAGTCAATTCAAGTATTATCAACAAGGTGAATAAATAAACAGATTATGGTATATCTATTCAGTGGAATGCTGCTCAGCAATAAAAAAATGAACTACAGAGTTGCTGATACATGAAACAACATGAATGGATCTGAAAATGTCTATGTGAATGAAACAGGCCTGGTGAAAAAGAATACATTTTTGTACAATTCCAATTACATAAAACTTCAGAAAATGCCAGCTCATCTACAGTGACGGAAAATAGAGCAATGGTTGCTAGAGAACCAGGGGAAGTACAGAGGAATTACAAAAGGACAGGACAAAAAGTTCTTGGAGATGAAGCACATGTTCATTGTCTCATTTTTGGAGATGGTTTCACAGGTGCGATACCTGCACCAAAATTTATCAAGTTCTACACTTTAAATAGGTGCAATTTAGTATATCACAGTTATACCTCAAAAAGGAGGTTAAAAGCATTTTAAGCCCCTTGAAAATTTAAGCCATGACTCCTTTAAGAAGAATGCCTAGTAAAATGCCACACACCCTCTGAGGACTAAATACATATTTCCTGCTAAATTTTTGGACTGAATAATAGTTCAGCATGACCATGAGGGTTAGACATTTTCCTGATGTCTACAGTAGTTTAGTTAAAATTGACTAACATTTATTAAGTTTCTCTTATCAAATCAATAAAGGAATATGAGATGTGCTTTTTTAAAAGTTTTTATTTAAATTCCAGTTAGGTAACATAGAGTATACACCTGAAACTAACATACATACTAATTTCAGGTGTACAATATAGTGCTTCATCACTTCCATACATCACCAGGTGCTGATCACAAGTGCACTCCTTAATCCCCATCACCTATTTAACCCATTACCCTCCCACTCCCCCCACCCCCCCACCCCACCTCCGGTAACCATCAGTTTGTCCTCTATAACTAGAACAGTTAAGAGTCTGTTTCTTGGTTTGCCTCCCGCTTTATCTTTTTTTTTCCCATTGCTCATTTGTTTTGTTTCTTAAATTCCACATATGAGTGAAATCATATGATATTTGTCTTTCTCTGACTGACTTACCTCGCTTAGTATGATACGCTCTAGCACTACCCACATAGTTGCAAATGGCAAGATTTCGTTCTTTTTTATGGCTGAGTAATATTCCACTATATATAAAAACCACATCTTCTTTATCCATTCGTCAGTTGATGGACCCTTGGGCTGTTTCCATAATTTGGCTATTTTGATAATGCTATTACATATTAGGGTGCGTGTATCCCTTTGAATTCATATTTTTGTATTCTTTGGGTAAATACCTAGAAGTACAGTTCCTAGATCATAGGGTAATTCTATTTTTAACTTTTTGAGGAATCTCCATACTGTTTACCAGAGTGGCTGCACCAGTGTGCATTCCCACCAACAGTGGGAGAGGGTTCTCCTTTCTCCACATCCTTGCCAACACCTGTTGTTTCTTGTGTTGTTGATTTTAGTCATTCGGACAGGTGTGAGGTGATGAGATGTACTTTTGATGAGTTTATAAACAGGCTAATTTTAACATATCCATGGACACAGCTTCTTCCTATTTAACAACAAAATTCAGCAACTCTATTAAAATTAAGTACTTCAGGAAAAAGTGTAGTCAGACTAGTTTTGCATTGCACAAGTTAAACATTTGACTGACTTTGATTTTCCCAGCAATTGTAATATTGTATGATATTCAGGAAGGATTTAGACCTCTGTTTCTTGTTGATAACAAAAATATTTACCATTTATTAAGCACAGATAATACCTCATGCATCAAGCACTTTATAGAATTACCTTATTTAATCCTACAACGGCAAGGTGGGAAATAATTAGCTATTAAGCATTCCTCTTAAACAGATGAGAAACTAAGACTCAGAGAAATTAATGATTATACCGATGTCAGACAAGCAGTAAGTACTGGAAGGGCGATTTGAAAGTTAATCTGATTTCACAGTGAGGATTTTCTCTTTGTAGCCCCCATTCTTTAGGATTGTCCTTGCAGGACAACGCCCTGGACTTAATAATACTGCCAGCTATTGTTAAACCAAAATGCAAAGTCTCTAGGTTTTTAAGGAAACATGGAACAAAGAAGATTAAAAACAATGCTGTGTTTCTTCATGATAAAGTCAAAAGCTACTGAAAACTACACGCACACACATACACACACACCTACAATTAAACCCTTTTAGCATTAAATGATACTTCTGTCCTTTGAAGCATTTTCTTATATATGCATATATTCTTATCTCTCTTCAATATACATTTTGTGCTCAGGTTACTAAATAAAGTATGTTATATTGCTGAAACTTTTTCTGGCTCTTAGCTAAGGTTCCAATAGGTTTGGATATTCTCAGTGTGACTTAGAAATTTCCCTACAAGCAAATTTGTGGCATCTGGTCTAATTTTAGAGGAAGTTTCTCTAGTGTGGCATTTTTCAGATATTTGCATTCCTTGACTTCTGTCCACTCTTTATCTTCTACTTTAAATGTTTATTTATTTATTTTGAGAGAGAGAGAGAGAAGGGGGGGACAGAGAGAACCCCAAGCAGGCTCTGTGCTGTCAGTGCAGAGCTCGACACGGGACTCCATCCCACAAACCATGTAATCATGACCTGAGCTGAGATCAAAAATAGAATACTTGGGGCTCATGGGTGGTTCAGTCAGTTGGACGTCTGACTTCAGTTCAGGTCATGATCTTACAGTTTGTGGGTTGGAACCCCGCGTCGGGCTCTATACTGACAGCTCAGAGCCTGGAGCCTGCTTCAGATTCTGCCTCCCTTTCCCTCTGCCCTTCTCCTGCTCGCACTCTGTGTGTCTCTCTCTCAAAAATAAATAAACATAAAAAAATTTAAAAAATAAATAGGATGCTTAACTAACTGAGCCACCCAGGCATCCTTCTTCCACTTTCAATGTTTTTGTTGGAGGTTAACGTTCAGTTTTCTTAACCACATAAAAAACAAGCAAACCAACAAACCAACAAATAAACCCAGTTGCTTTAGTAACCAACAATACAAGGAGCTGCCCAGAGCTCATGATAAGTTTCCCTTGTTACTGCAGCAGATCTTAAAGACTGAGAGCAAGAGAAGCACAAAAATGAGGTGGGAGCTCACCAGCCCTAAAATCTCAATGTGTTCACATATTTATCTGAGACCATTTCATTTTAAATTTTATTAATTTTACTGTAGTTAAATGTTGTAACTACATCTGTACCTTTAGGATGCAATCCACCACTTGTCTTTACAGAATTAACAAATGTGCCTTTATTGATGATTCCTCTTTCTAGCCCTGTTTTCCCCATTCACTACACCTGTGTGCTTTCATCAATATGCAATATTGATTCGGATGAGTTTAGCGTTTGCCTTAACAGAAGGCATACTGTGTAACTCGCTTTCCGCCCCAACTCTTTATTGTTTTAAAGATTTATCTACACATATTCATGTGGCTGTATCAAATTAATTTTAACTACTAAATTGCTTGCCATTATACCTTAGATTTTTATACCTCATATTTTACATTATACCTTAGATGTTTAAATGTTTAGATTAAAAATTTAGATGTTTAGATTTAAAAATGTTTTATTTATTTATTTATTTATTTATTTATTTATTTAAAAGAGAGAGTGTGCAGGGGCGGGGTAGAGGGATGTGGAGAGAAAGAGAGAGACAGAAAGAATCTTAAGCAGGCTCTGCACTTGGAGTGGAGTGTGAGTTCCATGTGGGGCTCAATCTCACAACTTTGAGAGCATGACCTGAGCCAAAATCAAGAGTCGGGCACTTAACCAACTAAGTCACCCAGGTGACCCAGGTAGGTGCCCCTACCTCAAATTTTTAATATCTCTCCTGTTTATCGGCAGTAAGGCTAAGTTCAGTATTTTGCTGTTAAAAAGAAAGCCTCAGTGAACTTCCTTGTACAGGTCCCCTTAGCTATATACGTTAGATTTCCTTTGGTTTATAGAGAAGAATCTACCTAGAGATGGAAATTATGGTTTGTAAGATGTGTGTGTATCTT
The DNA here is from genome assembly GCF_018350175.1 of Felis catus. NCBI lineage: Eukaryota > Metazoa > Chordata > Mammalia > Carnivora > Felidae > Felis > Felis catus. Next base: position 88,614,254 of record NC_058374.1, read on the forward strand.
CATTTAAGTTAAATTTTTTTTAACGTTTATTCATTTTTGAGACAGAGAGAGACAGAGCATGAACAGGGAGGGTCAGAGAGAGGGAGACACACAATCTGAAACAGGCTCCAGGCTCTGAGCGGTCAGCACAGAGCCCGACCCGGGGCCGAACTCACGGACCGCGAGATCATGACCTGAGCCGAAGTGGGCCGCTTAACCGACTGAGCCACCCAGGCGCCCCTCTTCATTTAATTTAAAACATTCCCTGCCCCCAGCTTTATTGAGATTTAATTAACATGTAACATCATGTAAGTTTAAGGTGCACGACATGTTGATTTGATACACTTGTATATCACGAAATGATTACCACCGAGCTGAGGAGGTCGTGGAGAGGACATGACCTCGGGTTG